>NC_090265.1:1551831061-1552158561 GCF_040414725.1 Anabrus simplex | reverse complement strand
GTGTGGAAAAGGCACAGCACATCTTTCTTGACAGGTTTGATTGCTTCACGATACACGCGAACTCACGTGAAGTGACAGTAATGTGTTTCCGCCTCAATGTTCGGCAATTGTAGCTTTTATAACTTTTGATATGTGCACGCTTTCGACGGAGCAAGTATTTCCGGAGACACTTGGAAGTTCGTGGTGAATGTAATTTAATATCAACGGACAAATTTGACATGTCCTATTTTAGACTCTACGCTACTGTAAACTAATCAAATAACATATAACCTAGTGAACCCTCCGGATATTTTTGAACATAAATATTGAGTTATATAAATTTCTGTCAAGTCGTTTTCCGGTGATATTCACGCAAACAGACAGACAGACAGACAGACAGACAGACAGACAGACAGACAGACAGACAGACATAAATTGAAATGTACACACTTTCGATTTTTGCATACCTAACCCGTTATAAAACCCTGTATGAGGGCCTATATACAGTCGGAAACAAAAGTCTATATACACCCCATTATTCCATAATCTCGTGGACAATCCTTACTGTATGTTGATTGTTTTGATAGTGCGCTTGTGACGTCCTCCCAGACGGTGAATAATTCTGTCCTTATACTAAGAGCATGCGTTGTAAAGACACACAATCCTATGAGTTGTACTGAGCAAGGTACAAAAGTCAACATACACGTAAAGAGTCAGTCACAGGCACCATCCGAGTTATGTATTAAGGTTTGTTCTACAATTGTGTGATCGAGTTGAAAGTTTTATTCACAAATGAGTTCCACAATGACCAAGTGCTGTTACGAGCTCAACTTCGCTTACCTTATGCATACTTCTCCGCTCCGATTTAGTGCACATTATATTGCGCTGTTTCACGAACCTTCAGCTTACAAGTCTGTCTCACCACTGCTTTGACTGTTGCCCCTCCACGCGCAATCACCGTGACGTCACCTGGTTCCAGTGTTTTCTCGAGCTCGCTTCGCTTCCGTATATATACTCGCCGCTTTCTCTTGTCCGTCGATCAGGTGTGATTGATATGTTGTAATCGGCAGTGAGAGCTTGAGCAGTGCACGCGGCTGGACCGTGTGCATTTCAGTTTTACTTCATTCTTCATTACGTACTGGGTGAGCAGACTTTTATTATTATTATTGTCATCCATTCAATTTTGCCCTCTCTTTCACCATATGGGCTTGGCTAATGCTTGGATTTCGAACTCTAGTCCCTTCAGGACTCTACGAAATTTCGCTGTGCCAAACTATTGACTTTAGACTTGTGGTGGAAATGTGAAGGAAGAAGTGTGCTGGACTAGCGATACTATGGTGACCTTCAACTTTTAAAGTGTTGTGCAGGAACTTCGCTTTCCCTCATTTTGAAGTGGGACTTGATAGCCTGATCATTTCCCTTTCCCTGCTGTTTGTTTCTTGGTTTCCTTTTCCCGTTCCTCTTTCCATTCTCCTTTTCGTTTACCATTCGTATTTTCTCATAATTTGCTAATAAAAATTTGGTAACATTGTGCTCTGCCAAATTCGCACTGCGTCTGTTGTTTACATTTCGAATGTTCTAGTATCTTCCTGTCTTAAACAAGTGTGTGTTAGATTTTTGGGGGATATGGTGTCGTTTTATTACGTATCATTTTAGGTACTGGAAAGTTCCCTTTAGCTTGTATAATTTTTACTTGTTCCTTTTCATAATTTCTTGCTGTTTTTTGCGCGGCGTTCATGTGAACATTATCATAGTGGAACTTGAATATAATGAGAACATTAATTTATTCCTATAGCCCTTATCTCGTACCTGAGCACACCAAAGATTTATTGTGATTTGTGTGGTTACCCCTTTTAGTGCCTGTATGAACCAAAATCAGACCTGTCAATAACTTGTACGATTCCCTTTTTCTATGGTGTATCAAATGGTCTAATTTTACTCTCTGTTGTGAAAACATTTGTTATCGCTTTGAAGTTGTTTCAATATATATGTTCATCTTTTCTAAACCTGTGCTTGTGGGAGTTTTCATTTCTGTGTTCTCTTTTGTTTTGCTTAATATGTACCTACCGCGGAAATTCCCTTTGGGAAAAGGCCCATAATCGTAATCGGCACATGACTTGGGATGTGATCTGCACTGATTGTGGTTATTCGAAGCATGACATTTGAATAATGACATTACCCCATTCTACACGTTTCCCTGCGCTCTGCTTTGCTAAGTTCTCTGTGCGGCATACCAGCACATATTACTCGCAGTCTTTCGCTTCCTTCATATCGAACTTTCGTTTATATTTGCGTAGCGATTGCTGCAATTACTTGGAAATACATACTCATATTTAATTGTGTCAATGTATCGCAACACATGGTAGCAGATTACTTCCTATTTTGACTGCCCTCATTCTCTTGTGTGCTTTCATTCATGGCTTGCTTTTCCGATAACTTCCCTTTAGGGGACGACTCTTCATTATTATCTTCTCCGCTACCACCAAATTTATCATTGCCCAACCCTTCTGTACCGAATTTAATTTCCTTTTCTTCTGCTTCGTCTTCTCCCTCCCTATACCCGTCTTCATCCAACCACACACCTGATTTTCAATCTGATGATACTAAACCTTCCGTTTTACTACATCACATGGCCCCACCTCCTCCTCCTTATTCTCAACCCCCAGTACCTACTACCCCCTCTGTTGATAGTGCACTTAATGTACAAATCATTAAGCAGTCGTTATTACAAGTTCCCCAACTATCAGCAACAGATCCCCGAAATCTTACCATTTGGCTGTTTTCGGTTCGCAAGTTCTTAAACATAAAAGTTGCCTCCTTTCCCCAATTAATTGGCCTCCTGTCCACCAAAACTACGGGTTTTTTCCACCTTTTGGTTGGATAATATGTCAAATTTTACAAATTGGTATGAATTGAGACATGCGATACACAATTATTTCTTACCCCTAGAAGTCCGTCACAAATTAAGTACCGAGTTCATCAGACGCCACCAGCTACCCAACGAACCTGCGCACGACTATTTGGACTCTATCATCACTTATAGTGATGTTTTAAATATTTCATATAATATTCCGAACTGATATCTATTATTCAGTTTTATGCCGCCCCATCATTCCGCATGCTTTTTAATGTTCTTGCCCCCCCCCGTTTCCCTTTTTCAACTCTACAATCTTGTTCGACAACATACCATACATTCTTTAGGGGATCGTTCCTACTACGCTTCCGTCTCTCCTCCACCTATTACTGCTTCTCCCTTACGTTCTTCTTTGTCTGCAGTACCCCCCCTTAGTGTTCGTCCTCCCATAACCTGCTATCGCTGTAAATTACCGGGCCATATTGCCCGTCAATGTACTAATTTGCCTTCGGGAAACGCCCTTCACCCGCGTCCTTAGGCAGTAGGCGTTCACATAGGGAAAATCTGCCTCATTCCTCCCAGCTTACCTCCGTATCCGCTTCTTCCCAATCCATTCATAATTCTATTTCTCTTTCACCCCCGAGTTGTCATGTTTTGCTTACTGTTAATAACCTTCCTTCTGTTGCGCTCCTCGATTCTGGGGCGGCAGTGTCACTTGTTAGTTCCCGATTTTATAAAGATTTACTTCACAATAATCCTCATTTGAAATATCTTCCATCTCCCCTTCGATGTCTTTCAGTCTCTAATCAACCCTTGCAAATTTTGGGTAGTATCTTGTTACATATTAAACTACAGCACCTTTCTTGGCCTTTCACCTTTCAGATTGTTGAGGACTTGTCATTCCCGGTTATCTTAGGCTATGATTTTTTTTCGCATACTGGTCTTCTTCTTGATTCCACCCAGTCTAAAGTTTTTTTTCCTTTTCGGACAAGTTTGTTCCGTTGATTAACATCTCTGATTTTCCTTTTCGTTCACATTCCCTACTTCCTGCTATTAACTCTATTCATTCCGACCAGGTTCAAGCTTTGCTCACTGAGTTTTCTGACGTTATTACCCCTAATTTGGGTACGGTTAAGAATCTTTTTCACATATTGATCTAGTGGATTCTACTCCTGTCCCTTCTTCTCCTTATTTCCTTAGCCCTACTCGGATGAACGCTTTAAATCAGTTGATTCAGATAATGCTTAAAGACAATACCATTATTCCATCATCTTCCGATTATGCCTCACCCGCCTTTGTGGTGGATAAGCCTGATGGTTCTGCGAGGTTTATTGTTGATTACAGGAAGCTCAATGAGAAAATCGTCTACGACGCCTATCCGATGCCTAAATTAAATTCGGCATTCCAACATTTTTCCGGTTCCAAATTTTTCTCAATTTTCGACCTCAACTCTGCCTACAATCAGCTTCCCTTAGATGACCTCAGTTCTAGGTATACGGCGTTCATTACTCCTAAAGGGCTCTATCAATTTAAAAAAGTTCCTTTTGGCCTTAATCTAGGCTCCCAAATAATGCAGCGTTTTGTGGACTCCCTTTTTGCTGACATTAAGTATAAGTATCTTTTTCCTTTCGTTGATGATATCTTAGTTTTTCTCCTGATTTTGAATCGCATTTGTCTCATGTACGCGAAGTCCTTACTCGTCTTCGCAATGTCGGTCTCACCGTTAATCCCTCTAAAGTTTTGATCGCCCAAACCTCGATTAAATTTCTCGGCCACATATTGAGCTCTGATGGTATTGCTGTTGATCCTGACCGTGTCTCCGCCATTAATTAGATACCCCCTCCTACTAACTTGAAACATTCACTATCCTTTTTGGGAATGGTCGGCTTCTACGCCAAGTACATCCCTAATTTTTCATCCATTGCTGATCCATTGAATAAACTCAAAAGGAAAGGGGTGAAATTTCACTGGTCCTCTCAGCAACAAATGGCCTTTGATCTTCTTAAATCGAAATTATCCCATGCTCCCCTCTTACAAATTCCGGACTTCAATCTTACCTTTGAATTATCCACTGATGCCTCAGACATTGCCATTGGTGCTGTCCTTCAACAAACTGTTAATGACCGTACGCTTCCTGTTGCCTATTTTAGCCGCCTGTTATCCCCTGTTGAACAAAAGTATTCTACTTACGAAAAGGAAGCCCTGGCTCTTATTCTCTCAATAGAACACTTTTCTGAATATCTCGACCATCGTGAATTCATTGTCAGCACTGATAACCAGGCTCTTTCTTGGCTCCTACATAATGCCCCAAAAATTGGTCGTACTGGTCGTTGGTTACTCCGCCTGTCTCGTTTCAAATTCTCCTTAAAATTCGTTTCCGGTTATAATAATTCTGTCGCCGATGCTCTTTCCCGTCTCTTTGATGACCACCAGCTTCAACCTTCCGAACTTGATTCCCTTCCCATTAACTCTGTTATTTCCGTCTCTTCTTTAACTAACTTTCCCCTCTCTTTTCAATCTTGCTTGCACCATCAACAGCTTGACCCGTACTGTCAACAATTTTCTCAAGAAATTACTTCTCCTAATTATTCTGGCCCATTTCGGGTCCACCACCAACTCCTTCTTTTTAAACCTACCCCTAAAGCTACTCCTCGCTTGGTTCTCCCTTCCACTCTCCGATCTATGGTATTTCAATATTTTCATGATTCGCCTATGGGCGGCCACTTTGGGAGAGCTAAGACCTACGCTCGCCTTGCCTCCCAATTTTTTTGGCCGCAAATGCGTAAAGACATTTTTTCGTGGGTTCGATCTTGCCCTTCTTGTCAGAAACATAAACCGTTAAATCACCTTCCTTACGGCTCCTATGCCGCCTCTCCTGCTACTTACTCGTCTGAAAAGTATTACATTGACATTGTTGGGCCTATTGTTAAATCCTCTAAATCCAATTCATATATTTTCACTCTGTTAGATGGTTTTTCTAAATTTCTTATTGTTCGTCCTTTGAGAAATATCTCTTCACAAATTGTTATCAATCTTTTGTTCAATTACATCTTTCCTATCACTGGTCTCCCTAAAGTTCTCATTTCTGATAATGCTTCGATTTTCACCTCTAGACAGTTCTATAATTTTTGTTTTTCTCTTGGTATAAAAAGAGTTTGTACTTCCCCGTATCACCCACAGGCAAATACCATTGAACGCTACCACCGTAACCTGAAAACGTTTCTATCTATTTTTCACTCCCATAACCAGAAATCATGGGACACCGAACTTCCTTCTTTTGTTCTAGCCCTCAACTCCACCATTAATTCCTCTACTGGTTGTACTCCGGCTAAACTCTTTCTCGGCCGTGAGTTGAATACCCCTCTTGCTCTAACGTGGGATCTACCCTCGCTTTTGGACGCCCCCTCCGATCGTCTTAATCTTTCCCAATTGTATTCCGCTTATCAAAAGCTCCTTCAGGCCAGCAAAGTTCATAAATAAACTGTGTAATTCTCGTGTCTTCCCTTCTAAATTTAAATTGTTTGATTTAGTTCTTCTTAAAAATCACCCCCTTAGCTCTACACCTCAGAATATTTCTGCTAAACTCTCCCCTCGTTGGATGGGTCCCTTTCGTATTCTTTCTCTTCCCTCGCTTAATACCGCTCAGCTCCAGTCTGTGGAATCCCCTACTGACCTCCGAAAGGCACATTTCTCTCGACTAAAGCCGTTCCATACCTAATCCCTATGTTCCCTTTTTTTGTAGGGCGGGAGATGGGTATTGATCAGCTCTGTTATCTTTTTTGTATCTCCTTGGTTCTACGGTATTATTTTGCTGTCTATCACTCTCCTTCCTTCATATTTCTTGTTTATTATTTTTCTTTTTGAGTCTGCTCACCCACCTCTCCTCCCACTGCCTAAATTTTCATGCCTGATCCTCCCCCTCTTATAACTAAGTTTGTTTTTTTGTTATCCCTTCGGGATATATTATTGATAAATATTGTAATTTTCTATTGTCAAATTGTCATGCAGAGCACTAGATAATCATGTTTTATCATTAAAATTATCCGGTTCGTTCCCTTGCCCTCTCCTTCCCCCCCGTCCTTTTCCCCCTTTTCTTCCCTTATTCTCTCTTGTTACTTATTCTCTTTATTTTTTCTTTCCTATTATGCTGCATCATCCTGCCTGTCCCTGAGATGGCGCTTCCTTGGGACTTCGTGGGACCTGCCGCTTCTACTGTCTTCATCTTTACGTCGGTTCTGCTTCTTCGGCTGTCGTCGTTTCTACCGTAGTCGGATCTCCGCCACTCTTCATCTTCGTCCGCATCGCTTTGGATCACCTGTACTGCTTTCACCACCTTCAGCTCTCATCGTGCCGTCTCGTCAACTTTGGACACCAATCCTTCGGATTTCTTCTGGTGGTGGGAGTATGTTACGAGCTCAACTTCGCTTACCTTATGCATACTTCTCCGCTCCGATTTAGTGCACATTATATTGCGCTGTTTCACGAACTTTCTCCTTACAAGTCTGTCTCACCACTGCTTTGACTGTTGCCCCTCCACGCGCAATCACCGTGACGTCACCTGGTTCCAGTGTTTTCTCGAGCTCGCTTCGCTTCCGTATATATACTCGCCGCTTTCTCTTGTCCGTCGATCAGGTGTGATTGATATGTTGTAATCGGCAGTGAGAGCTTGAGCAGTGCACGCGGCTGGACCGTGTGCATTTCAGTTTTACTTCATTCTTCATTACGTACTGGGTGAGCAGACTTTTATTATTATTATTGTCATCCATTCAATTTTGCCCTCTCTTTCACCATATGGGCTTGGCTAATGCTTGGATTTCGAACTCTAGTCCCTTCAGGACTCTACGAAATTTCGCTGTGCCAAACTATTGACTTTAGACTTGTGGTGGAAATGTGAAGGAAGAAGTGTGCTGGACTAGCGATACTATGGTGACCTTCAACTTTTAAAGTGTTGTGCAGGAACTTCGCTTTCCCTCATTTTGAAGTGGGACTTGATAGCCTGATCATTTCCCTTTCCCTGCTGTTTGTTTCTTGGTTTTCTTTTCCCGTTCCTCTTTCCATTCTCCTTTTCGTTTACCATTCTTATTTTCTCATAATTTGCTAATAAAAATTTGGTAACATTGTGCTCTGCCAAATTCGCACTGCGTCTGTTGTTTACATTTCGAATGTTCTAGTATCTTCCTGTCTTAAACAAGTGTGTGTTAGATTTTTGGGGGGATATAGTGTCGTTTTATTACGTATCATTTTAGGTACTGGAAAGTTCCCTTTAGCTTGTATAATTTTTACTTGTTCCTTTTCATAATTTCTTGCTGTTTTTTGCGCGGCGTTCATGTGAACATTGTCATAGTGGAACTTGAATATAATGAGAACATTAATTTATTCCTATAGCCCTTATCTCGTACCTGAGCACACCAAAGATTTATTGTGATTTGTGTGGTTACCCCTTTTAGTGCCCGTATGAACCAAAATCAGACCTGTCAATAACTTGTACGATTCCCTTTTTCTATGGTGTATAAAATGGTCTAATTTTACTCTCTGTTGTGAAAACATTTGTTATCTCTTTGAAGTTGTTTCAATATATATGTTCATCTTTCCTAAACCTGTGCTTGTGGGAGTTTTCATTTCTGTGTTCTCTTTTGTTTTGCTAATATGTACCTACCGCGGAAATTCCCCTTGGGAAAAGGCCCATAATCGTAATCGGCACATGACTTGGGATGTGATCTGCACTGATTGTGGTTATTCGAAGCATGACATTTGAATAGTGACATTACCCCATTCTACACGTTTCCCTGCGCTCTGCTTTGCTGGGTTCTCTGTGCGGCATACCAGCATATATTACTCGCAGTCTTTCGCTTCCTTCATATCGAACTTTCGTTTATATTTGCCTAGCGATTGCTGCAAGTACTTGGAAATACATACTCATATTTAATTGTGTCAATGTATCGCAACAGTGCACGGAAGGAAGTTATAACTGAACTTCATGCAAAGGGATTTTAATTGCGCAGAATTGATGAGATGGTGAAAACAAGCTAGTCAAGTGTTCATACAGTTATTATAAATGATAACGCACGAGATAGTGTACAAAATCAACCCAGAAGTGGTAGTCCTCGAAAACTACAGCTACAGAATTAGCAGTGGATATCGCACAGACTAGTGGAAAGACTTTTCATCCCATTACAATAAGAATAACATAAACAGGTGCATATATTCGGAACAGATCAGTAAGAAACCTTAAATTAGTACCGTTAATGAGAAGAAGCGACTTTAATGTGCAAAACTGCACAATGATAAGGACTAATTATATGGCTGTCTAAAATAACGTTGTAAGTCCGCTTTTGTAGTTTTTCAGGAGAAAGGAAGTGTGTTCATTTCGTACTTACATAGTTAAATATTACAAAATACGACAGTGGCAGGATAATATTGATACTTAACTGAGTATTTATCATATCTACATACATGTATGTTGTTTATAATACAAACAAAACTAGTTTTCATACACTCATGGTAGAAAAATTGTGTTAGTCAATCCAGAAGGAAAACGTAGTAAGGCAAAGTAACACAAGTGCTGTCCATTTTTCTGGATAATACCTTGTGGTTGTTACATTAGATTCCCTGCACAGTGACAATAGGCAAAGAAAATAACAGTAATAATCATAATAAAAATATCATGGCGTACTTAAACTGAATCTCATAACAAGAAGCGTACTTTTAGTCATACAATATCACCATCACACAGAAAATAACCCATTTATCATCTTTACTGTGATGTTAGTCCATGACAGAATACAGAGTAACCTTGTTCAGGAGAAAGAAAACTTGACATTGCAATGAGATCGTTTTCCTCCTCCTTTGTGATTGGAATAGGATCATGGTACTCACAAGTTAAGCGATCAAGTGAAATATGATTTACTGTCCTCTTCTTTGAATGTTTGCTTCTTTTCAGAGAATATATTGTCTCCCACTCCTCATTTCCCTAGTACGCCTCTTCAGTGATGCCTAGGCCATCTATGACAGCTGATGGCAGAGCTGTTGAGGATCCCACCAGTGGAATCGCTGACGGACTGAACGTACATGCATACATGATAACAATATGTCATGATTCTTTCGCATTGCCACGGATATAGAATAATCAGAAGTGATCTAAAACCAAGCAGCTGCTGTTATGTTGAGGTTTGGATCCTTATTTAGATTCTGTTCTACTGTCCCTCACTCTCAAAACTATTATTGTTACATATGAACGACTTCAAACGGTCCGCTTGGCCTTGCATTAGCAATAACGGCTACCCTATGAAAGGGGAGGTAAACCAGTGCTGTGGCTTTTCTTTTCTCCACAAGTTCGAAATCCCTACCACAGGGCAGGAAACTGTGATCTCTACCGAGGAAGTTTTCATGTATCTGACTGACATACTGTGAAATTATGAGTAGGTGGTACATACTAATCATTTACCTGTTGATATTTTGGCCGATGCACCTATCAGACCAAACAATGAGACAGTGATCCTGGCCGGGAGTCAAGGGATTAAATTTTCCAATAATATGGTGGAGGATGACAGATTCAATTTCATCATCTCCACGTTTAACTACAGTTTCATCCCAGACATTTACAGAAACTTCACTATTACCAACATAATGGATGACACAGTTGTACGTTGAAACCTGCCTTTGGTAGAACACATTCTAGTGTGTCAGGACGGGGCAGAACAAAACTTGCTGCAACTCAACACACACTGACAAGAACATTGGAATGTATCTTTGCTAAGTGAGTGTTTTTCGTAACTTGCTGCATGCTGACTCTACCTTCCTATGATGCGTTACGCTTTCAAGGTATATCCAATCATGTTCTTCCTGAGTTTCAGTAGCACAGAGTACATTTTCATTACAAGTTGCTTTATGTCACACCGACACAGACAGGTCTTATGGCGACGGTGGGGCATGAAAGCGCTAGGAGTGGGAAGGAAGCAGCCGTCGCCTTAATTAAGGTTCAGCCCCAGCATTTTCCTGGTGTGAAAATGGGAAACAATTGAAAACAATCTTCAGGGCTGCCGACAGTGGTATTCGAACCCACTATCTTCCGAATACTGGATACTGGCCGCACTTAAGCGACTGCAGCATTCGAGTTCGGTGCACAGAGGTTAATAAAGTATTTGTCGTGAAAATTTTGTCAGTACTGTACTCTTCCAGCCTATGATTTTGGGCGCCGGCTATAATCCCAGGGTCGTACACCGGTGTTCTCCGGTGATAATTTCGAAATAAAATAAACTAATCTTAAATTAATAAACAGGAACGATACAAGAGTAACAATTTAAAAAAGTTACAATGAGAGCCTTTTTGCAACAAATTTATTTAAAACTTTGGCAAAGCGATAACGAATAATAAATAAAACGGCAACACTATAAGAAATAAAATTGTTACTCAACTCTCAACTGAAACCCATATTCATCAATGTTACAAAATCGGCTGTATCCTCCGAATATTATCTTCCAATAAGCACAAATTCTCACTTGTTAAATTTAATAAACCCCTTATTTGAAATTTAATTCAATTCCACTCATTAAATCAATGACAGAAAACAACACTCTTTCTTAACCACAAACTCCTGAGAAAAATGCATGTTGAGTGGTTGAAACTTCATTACATAATTCGATGGATCCATATTTTCGACTTCGTTGCAATACATTTTTGCAGACTTCAATTATTGATAAGTATAATTTTAATTACCTCTTATTGGGCTTCATTATTACCTTACTGAACATTATTTCCAAACTAAAGTTGACCTGTGCCACCCTTACAAATTAATTTAAGTTATGTCCTTTAAAACATCAAATTGCATTTATTACATCAAAACCAAATTATTAAATTATCAAATTTCCAAATATCAAATTATTTAATTCATTAATTCACCATCTTTCGTGACTTACTACATCTCATCTCAAATAACTATCACGAAACGAACGTGGACTTACGAGTACATCCGATATAACTACAACATGGGAAAGTCTGATTCAAATAAGAATTTTCAACTTCGCACATACACAACCAGCTGTCTCAATGTTAAGTTCCAACAACATGGAAACTTTAACGTTAATAATCATACTGAATAAAACACAATCTGTAGTGAAGGCCCTATATAATTTAAATAACACAAAATATCCAAAAATCTTAAATCTACATCGGCTTTACTGCAGTGGGAATAGAACCCCTGCCTCAAACATACCATGGACATACACTGAAGAAAATGGAAATTGCAACACCCAGAAGAAGTGGTGCTACATTGCTGCAATTGAATATGCAGGATGAATGTTCGGTTGTGATTCGATGATTATACATTCAGGTCCCTCTGGCTGCAAGTTTGGACAACAATCATTACAGGATGTGCCCACCACGAGCGGGAATACATTGATAAATTCGTCGAGGCATGGAGTCAATAAGGCCCTGGATCGCTTGCTGAGGAATTGTGGCCCATGCTTGCTGCACTGCACGGGTCAGTTGTTCCAGAGTTGTGGGTGGCTGAGGACGGTTGGGCAGTTGTCGACCCATCATGTCCCACACATGCTCAATAGGACTGAGGTCCGGGGATCTGGCGGGCCATTCTAAGGTTGTGATGTCGTGGAGAGCTTCTCTGGAGATGCGTGCAGTGCGAACCCGGGCATTGTCCTGCTGAAACATCCCATTAGCAATGTTCGCCATCATAGGGACAACCACTGGATTGAGTACCCTATCAACGTACTGTCGAACAGTCATAGAGCCCTCAACAAGCACTAATTGTGATTTCACATTAAAGCCAATAGCTCCGCAGATCATAATGCTAGGTGTTGGCCCTGTGTGCCTCTCGACAATAAGATCAGGGCGGCCCCTCTCCGCGGTACGTCGGCGCACACGATTCCGGCGATCACTGCGGGCAAGACAGAAGCGCGATTCATCACTAAAGACGACCCTCTGCCATTCGTCAACCCACGTCGATCTTTCTCGACACCAGGCCAGCCTTACACGTCGCTATTGTGGGGTCAATGGAACACCTTCTGCAGGGACACGGGCTCGTAAGCCAGCTGCACGCAGGCGATTACCAACTGTTTGTTGTGTAACGTGGGGTGCCACAGCTGCTCGAGTTTGCGCTGCTGTTGCATGGGGTTCCATCCGGGCCATCCGAAAGATGCGGCGATCCTCTCTCACAGTCGTCTGTCGCGCTAAGCCTGTGCCAAGTCTACGAGTGTGTGTACCTTCATTTGACCACTGCTTCCATACACGTTGTACCATAGATGCCTGTCGGCCAACACGTGCAGCGACAGTCCTTAGCGATAATCCAGACTCACACAGCCCAATTATCCGAGCCCTCTCAAACGGCGACAGTTGTTGATAGCGTGCTCTTCTCTGTCGTTGAGGCATGTTTGACGGGGAACACTTCACTGCACAGACTGCAAGTCAACTACCCAAAACCAGAGTCCGTATACTGATGTTGATTCCTCCGCGACCAATCATGTGGGGAGACCTGTAGCAACAATCCAATGGGTCTGAAACTTTGATAGTTTACATATCTACATGGCATCGTTCCATATCTTGAAAATCAACACAAACGCCCAATGCCTTCATGGTGTTGCAATTTCCATTTTCATAAGTGTAACATGGAACCGAATCCACAATCAATAAAATCACAACAACCACAGAACATAATTTGCGTTGCTAAGTAAACAATAAACATATCATTCACACACAACAACAAAATAAAACCAGCAATGGTGATCATCTGTGAACCCCAAGTCAATTGATCTGGTCAAGAGTCGAAGAGACGGCCCTCAGGACATTGAATTATAGTAACCTGAAATTCCCTAAACTTTAACTAAAGTGATACTCAAATGACGTGAAATATTTAAACAACTTTGTGCTGTGGTCTACCTGATGAATTAGAACTATGAAAAAATAACATCCTAATTAGTCTTTGATGACCCTATCTCAACTGAGTGTAATCCTTAACATTAGAACGTTGTGCCTTGGAGAGTCTTGACTAGAAAATAAACACAACTCTTTTCTTCGCACCCTGGCTATATACATGTCAACGTTCCGGGCTACCGCTGCTCGAGGCAACTTCATTCAGTCTCTTCAAAGTACCTCATTTAATATAGCCTCCTTCGGGCTCGTAACAAAATATTCCTCGCAATCTACATTCAGGAATGCACAATACCTTGACTTCATTTATAACGTCCACTGGTTCAAACCTCACCAGGATTCACAAATATTATTCCTTGAGAATACTTTATCTCTTGCATTCAAATATCAAGCTCGCCATATTTCACTCCACATTACCATTGGTTATCTTCCTCTCACTAGCGTTCTGAATCTTAAAGTATCCTATCTCAAGCAAGGCACAAAAATGAACTCTATGACGAAATATAGTAAAACATGAACTAACTCAACAGCACATATCGTTAACCTGACAAAAATCAAATCACTTATCCATGAACAAAAACTCTAAATATAAACTGTAATATTTTCCGATGGTCACTGGTTCAAATCCGTAGCACAACATAGATTAATATTTTGTAGAAGAGCGGAAATAATCATGCAACATGCCATACTGCTAACATGCCCCACGAACTACTTAAAATGTACTAAATGCCATCTAACCTTATGAACATTGCATTAACACACGCTGATATTATTTCAGAGGATTATTCAACACACGCTTAACAATAGATTCTGAAGATCAAATTAACATTATCACACGAAGATTATATACAAGAATGCAAAACCCCAAGGCATTAGTATCACAAATTAACTATCTAAATCCAGCTGACCCATGCTACATATTTACATCAAACAAATCTTAAGCATTACATGCAAGAAGTTATTATTTACACATTTACACATTCAGATGGTCATGCATGGTATGAAGTTAAATAAATTCAGATATACTCATCCCTGTCAGGTCCGCTGCATGATTCAGCAATGCACCGTTTCAGCCAACCTGTCGGCACATCGATGCGATGCTCACTGCATCAGGACGAAAATACAACCGCCTTTAGGGCTCTCCTAAAAAAAATCTCCTCTTGAGGTTCATAATCCCGTCACAATTTTATATACAGCACAATCGATACACTGGTGTCCGCACAATATCGATATTCACTGAGCTAAAAACGATACAAATTAACTATGATACAAATTACAAAACACAAAAAATAACTTCTTCTCCGAAGTACTCCATTTACATAACAGTTTGATCAGTATCCTATTCCCGCCGGAGTCCGTTATTCAATGTTAATTCAAGCTCCAGCGTGCCCCGCAACTTCATCATTAACTAAGTTTAATACTGCTTGAAAAACAAGTCTCTCGGCACCTCTAACGTTATAATTTAATCTGTGACGATTTAAAGTTCTTCCCTTATAGGAAAATCCTTGTGGATTAAGTCCAGTATCAGAAAAGGTTATTGCTCCTTTACATCGAGTCTACATGTTTTTCGACGACGACCACAAAACACGTCCGAACCATTCAGTCCCGAAGCTAAGAGTGTTCTCCTCCTCAGCGCTTGGCGTCATCCAACCCGCATGTCTTTTGGACCAAACGTCTCGGGGATTCCCCCGGCTCGATTACCTCACGTCCTGTCTCTGGTAACCATTTATCTGATCAGAAACGTTTGCCAGGATATCTTAAGCCCCTTTCATACGAGGCAACTAGTGGCGGCGATCGGTGGCGGCAGCCGATCGCCTGTCCTTTCATACGAGGCATCTAGTGGCGGCGATCGGTGGCGGCAGCCGATCGCCTGTCCTTTCATACGAGGCAACTAGTGGCGCCGACTGGTGGCGGCAGCTGATCGCCTGTCCTTTCATACGAGGCAACTAGTGGCGCCGACTGGTGGCGGCAGCTGATCGCCTGTCCTTTCATACGAGGCAACTAGTGGCGGCGATCGGTGGCGGCAACTGATCGCCTGTCCTTTCATACGAGGCAACTAGTGGCGCCGACTGGTGGCGGCAGCTGATCGCCTGTCCTTTCATACGAGGCAACTAGTGGCGCCGACTGGTGGCGGCAGCTGATCGCCTGTCCTTTCATACGAGGCAACTAGTGGCGCCGACTGGTGGCGGCAGCTGATCGCCTGTCCTTTCATACGAGGCAACTAGTGGCGCCGACTGGTGGCGGCAGCTGATCGCCTGTCCTTTCATACGAGGCAACTAGTGGCGGCGATCGGTGGCGGCAGCTGATCGCCTGTCCTTTCATACGAGGCAACTAGTGGCGCCGACTGGTGGCGGCAGCTGATCGCCTGTCCTTTCATACGAGGCAACTAGTGGCGCCGACTGGTGGCGGCAGCCGATCGCCTGTCCTTTCATACGAGGCAACTAGTGGCGGCGATCGGTGGCGGCAGCTGATCGCCTGTCCTTTCATACGAGGCAACTAGTGGCGCCGACTGGTGGCGGCAGCTGATCGCCTGTCCTTTCATACGAGGCAACTAGTGGCGCCGACTGGTGGCGGCAGCTGATCGCCTGTCCTTTCATACGAGGCAACTAGTGGCGCCGACTGGTGGCGGCAGCTGATCGCCTGTCCTTTCATACGAGGCAACTAGTGGCGGCGATCGGTGGCGGCAGCTGATCGCCTGTCCTTTCATACGAGGCAACTAGCGGCGGCGATCGGTGGCGGCAGCTGATCGCCTGTCCTTTCATACGAGGCAACTAGTGGCGCCGACTGGTGGCGGCAGCCGATCGCCTGTCCTTTCATACGAGGCAACTAGTGGCGCCGACTGGTGGCGGCAGCTGATCGCCTGTCCTTTCATACGAGGCAACTAGTGGCGCCGACTGGTGGCGGCAGCTGATCGCCTGTCCTTTCATACGAGGCAACTAGTGGCGCCGACTGGTGGCGGCAGCTGATCGCCTGTCCTTTCATACGAGGCAACTAGTGGCGCCGACTGGTGGCGGCAGCTGATCGCCTGTCCTTTCATACGAGGCAACTAGTGGCGCCGACTGGTGGCGGCAGCCGATCGCCTGTCCTTTCATACGAGGCAACTAGCGGCGGCGATCGGTGGCGGCAGCTGATCGCCTGTCCTTTCATACGAGGCAACTAGTGGTGCCGACTGATGGCGGCAGCTGATCGCCTGTCCTTTCATACGAGGCAACTAGTGGCGCCGACTGGTGGCGGCAGCTGATCGCCTGTCCTTTCATACGAGGCAACTAGTGGCGCCGACTGGTGGCGGCAGCTGATCGCCTGTCCTTTCATACGAGGCAACTAGTGGCGGCGATCGGTGGCGGAAAACAGGTCTACTGCTTCTGCTTGCTTTGCTAATCCAAAAGAATAAGATAAATAAAAGCAGGGTAAGAGAAATGAAGGTGCATCCTCCACCATAGAGGTCGCACACAGGATTTGATGAGTCAATGCCCTTTGTAGCTGATGAGGGATTTGGTCTTTCCCGTCATATAATGCGACCATATGCGGGCACTTTTCTGAGTGTAAAGAAACGCGTCTTTTAATTACAGACTTTCAACGGCACGCAGGTACATTGAATGTACCTTCGGAATACTTGCAAACAAATGGCGTATTTTCTATAGACTACTGGATGTTGACACCACACTAACAGAGGACATAGTGAAAGTGTGCTGTGTTTTGCATAATTTTGTACGAGAGACGTATGGTGTTCAAATCGAAGATACTTTGACAGATGGATTGTTTGAAATGGGCCCTGCTTCAGGACTTACATCAAGGCTTGCCAGAAATTTACGAGACAAGTTTGCCCACTACTTTATCAGTGAGGAAGGTGCAGTTTCATGGCAAATGGATCGTATTTAGAGACATAAGTATTGTGTCTAGAGTACTATGCAGATCATAGATGGACACCAAAAACACAATTGTACTTTAGGCCTACATGCGTTTAGTAATTTTCAATTTGCCAATGGGCTCTTTTTAATAACGTTAGTTAAGTAGTGATGATCGTTTATATTTCATTCTATTGCTCTCTTGCTTACCATGTAAATCTCCTTCATGATTGAAACTTTTCACCACAATAAAAATAATTTAAGCAAATAATGAATGAAATACTCTTTTCTGAATATACTCCGTAATTTACAGAATTGTTTTACTAAATTGAGTTTTCTTGTAACAAAGCAACAAAAGGTGGTACGTCAAATATAAGGGAAACGCTTACTTATCTCGTTTCTCTCTGCTGGTGTTTTGTCATGAAACTCGCGAAGAACCTCAACATAATGCTACGCCATGCGTTTCTTCGTTCACTTTTCCATACTCATCGACTGAAGCGTTCCAAATCGTGGGATATTTTTCAACTTCATATGTCAGGTCTTCCGTTTAACTTGTTCATCTGTTAATCTAATTAATTAATGGCGTATGGCCTCCGGAGAGGCCTAGTGCAGGTCTTTTTCTACTAGATGATCTATTAGGCGACCTGCATATCTGTGAAGATGAGGTCCCTACCTAGGATGATTTCTAATGTTGAATACGCTACACACGCCCAGCCCCCCGAGCCATTGGAATCAACCAATTAAGGTTAAAATCCCCGACCCGGCCGGGAATCGAACCCGGGATCCTCTGAACCGAAGGCCAGTACGCTGACCATTCAGCCAACGAGTCGGACTGTTAATCTAATAAGGCTACTTCTTTCCACGTTTGCACTCATATCTGACAATGAACGCAGTACGCTTGTTATTCAGGACATTACACGAACTGGATCAAACTGGAGTGGACAGTGAGAAGTAGCGGCTACTAGTGGCACCGTGTGAAAGCTCTCATTTGAAATACTGCTTTTCCTCGAGTGGCGGAGACCCCAAGTGGCGGCCGCTAGCTGCGCGAGCGAGCGACTGTAGGCGACTGTTTCCAGCTGCCGCAACTGCAGTCGCCACGTATGAAAGCTCTCATTTGAAATAATGCTTTACCTCGAGTGGCGGCCGCTAGCTGCGCGAGCGAGCGACTGTAGGCGACTGTTTCCAGCTGCCGCAACTGCAGTCGCCACGTATGAAAGCTCTCATTTAAAATAATGCCCCGCTGTAAGTTGCCGCCACTAGTCGCCTCGTGTGAAAGGGCCCTTAATTGCATTTTTATAAATATGTGAAAGTCTTGTTTGCCTTTAATAATAATTTCTTCTGGATTTAGACGTATTGCACAGTGCTTTCACATTGGTATCTCTGCTAGTGCATCATTTCTTCCTTTGCGCACTACCACGTGATTCGTAGATTCAAAAGTCCTGCCAAAATAACTCAGTATCTCATTCTCATCTCGATCTCACGTTTCCCTCTATTCAGAGTGTAAAATTCCATGACATTCTTTCTGCTGCAGTTTCCGCTGTCCTTTACACGTGTGTCGTTAAAGATATAATTCAGCAGGCCGGATTGCTACAACGCATCCTGCTTCAAGTATGAACTCTACCTCACTTGACATTATATTGTGTCTATATGGCAATGACATGAACCAATTGGGTTCAGTACAGATAATTAGAAACCTTGACTTCAGGGTACTTACTGTTAAACATCTGATACATTGCCGTCAGATTCAAATTAGCCGCAAGGCATTGTTAAATGAAATTCTCCTGCTAGAATGGCTTTCTTGTTTTAGGAAGCTTCGGATGTGCATACAAATCTTTTCTTTTACTTCGTGATGGATGGCATGGGACCTATTATAATGTTTGCCTGGTAAATCGGACAGATCACTGGCACCCCGCTTAACTTTGGCTACTAAACACTGTATCTTCCGAGCATTTCTTCCGGTAGTATTACACAATGAGAAATTAGAGGGCGTGTGAAAAGCTTAGATAGCAATCTGGCAATATTGTCAGAGTTCTCCTTCCAAAACGAGTAAGGTGCATTCCTTTTGTCATTCGTCCTGTTATTCAGTTTCTGGTGGGCTATCGTGTGCGACAGTCACAGCATACGTGTTTTTCTTTCTTTTTTCAATATTAAGCGAGTTAAAGAACGTCAAAGATTTATCTGCATTAAAACAGTGTGGGCAAGGTAACTGTAAAAACGAGACCACATCGGAAAGTGAAAGTGATAAAGTAGATGATAAAATAAGTAATGGCAATACAAGTGAAAGTGAATCAGGTACTGATATATCGAACTGAACGGCTTCAACCCATTATCGAGGTGTGTGAAGAGAGCAGGAGTCGACTGACAGGCAAAACAGACATGTGTGGTTGGGGTGCAAAAGTGGTTTTCTGGGTTGTAAATCGTTCGAAAAAGTGAAATCTCTTGGTGCTTGTGTAAGCCAGGGCCTCGATTTAAGTTCTGAATGGAGTAGTCTCAGTGTGATGTATTCTCCAAACTCAGTTAAGGCTGTGAAAATGAAATAATTGAGAAATAAAATCAGCTTTCATCAGTCAAGCGAAACGCTTAAAAGAGTCGAAAATATCTTGCAAGGGGCAGAGAAGAATTAGAAAAGCAGTCCAAAGCAATATTCAGAAATACAGTGCAACTACACTTAAATTATTTACTAACCGATTATTATCTAGCTCATAACAACCGCCCATTTATTACTGACTATGAATATTTGAACTATTTGCAACAAATAAATGGCTTGGATATGGGTTCTACTGGACACACTAGATTCAGTGCCACCGGAATTATTAGCCACATTGCTAGTGAATATAAGAATAAATTAGCACTAACAATTGTTCGAGAAAATTGCAAAGTTTCTCTCTTAATTGACGAGTCAGCAAGTGTTAGTATAAAATCATGTTTAATCATCTATATTAGAACAGTTCTTGAAAACAAAGACAAGACAATTTTTAGACCTTGTCGAACTTCAAGATAAAAAATCAACCCTATATTTTTTCTCATTTAAACTGTTTAAATAATCAAGGATATCACAAGAAAGATCAGGAACAATTTCATGTGTTTTGCCAGTGATGGTGCAAGCGTAATCTCTCTTAAAAGAAAGATTTTCTCGAATAGTAATCTGGCGTTATTTGAACCACCGAACTGAACTTGCAGTCAGAGATGCAATTAATAATCGATCTCCAATTCACCACATGGAATTTTTCATTGGTAACATTTATTCGCTTTATCACCAGTCGGCTAAAAACTGCAGAGAATTGTAAAATATAGCTGCAAATCTCAATATGCAGATTAAGAAATTTGGGAAAATATTTGGAGTGCGGTGCGTTGCTAGCAGCTTTAGGACTGTAGTGGCAATTTGGGATAATTAAAAAGCTTTGAATGAACACTTCTTTCAGGCATCTACTGATAGCAGCAGATCAACATCTAAGCAAACCCAACACAAGGGACTACTAAAAAGATGACAGTGGACTGAATTCTTGAGAGATGACGTACTGGAAGAGCTGTCATGTTTGTCCTCAAGTCTTCAAGAAAAAGCTGCAATATGGCAAACGCAGATAAGTTAATCCGATTTTCGATTGAAGCAATTAGTGAAATGCGAAAACACTCGAGAAGAAAAGTGAAAATGTGAGGAATCTGAGCAGTGGGGTTCTTTCAAAGGAGTTAACATTACTCCCAAAATGCTGGCCTAGCCAAATAGAGCTCAGTTTGTCTTCAGCATCGTTGAAAAGTGGTGGCAATAGGGGCTCTGGTTAAGACGCAGCAGGTCGTTATGCTACTTAGGTTCCAAAATGGGTAAAATATAAATATGTAAATAAATACAATGTTAATTTTAATCTTATACCAGTTGTATAGTATTATTAGAAGTAACTGTATATAAGTTCACTATGTTTGTAAGTACAGGAGATATTATAAGTAGAATTTTGTAAACAATATAAATTTATTAAGTATGATGTATGTGTTTAATAGAAAGAATATTAGTGTAAATTGTATAATATTGTATTCTAGGAAAATTTTCTTCCCTTGTTAATTTAAAATTTAGTGCTTGACAATAATGTATTTTAGTGTACCATTTGCCACCGAGATAGACACCTCATTTGCAAATAAAGAGATTTTGATTTTGATTTGATTTTGATCTGAAGTAATGATGCTTTTAATTTCAAGCGTCAAATGTAAAAAGTTTCTCAAGCTTCGAACCATCAAATATTTACACAACCTTCATACAGGGCATAAACATCTTCGACGCAAGTACATGGCCTTCCAATGTTTCTCATTTGTATGGAAAAGAATCCATCGCTAGATTGTGCAAAATAATGCGCGTGGACAACAAGCCAGTGGAATTTGCATTCCAGGAATTTATCAACAATGGAGGGAAGGTTGTGCCGCTTAAAGGATCTGAACTGTAAAGAGTATTGAATGCTTTACCTTTCAGCACTGCTGAGTGTGAGGGAGGATTCTCGGCAGAGAACCACATACTAACAAATGGAAGACACAGGGTGACAATAGAGAATGTGTCTTCCCTGTTATTTATAAAACTGAATGCCCCCCCCCCCCACGCTGGAGTTATGGCAGCCAGCCCCATATGTCCAGCACACAATCGCGTCACGATCCAATATGAACGTACTCTGAATCAACAGCGGACAAAGAGGAGCTTTGGAAACATTTTAAAGGTAAAATAATTTCCCGTTATTTAATGTATAAAAATATATATGTATAGTTTTAAATATTCTATCGTACGTCATGTTGTATTGAAAAAATAAAAACATCAGAACGAGACGAAGATATTTTTTAAATCTCGCACCCCAGGAGCCATACACAATTTAAAAAATCATAGTTCATTCGTTAAGTGTCTGAACGCTCTTATTTTTACCACTACACCACTGCATAGAACGTTATTCTAGGGAGCCATACAATTATTGGAATAACGTTCTCTGCACAGCCGAGAGTACATTCAATGTATTTCAGTGTTATGGAAAGCAGAAAGTTTGGACAAAAATGAAAGCCTTCAGAAGAAAAATCTTGTTCCATCAGTGAAATATGGAGATGGGAACGTTCTCGTTTTCGGTTGCATGTTCAGTGCTGGGGTAGAGAATTTAGTGTTGATTGAAAAAAAAAATGGATAAATGGAAGTATCTGTATATATTAAAGGAAAATCTGCATCAGTCTGCTGAAACACTGAGACTAGGAAATGATTGAGTCTTTTAACAAAACAACGACCCTAAATATAGGCTACCGCTATAATAGTGTTTGACAAAGTTCCAAAGCAATTGCATTCACCTCTCCACCTTTGGAAAGACCTCTATAGGAGGTTTAGGAAATATTTCATTAAGAGAAAGGCCGATTTGAAACTTGCCAAACGAACAGACTGCAGTAAAACTTCACGAGAAATTACCAGAAAACTCGGGATTCGATGCCCTGGCGTTTGGAAGCTGTGATAGCTGCAAAATGTGGAAACACAAAGTACTGGACCTAATATGAGAGTTGAGTTCACTTTCGTTCGTAACATTCGTTCCGTTTCAGAAATGAACGATATCTTCCCTTTAGTAGTACACTTAGTTAATAACGTCGAAATGTGTCTGCAAGTCCATCATTTTGTTTCATAAGTGGAAATAAGTAAAACATTGGATAATAATATTGTTATTTGATTTTTATCGCACTAACTACGTTTTCGGTTTTCGGAGACACCGAGGTGCCCGGATTTTGTTCTGCAGGAGTTAACATCGGCAGTCTAGATAAATACGTAAGTTTTTCACTATATTATAATTGTATATAATTTATTTTTTGTCATTACTGTTTCATGTTATCACTTATCTCTCTATCATTGACAAGTTTACGCTACGTAAACAATACTGTACATATATAAGCTTATTTTAAGTGATTTGATAGAATCTGAGGATGTTCTTGTAGAACGAAACATGTCATTCTTTGTATGTTAGTGTGTGTTTTACAGATATGCTTTTCGTGTTTTAATTTACATTGTATTTGCTATGTGTTTGACAGACTGAAAAGCCTTTGCTACATTTGTTTATATTTACATGAAATATTGAGGTGTATGTATAGTTATAGTTGAATATTCGAAATGTGCAAATATGAAGGTAATTTTATATATGCAAAGATAACAGACTTCACAGGAGGTATTAGGGTAAGGATGAATTCCACTGGAAATAGCCAAGCGGACTGAAAATTAATACCGCCAGACCTTTTACAGAGATAAAATGTGTATGGAGGCCAACAGATGAGATGATAGCGTGGGTTTCACAGAGAGATGAAATCTCTTTGCTACTCATTCATACATAAATAATGGAATACGATTATATCATCATGACGAGATCAAACGAGTGTTAATAAACCCTCCGCAAATCATTCCTCTCTCAGACATTTCATTGTCTGTATGTAGATGTCAAATCCAGTAATCCAGTAACAATATAACGCTTCTGCCTTAAAGAGTAAGGTGAGATGGAAATATATGTTAATCTACAGTATATACATATAAAATAATTTGTCCTGACTGACTGACTGACTGATTCATCATCGCCGAGCCAAAACTACTGGACATAAAGCAATGGATTTTGAGGATACATTTATATTACAATGTAGGTGCTCGCTAAGGGAGGATTTTTTATATTCCTTCGCTTAGGGGCTGAAAAGGGGGGTGAATTTATAAAATGAGTATATCTATATCTCGAAACTTTAAAAGTTTACAGATGTAAAAGTAGGTATTTGGAATCTCCTTTATAAATGAAGAAACACGTATATTTTTGTTTTCGGAAAATCCTAATAGGAGGGGTGAAAAGTGAAAAATGGGTTGAATGTCTTTAATGAGGCTATGTATATCTCAGAAACTGAAGATATTACAGACCTGAAAATTGGCATTTTGAATCTCCTTTAAAAATAAAGAAACACGTATTTTTTGTTTTTGGAAAATCCAATTTATGGGGGTTAAACAGGAGTGAAAAATGGGGTGATTTGTTAGAAATTTTCAAAATGAGTGTATCTATATCTCAAAACTTTAAAAGTTTACAGATGTAAAATTTTGTATTAATAATCACCTTTAAAAATAAAAAACACGTATTTTTTTGCTAAGGGGGTGAAAAGTGGGGGTGAAATTTTTAAATGAGGATATCTATATCTCAAAAACTTACAAGTTTACAGAAGTAAAATTTGGTATTTGGAATCTCCTTTAAAAATAAGGAAATACGTGTTTTTTAATTTTCGCAAAATCCCATTAAGGGGGTTGAAAAAAGTGGGAAAATCGGTTGAATACCTTTTATGAGGATATTTTTATCTCAAAAACTGAAGATATTGCAGACATGAAAATTGGAACATCCTTTAAAAATAAAGAAACATGTATTCCTGTGTTTTTGAAAAATCCAATGAATAGGGGGTAAACAGGGGTGACAAACGAGGTGGAAATTTAAAAAATATCTATGCCTGCAATATATCTCAAACACTTAACATGTTACAGACTTGAAAACTGGTACTTTCAATCCCCTGTAAAAGTAAAGAGAGATAATTTTTTAGGAAAATCCACTTAAGGGGAACAAAAAGGGTAATTTTTAGAGTGAGCATATGTTCAGTATATCTCAAAAAATGAACATGTTACAGAAGTGAAAATTGGTATTTTTAATCCCTTTCACAAAAAGAAAACACGTACTTTTTGTTTTCGGAAATACCACATGGGAGAGGGGGGAGGGACCGGTAGAAAGGACTGAAAAGTGGGTTGAATTTTTAGAATTAGGATACTGATATCACAACAAGTTAACACGTTACAGACGTAAAAATTGGTGATTGGAATCTCATGAAGAAATGTGTATTGTTTTGTTTACGGAAAATCTACTTAGGCGGGGATGAAACATAAAAAAAAATAGTTAAATTAATTGTGTGAATCTACTTATATCTCAAAAACTATAGATGTTGAAGACATGAAAATTGGTGTTTGGAATCCTCTTTAAAAGTAAAGTAATACATTTTCGTTAGATTTCGAAAAATCCAATTAAGGGGGTGAAAGAATTGAAAAATGTATTGAATTATTTGTATGAGGATACTTATACCTTATGAAACTAAAGTTGATACGAACGTGAAAATTGGTATTTGGAATCTCCTTTGAAATAAATAAACACGCATTTTAGGGGAAAAATAAATTTTGGGGGGAGGAGGTGAAAAGGAATTGAATTCCTTTTATGAGGACACATATCTCGAAAACTGAAGATGTTACAGTCGTGATAATTGGTATTTAGAAGCTCCTTTATAAATAAACACGTATTTTTTGTTTTCGGAAACTTCACTTAAGGAGGGATAATGAAAGGAAGTGAAAAATTGAACTATTTTTATGTGGATACTTATATCTCAAAAACTGATGGTTACAGACGTGAAAATTGGTGTTTGGAATTTCCTTTAAAAATAAACACCCCTTTTTTGGGGAATCAACTTAACGGGGATGGGATGAAAAAGGAGTTGAATTCTTTTTGTGAGGATACTTATAGTCTATCTCGAAACAAAGATGTTACAGACGTGAAAATTGGTATTTGGAACCTCCTTTCAAAATAAGGAAACATGTCTTCTTTTGTTTTCGGAAATCCACTTACGCGGGGAAAGAATTGAAATATTCCTTGAATTATTTGTAAGAGGATACTTATATCCCTAAAAGTAAAAGATGTTACAGACGTGAAACCTAGTATTTGAAATCTCCTTTAAAAATATTTTTTTCGAAAAATCGACTTGGGGGCTGGGGGGAAATAAGTAAAGAGTGAGTTGAATTCTGTTTATGAGGATACATACATCTCAGAAACTGAATATCTTACAGACGTGAGAGTTGGTTTTTCAATGTCCTTTAAAAGTAAAGAAACACATATGTTTTGTTTTTGGAAAGTCCAATTAAAGGGAGAGGGGGTGGGAAGTTGAATTCATTTTATGAGGATACTTATATCTCAAAAACTGAAGATGTTACAGACGTAAAAGTTGGTACTGTATTTTTAATCTCCTTTAAAAATAAAGAAAGACGTACTTTTTGGTTTTCGGAAAATCCACTTAAGGGGTTGAAAAGAATTGAAGAAGTGGGTGAATTTTGAAAATGAGTACCGGTATATCTACAGCATATGTCAAAACTTAACATGATACAGACATGAAACTTGGTTTTGGAAAGTCCTTTAAAAATAAGGGAACACGTAGTTTTTGTTTTCGGAAAACGCACTTAACGGGGGTGAAAAGAAGTGAATAACTTTTAATGAGGATGCTTATATCTCACAAACAGATGATGTTACAGACGAAAAATTAGTGCGTTAATCTCCTTTAAAAGTAAAGGAACACGTGTTTCTTTTTTTTTTCGGAAAATGGGAAGGACTGATAAAGTGGTTAAATATTTTTGTGAGGATTCTTACGTATAGCCTACCTCAAAAACTGAAAATGTTACGACGTGGAGATAGATATTTGGTATCTCCTTTAAAAATAAACTTTTTTATTTGAGAGAACACTGTTTCTCATATGTACATTTCTATGTAGCATGGTCATATTAGCCCCAAAAGGCAATAATACAAACGTGGTTCACAAGGAGTTTTCGGGGTAAATGAAACTCATTTTGTCGGTGAACGTTTATACTTCAGGGATTTTCATATAATATCTTAGTACAGTACCGAGGAACGATTATTTTTATTTTACGAAATCAACGCGAGCGAAGCGGCGGGTAGCTGCTAGTTAGTTATAAACATGTATAAATATGTCACTTCATAGTTGGCTGTGTGGCGCAGTTAGTTCACAGATATCCCGTCGCATTTAATATTGCAGATCAGACTTATTTTTGCTATTTTGCTATTTTGCTTACGTCGCACCGACACAGATAGGTCTTATGGCGACGATGGGAGAGGAAGGCCTAGGAAGTGGAAGGAAGCGGCCGTGGCCTTAATTAAGGTACAGCCTCGGCATTTTCCTGGTGTGAAAATGGGAAACCACGGAAAACCATCTTCAGGGCTGCCGACAGTGGGGCTCGAAGCCACTATCTCCCGATTACTGGATACTGGCCGCACTTAAGCGACTTCAGCTATCGAGCTCGGTATGAGACTTATTAGAGAGCTCGAATGTGTGTCCGTATTCGAGTAACTAGTACTGTATGTTAAAGAGCCTCAATTCAAGACAACTCTACAGGATTCAAGAATCTCCTTAAAACATGGAGAGAATGATAATAATATTTGAGTCATCTCTCCATAGACTTGCATGACGCAAGTCTTGCTACCATGTGTCACCCCCACCACACTTTCTACGTAATTGTTGTATCACACATCTAATATGCTCACCGAGTGAGTTGGCTACCCTTTTCATGAAGCTGTCACTGGGAAATAAGTATGTTGACCTGAAATGCTCAGCAGAGGAGAGACAAATGTGGTTGCAGCGACAAGGCCTTGCCTTTAGGATATGTCACTGTGAATCAATTAATTTACTCCTGAGAGTCTCAAGATGTGTTCTGTCAATCTCTCCCTCTCTCTCTATCTCTCCCTCCCCCCCTCTCTCTCTCTCTCTCTCTCTCTCCCTGTCGCTTCGCTTGCACAGAATGCTATTATCCACACAAATTCAGTCAGACACATCCTTTTAATGTGCAAATTTTTAGGAGAGAAAATTTCCTTCTTAAGAAAAGGTTCCAAACTTGAGCTAAATTACATTGCATATCCTACTTACTCCTACCACCACTGGTTATTCTGATGCCCAAATACTTCTTTTTATACGTAATTCCTTCACATTGAAAATATCGATATGATTGTGTATTTTTTCACAGTACAGAAGCCTCAATCACCAGCACCGAACGTGTTACTCAGTCACTATATATCCCACACTTAGTGCAGTAGGAATGTTATTATGTACTTATAAAACTGAAGAAACCGAGCTCGATAGCTGCAGTCGCTTAAGTGCGGCCAGTATCCAGTATTCGGGAGATGGTAGGTTCGAACCCCACTGTCGGCAGCCCTGAAAATGGTTTTCCGTGGTTTCCCATTTTCACTCCAGGCAAATGCTGGGGCTGTACCTTAATTAAGGCCACGGCCGCTTCCTTCCCACTCCTAGCCCTTCCTTGTCCCATCGTCACCATAAGACCTATCTGTGTCGGAACGACGTAAAGCAAAAAAAAAATAAAAAATTTAAAAAACACCTGAAGAAAGAAGTGTCTTTGGAATAGTTGATATTTAAGTCATACCCCTATTGTTGAAGAAGTGAAATGGCTCAACGAGAAGGATAGCAGTCTTTGTCACCTATGGTAAGTGTCTCTATAAGCTGTTCAATGTTTACAGTGAAAATTATTGAATTCGTGTTGAAATTAACCCGTGTATTGTATTATGTCTAATAGGCCCTATATCAGTGTTTTTAAAAGTAGCCTAATTACCTACTTTCGGCTCCTGAGAGAGAAAATGTGTAGACTTTGTTTACAGAAGAATAGGAGTTCGTGCATGGTCCTTTGTAACAAAATATGTATTCATCTTCTACCATAGTAAAAACTAATCTGTTCTGCGTTTGAAAACTAGGCCTTTATTCGACACTGTGAAATAAATCTACAGCAAATATGCGACAAATTATCTTGACTGCATACTTCATGACCTGTTGTATTACATCATTGTCTTTAGACCATAATGTATCTATACCATGAAATTAGTGATAATTTCCTGTTCAAATACACAAAGAAAGTAACATATAGTGATGTGAAGTTTGTTATTAATATCAGGCCTAGAAAGTCAAGGATAACGTTCGAGAGTATTCGTCGTGCTGACCACATGACACCTCGTAAGCTGCAGGCCTTCAAGCGGTCGCTTGGCAGGCCGCGGCCCTTCCGGGCTGTTTCTTTGTGGTTTTGTTATTACTATAACATAAAGAAGAGGATTTCCACAATGTTATTATAGTTTGTACATAGACCTATGAAGGTTGTTTTAGACAGGTCTGTGAAAGGGGGAGTTCGAATAAGGATAGTAGTTTCATTTAACTGTATCGCAATAAAAAATTTTTTTACACAAATGCGGACTTGAAGGGTTTGAAGTTTTAGCAGAATAAATGATAACTATGGTATTTTAAAGAATGTATGAATGTGTGTGTGAGTGTGAGTGCCAGCGAGTGATAGTTAGCAATCTCATTCATCAGAAATTTAGGTGAGTTCCATTTTTTTAATAGGTGCATTCTCTAATGATCTACTGGTCGTAATTCCCGTTATTCAGCTAGACAGTTAGTGTGCTCCTGAACCTGACCTTTGCAGTGACCGTATTAATAATCCTTCCCGTCACACAATGTACTCTGTTAAAACAAGAGTTGTCGCCTTCTTCGTACAGCCTGCAGTGTTGACATGTGAATGCCTTTTCTTTTCCGGCGCATTACGACTAAATTCAGGCACTACCAAACGAAAATAAATTAAATATCCTTCGCATTGTTAAAACCTGATTAATTCGTAACATTCCGTCCTCCAGGTTTGAAATAGATGAAATTATTTAAACCGTTTCGATCGGTCGGATGGAAGCCGTGGAAGATGGAGAGCGATTTATTGCAGAAAGTACCTACCTAATTGTAACAGCAGTGATGTAACACAGTAGGTCACGAAGTGTGCGATGAAACTGATTTATTGCATAATTGCAGTAAATAAATTAATTTTACCTTGTCTAGTGAAGGCCAATGTGATATGTACAAACGCGGACTGAGTTCAGACTTCTTGAAGTAAATTTAATAGACAGAAGGTGATGATTTCTATCATATATGTACCACCTGGATTAAAATATATAACCGAATTCGAAACCTATTTACCTGACTTCCAGGCCATTTACGAACTCATGTTTATTATGGCCGACTTTAATTTGCCTAACAAGACACATGACAATAATCAGTTGGTAGATTATTTTCAATCAATCAATCAATCAATCGATCAATCAATCAATCAATCAATCAATCAATCAATCAATCAATCAATCAATCAATCAATCAATCAATCAATCAATCAATCAATCAATCAATCAATCAATCAATCAATCAATCAATCAATCAATCACTACTGATCTGCATTTAGGGCAGTCATCCAGGTGGCAGACCCCCTATCTGTTGTTTTCTTAGCATTTTCTTAAAGGATTGTACAGAAGTTTGACATTTATTGAACATCTCCCTTGGTAAGTTATTCCAATCCTCGAACGAATATTTGCCCCAATTTATCCTCTTGAATTCCAGCTTTATCTTCATATTGTGATCTTTCCAAATTTTAAGGACACCACGCAGACTTATTCGTTTACTGATGTCATTCGACACCATCTCTCCACTGACAGCTCGGAACATACCACTCAGTCTAGCAGCTCGTCTCCTTTTCCCAAGTCTACCCAGCCCAAAATATGCAACATTTTTGTAACGCTACTCTTTTGCCGGAAATCATCCAGAACAAATCGAGCTGCTTTTCTTTGGATTCTTTCCAGTTATTGAATCAAGTAATCCTGGTGAGGGTCCCATACACTGGAACCATACTCTAGTTGGGGTCTTACCAGAGACTTATATTCCCTCTCTTTTACATCCTTATTAAAACCTCTAAATACTCTCATAACCATGTGCAGAGACCTGTACACTTTATTTAAAATCATGTTTATGAGATTTCCCAAACGAAGATCTTTCCTTATATTAACACCTAGGTACCTACAATGATCCCCAAAAGGAACTTTCACTCCATCAACGCAGTAATTAAAACGGAGAGAACTATTCGTTTTTTTGAAATCACAACCTGACATTTAACCCCGTTTATCATTATGCCATTGCCTGCTGTCCATCTCGCAACATTATCGAGGTCATTTTGCAGTTGCTCACAATCTTATTTATTACTCTGTACAGAATAACATCATCTGCAAAAGCCTTATCTCTGATTCCACTTCTCTACTCATATCATTTACATATATAAGAAAAATCAAAGGTCCAATAATACTGCCTTCAGGAATTCCCCATCTTAATTATTACAGAGACACACTCCCCTTGTTCAATAATGATCCCATTTTTCACTAAAATGTTTACGACTGCCAATTACGCTTGCCATCATGTTATCCTTTGCTGACTTCCTTGCTAGATTCAATTCCCTAGTAAGTTCCTTCAATTTATCCTTACTTCCACAGCTATTTTTATTTCTCTATTTCTCTTCTTCGTCTCCTTACTTCATTGTTATATTAGAGTGTATATTTATAATTCCTTATGACCTTTAACGGTACAAACCTGTTTTCACATTCCTCAACAATTGCTTTAAACCCATCCCAGTGTCTGTTTACATTCTTATTTACCATTTTCCAGCTATTATAGTTACTTTTTAAAAACTCACTCATGCCTTTTTATCACACATATGGTACTTCCTAACAGTCCTAATTTTAATAACTTCCTTTCTATCACATTTAGTTTTAACTACGACAAAAATAGCTTCGTGTTCACTAATACCATTTATTACTTCGGTTTACCTATAGAGCTCATCGGGTTTTACCAGCACCACGTCCAGAATATTCTTCCATCTAGTTGGTTCCATCACTTTCTGAATTAGCTGCCTTCCGATATTAACTTATTTCCAATTTGTTGGTCATGCTTCCTGTCGTTCGCATTACCTTCCCAACTGACATTTGGTAAATTGAGATCGCTCGCTACAATCACTTCCCTTTCCATACCGTTTCCCATGTAGCTGATAATCTTATCAAATAATTCTGAATCAGCGTTAGCGCTACCCTTTTCTGGTCTGTGCCCTCCAAAGATATCAAGTTGCCTATTATCTTTTGAGATGAGCCTTACACCCAGAATTTCATGTTTGTCATCTTTAACATCTTCTTAGCTTTCAAATTCTTCTTTCACCAGAATGAATACTCCCCCTCCTACCTATCCTATCTCGACGATACACACTCCAGTTCCGTGAGAATATTTCTGCATCCATTATATAATTATAATGATTAAACTCCCATTGCAATATCTGGCAAGTATATGTCTATTAAGTTACTTAATTCTTTTCCATTATTTACAATGTTCTACAGTTCAATACTAACATTTTTATGTCGTTCCTACTTGACTTCCGTATCGCTGTACCGTTATCACCGCTCCCTGGACCTCCCCGTTTCAATTAACGTACCTCCCTATAACCCTTCTAAACAAATTTCCTAACTTATACGTACCACTACGGTTTAAGTGAAGGCCATCTGAGCGCAGATACCTATCACCTACCCACCCATTAGGATATGGAAATCTCACTCCCAGTTTCTCACATATAGTCCCTTTTAAATCCCCAATCACACTCCAGTCAGTATCCCTCCTACACAGTATTCCACTGATAACAATCTCCGCTTCCTTAAACCTCACTCGTGCTGCATTTACCAGATCCCATACATTGCCAACTATGTTAATACTCATACTTACTTGCCTTACGTTGTTGGTACCGAAGTGCAACACCACCACCTTCTCTTTTACCTTCTCCATCTCTTCTACTTTCCTCAGCGTCTGCCTTAACCTAATTTCTGGGTAACACTCTACCCTGGTTACCTTTCCTCCATACACTTTCCCCACATATCTAACAATGAAATCCCCCATGACCAGAGCTACAATCCTACCCACCTCATCAGTCCTATCCTTCCTCTCTGCAGCAGAAGCTACTTGCTCATCCCTTTTCTCCCTCCCAAGGCCCTGTTCCACCTGTCTTTCCCTATCCTCTGGTCTACATTTCCCTTTCCACCTACTTCCACACTTCTCAGCAACAGTTGCCTGTTCCTCATTTTCCCTTTGTTGTTTTACCTGCAGTGACTCGTACCGACTTTTTACAGACACCTGTCCGGAATTCTGATACTGAGTAGAACCCTTACGCTGAAACATACTTCTCCTTAAAACATTAGACCATCTGTTTTCTACAATTCACCCCTTTCCTTCCATCCCTCTTTTATACCTACTGTATCCTGTACATTGTTTAAGGGAGGCCTAGTTTCCTTCCTGTCCTCTGAGAGAAACCTGATAATCTCTCTCAAACTCTTCAACTCCTCCCTTTAATGTCTGGCCACACCCACAGTTCCTACACTTGCACTCAAAAGCCATTCTTAACTATTTTTGGCCATTCTTAACGCTTATCCCACTGCAACCCACAAATCACGCGTACCCAACTAACCGTTCATTAAACACTCTTATCTTTCTCATTATAACGAAGAACCCAGTTAATTAGTAACCCATTAGCCAACCCCTGTACCATCCACTTCGACGCATTATCTTATTCTCATAAAGTACCCAAGTACTGACCTAAGTATATTACTGTCAGATATAAAGAACATGAATTAGGATTACTTGAATTATAACGCTTACCAATTAACGTGGTAAATTAAAAGAGTCTAAATGACAATGACGCTAAAATGAATTTGTTTGATTAAATGGTAAGTGACGTGTATGAGAATAACGCCCCAAAGCGACGTATAAAGTTTTCTCGCCCTTTCCTGTTCACGATGAAACCAAGACAATGATGGGCCACTGTAACTCGTTATTTCGACGTCATAAATGAACCTTATATTACGTAGCTTCGAATCTTATCAGATCTAAAGAAATTGCACAAAGAAATTGATCAGGGACAAAAGACGTTATTTATATAATTCAGCTAACAGCTTGAAGTCTAATCGCTCGTGGGACTGATGCAGATACCTTGCAATAGGGAAAAGTCAACAGTGACAGACAAATCCCGACATGCCACTTAAGCCGATCGATTACAATACTTCATTAAACATCAACTTACCCTACTTAACTCTGGTAACTCATCGCCCTTCCCTCCTACCCGTCCATTTTGCATATTTCACTGTGTTTCAGGAAATCAACTTTAAAAGGTTTTGTGATCTACTAAATCAAAAGCTGTAGGTATATGTGTTCTTACTTTATACACACCTTTACGAATTCTGTCCTACCTGTATTGAGCACATACTAATCTGCTTACTGAATTGAAATTTACTATTTAGAAAACAGCCAATTTAATACCAGTACCTAAAATATAAAACCCACAGTCACCCTCTGATTAGCGTCCTATACCCATACTCCTGCCATTTCTAAAGCCTTTGAAGGTTTAATACATGAGCAGGTTTAAGAGGGGTCACAGTACTGCGACTGCCCTTTTGAAGCCTATTGAATTAGAAACTCTACGGACAAACAATTGCTCACTATACGAATCGTTCATTACTTCAATAGCGCATTTGATACTACAGAAATTCAGACTATGATAAAAAAGATGGAATTACTAAATTTTGATCTCCCTTCGTTTAAGATATTTAGTTCTTATTTGAGTGACCGCCAACAGCGGGCAATATTAAACGACGAGGCCTCTAAATAGAAAAATGTAGCTTAATGGCTCCCCACAGGGGAGTAATAAAATGGCATATCATAAGTGATAGAAAACTACACATACCATCCCTACACTGGCGATCCTCAAATATATCGGTGCTGCAAGACTTTCCGTGAAACAATACATTAACAATGACTCACAACGAAATGCTTTTATACTAAACTCCACAAAGATTCAGACAATCGTAATAGCATCACAAAATTATTCATCTGCTTAAATAATACAGCAGTCTCACCTATACTGCTGATCGGTAACATTATTCCCTACAGGAAACAGTTTGGAATCTTGGTGGAACTGTTTTATTAGTCTCATCACACAAAATAAATCCTTAAAAGGTCTATGGACACTTCGCCCTCTTAAACGACATAGAGAAGTAATTTCGCATGAACTAATGGTGAGACACTGGTTCCCCCTATTCTTTGTTATTCCGACGACCGTTTAGTTGACATGAAAAAGAATGAAACATAGAAACTACAACGAACACTGAACTCCTGCCTACAATTTATGTATAACTTCGGATATGATGCTGATACGACCCTATTCATTCATGCTGAAGCCTTATAAACGTCAGTAGCTACACATTTTAATGATGGTGTTTGGATTGTTAGATGGAAATGAACCTCGGTATATTGCACCCGCCCCCTCCCTAAATGGCACCGGCATGGAATCTACAGGGTCGCACATGGGTCAAGAAGTATGAAATAAATAGGCGCTGAACTAAAGTAAACTTAAAGGCATACAGGGGAGGAGAAGCGGGGCATACATTACTCAAATGAGAACACATTCGAATTAAAATATTTAACTCACAAACCGGTTTATTCAACCTTAATGATGATGGTAAATGACGCACTAAATAACACTAATGAGTTACATTAAAATTTATAAATGTTTGTGGTGGTTTGTTAGGTGGGCATCTGTCCGTTATACTTGATAGAAACGAGTACGTTTATCGCGAAGCGATGTATCGTGACATATAGCGAATGGTAATTTTATCATAACACTGAGGCTATATTATCGCTAACACATAAAACTAACATGCATCCGACAACACGTCTGAGCAATCCCTATTCTAATGAAGACCTAGATTTCCCAATGAAATGACGTAAAAGAAAAAAATACATACATATGATACAACACCGGGGTTCGAACCGACCCTCGCTATCATAGACATCGCCAAGCTGATGGACAGAACCACCACTGACCTTACGTACAACCACACATGACATAAAGAACACATAAATGATACATGATATGCAACAAAATACGTAAAAGGCACTTTGATCTTTCTTCTGACGCTGTAGGCCTCCAATGCCTACGTTGAGCATCGAACTGACAACCTCTTGCGATGAAGGCAGGGTCCTGTAATTCCTATCTATATTATACTCGAGCAATTAACAATGATTCACTGGCAAACATTATCATTATCGGCCGGGTCGCTTGTTAATTATTACATTGTTCTGCCGTGTTAGGTAAATCACATTATTTCGCCGTTCTAAGAAGCCAACTTCTCTTTAACAGCAATGTCGCTCCTTCCTCAGCTTACGGAACGCCCGCACAGAAAAAAGAAACACAACTGGGCAAGGTCAGACGAAATGCCCCCATTCCACACGCGGTCGACAACCCACCATTAACAGGCGTAACATTTCCTTTCAAAAGGAAACGGTAACACTTCTCTCGGAAGTACTTCTACAATAAACTGCGCTCTCACAGACTCGCGCAAATCACCTTGAATTCAACACATATTTATCCAACAGTATCACGTCATTATCACAACGCGACCCCGGTATTACAATGGTAATCTTTGCCCTATTATTATTATTATTATTATTATTATTATTATTATTATTATTATTATTATTATTATTATTATTATGATTATTCCTGCCATCCTACATGGCTTACCCGCTACATTACTTATACATGGTCATCGTGCGGAATCTATTCAGCAATTACAACACAATTAAGTGCTCGCTCGGCAATTAACATCAGATTACTGACTGCTCATTAATCGATGGTCAGCGCATGGCCACTTTATCGTCACGCGGCATTACATTCATTAATTAATTACTATTCACACGAATATATTTGACACACGCATTATGATCACTTCCTGATAAATTTAATCACATAATCAATTCAATCTTATCACTTCCTATGTATGTATTTCAAAGGGTGGTGTTTTTGTGGCTGTCAGTTCGGCCGCTGAGCCTCGTAGTTACGTGCCTTACACACAATAGTACTTACCGTTTTACTTGCCATACACTTATCAAATTAATGATTACTCTAATAACTACTCTCACTGCATTCCCCTAAACTAATTAATCCTGGTCTTCTGACGCAAATAAACAAACAGAATCTCCCACCCAAAAAATTGAATGAATCTCTATCCTATGAAAAGCTAAAGTATTATATTCCCTAAATTATTTACAATCAATTACTCAGACCTGTTGCCGGTTTCCTAAATTAAGAATTAATAACTACGCGCCTATTCCGGCGCTCTATTTCAATAGGACTACATCTTTAATCTCTTATAGCGTCAGTTTACAATAAATATTCCCATCCCTCTATGCATGCCAGATATTGAAACTTTGTACTCATCTCTATCACATGATGACACCCTCGTCAGCTCGGGAGGTCCATCCTGAGCTTACTTCTCCTCCATGGGCACCACGGTGATTACTTTCATCTCCATTCCATTTTGAAGTTGAAGACCCATTGTTGGATGCTGGTGGAGCCGCTGGCAATTAATCCTGTACACACACAACGTCACTGTTTAATTCACACTCCGGTCGACAGCGTTCAATGTGAACGTCCGGTCACGATCTCGTATGCGACTACGTAAGATTATTATACTATAGTCATGTTAATAATATTACTTTACACATCACGGTTTTCTAAAAAGTTAACACTGGCGTCACAGAGATCAAAACTATACACTGTTTATGCAAATTGTATTATTTCACTTCAAATGGGAGTTAACTTCACTTGAACAAAGAACAAACGAGGGCTTAACCGAGTATAGTTTCGCCGTCGATGAGCCGCTAACCCCGAATGACGCTTGTCCCTTACTGTAGTAGTTTTTACAAGGGAGCGATACCCCTTCCACTAATTTGCGTAGCGCCTATTCCCGGCGTACTCGAGGTAAAATAGTACGGTTAATCGGTGACCAGTATTTAGTTGATGCGATTGAGACATCACCACTCACTTATCCTTCGGTGAATCTCCTTAAATTAATTAAAATCTCTCCTGCTTCCCCCACCATGCGTGGTGAACTCCCTTTCTCGAGGAGGTGGCGTGAGAATAAACAGATGGCCCAGTACTTTTCCACGCAGAAACCACACAGTATTCTTTCTTCTAAAAGTTATCAAGGAAGAGGACATTAAACACTCTAAATAAATGTCCCAGCGACATTTATTCCTTTTAAATCGGGAGATGACCTCATAATTCGAGTTCCATTAATTTTCTAGATCATAAGTAATTAAGTTGGCCACTCCGAGTCCAAGATGGCTCCTATATTTCGTTTCGAAAAAGTTGGTTTCCCCTCATTCAGTGAGTCTTGAGGAGGGATGTCTTCTCTCGAGTGATGTCACAGGGAATCCCCATTCATAACCCCTCCCGGGTCTAAGTTGGCTTGGCTTCACCTGCGTGCCCCCGCCACACAAAGGACAATACTGTGCAATAAGTTGCAGACAAAGAAATCTCGTAGAATAATTTTTTAAAAGACACAATTTATCTATCTCAATGATATGAATATTAATTAGTTTCGGTGTTACCTCTATTAATGATATGAATATTAATCGGTTTCAGCATTCTTTCCCTTAAATAGCATTGCGTGCGTAATTACGGAGATCAATATCAACCAAAGGTCCTTGGATCATGCCCCTGTCGGGTTCAATATATTCTCTAAATTCACCTTTATTATCACAACAGCGAATACGGTATGAAAGAGTTTGTTCGGTGGTTCTCAAATTTTGAAGTGCTATCCCAAAACCTAGGATAGGATTTGTATTGTTAGACACATACAACCTGTCTTTGTGGCCGAACTTTTAAAGATAGGTATGTGGTCTCACGAAAATATTAGTCATGTTACATTGTATGCTCTCCAATTCGTACTCGTATATTTTCTGCATATCTTTAATGGTTTAGGCAGCGTAAGCCAGTAATTTTGTCGCCTAGCGTCATTTTCTTCTAGTTGTTTCCCAGAAATCATTACTCCTCGGTTCATCACAGTTCTATGTCGAATATATGAAAACCCTTATCTGGAAATCATCTAACAGTGAAAGCAACATAATAATCTGTCCAGTAGTTGCCGAGTTATAATTGGACAGCGATGCATACAGATAGACATACAGACAGATGTTGAGTTTTACATATCAAGAGATAGACGTGATCGAACACTTTACTATTATACTAGCTGATGTACCTGTGCTTCTCTATGGAATTCTACATACACGGAATTCTAGGTGAAGTAGTGTATTCGTTGTAAGATTTTCTGAAAGTGGATAACTCTTAACCTTACCTGAGAAACACGATGGGGAGGTCGCCATACGTCGTTTCTCACGTGAAGACCGGGTTGGAGAGTTTTCATTATCACGGTAGAATCCCTTGCCTACTGCCAGCCAAAATCGAGATGAAGAGTTTTCATTACGATGGCAGGTTCCCTCGCCTACTGCCAGCCACTATTGAGTTGAAGAGTTTTCCTTATCATGGCAGGCTCCCTTCCTAATGCTAGCCTCAATCGAGGTGAAGAGTTTTAATTATGATGGCAAGTTCCCTCGCCTACTGCCAGCCACAATCGAGGTGAAGAGTTCTCATTACGATGGCAGGTTCCCTCGCCTACTGCCAGCCACTATTGAGTTGAAGAGTTTTCCTTATCATGGCAGGCTTCCTTCCTAATGCAGGCCACAATCGAGGTGAAGAGTTTTAATTATGATGGCAGGTTCCCTCGCCTACTGCCAGCCACAATCGAGGTGAAGAGTTCTCATTACGATGGCAAGTTCCCTCGCCTACTGCCAGCCACTATTGAGTTGAAGAGTTTTCCTTATCATGGCAGGCTTCCTTCCTAATGCAGGCCACAATCGAGGTGAAGAGTTTTAATTATGATGGCAGGTTCCCTCGCCTACTGCCAGCCACAATCGAGGTGAAGAGTTCTCATTACAATGGCAGGTTCCCTCGCCTACTGTCAGCCACAATCGAGGTGAAGAGTTCTCATTACGATGGCAGGTTCCCTCGCCTACTGCCAGCCACTATTGAGTTGAAGAGTTTTCCTTATCATGGCAGGCTTCCTTCCTAATGCAGGCCACAATCGAGGTGAAGAGTTTTAATTATGATGGCAGGTTCCCTCGCCTAATGCTAGCCACAATCGAGGTGAAGAGTTCTCATTACGATGGCAGGTTCCCTCGCCTAATGCTAGCCACAATCGAGGTGAAGAGTTCTCATTACGGTGGCAGGTTCCCTTGCCTACTGCCAGCCACAATCGAGGTGAAGAGTTCTCATTACGATGGCAGGTTCCCTCGCCTACTGCCAGCCACTATTGAGTTGAAGAGTTTTAATTATGATGGCAGGTTCCCCCGCCTACTGCCAGCCACAATCGAGGTGAAGAGTTCTCATTACGATGGCAGGTTCCCTCGCCTACCGCCAGCCACAATCGAGGTGAAGAGTTCTCATTACGATGGCAGGTTCTCTCGCCTACTGCCAGCCACAATCGAGGTGAAGAGTTTTCCTTATCATGGCAGGCTTCCTTCCCAATGCAGGCCACAATCGAGGTGAAGAGTTTTAATTATGATGGCAGGTTCCCTCGCCTACTGCCAGCCACAATCGAGGTGAAGAGTTCTCATTACGATGGCAGGTTCCCTCGCCTACTGTCAGCCACAATCGAGGTGAAGAGTTCTCATTACGATGGCAGGTTCCCTCGCCTACTGCCAGCCACTATTGAGTTGAAGAGTTTTAATTATGATGGCAGGTTCCTTCGCCTACTGCCAGCCACTATTGAGTTGAAGAGTTTTAATTATGATGGCAGGTTCCCTTGCCTACTGCCAGACATAATCGAGTTGGCCAGCTTTATTACAATAGTGGACTCTCACTCTCCGCCTGCTTTTTTATATCCTCAGAATGGCTGTCTCTGTAGTTTTCCCAAAGTTTTAATGAATCATATAATGGCACAAAACCAACATGACAGCAATATTAAATAAATAAAGCTGTTTTAATACTTATATGCGTAAGTAAAAATTCAAAGAAAAATTATAATACCCAATATTGATGTTTCATTATTGGAATATAATATATGGGATAATTGGCCTGCGTATAGATATAGTGTAAAAGCGTTCCATAAAGAACAGTATGTTGCAAAGACATAGCGCTTAAATTTTTCGTAAATTAGAGAATGGTAAGAATCAGGAATGTTGTGACTGAACAACAGGTAAAACGATCTTTGTTGTATCAGTGGTAGTATCGTCCAGTGAACCTCAAAGCCTAGCTGAATGAGTGTGTTCCTGTTTCCATTTTGGCATTTGTTAAATCTATTCATGTTCCTCGGCAATCAAAGACATTAAAATGAGATATACTCACACGCGGCGCTAATGTACTCTCCTCAAATTTAGACGGAGTCTCTTGTATACGATTTGTACTTGGTTAATGCAAAAAGTAAAGAAAAGTCAAGAGCGTGTGTGGGCGTCGTGAAACACACATAAATGTGTGTAAAACTGTTCTCGAACTAAATGGTGTAACTTCTGCCAATTTGTGGTTTATTTTATTCGTGGAATGTAAGGACATCACACTCCAACCCTAAAATGTATGCGTCGAAAGAGAGAGAAGCATTCCTCTAAAATTATTAGAATTACGAAAAAATTAGTTAAATATTTTTTATGGTCAATCGATTTTTAAGTACACTTTCTATGCTCCAGTGTTTAAAATGACTAACCGTCCAGGCAGGTTATTCACTTTTAAGGTTCCAAGGCGTACCTTTTCTTCTGACCTGCTTCATATTTTCTTTCGCTACATAGCCCGCTTAAGAGAAAGTGTGATAGTAAAACACAGGAAAGCTTTTTTTTCTGGAATATTGTTAGCATGACGAAGGAAATACTTGAAACATTTTTCTAGGAAATCAAATTTAGTTACACCTGCTGCCACCATTATAAACGGGACTGACCCTTTATGCAGGATATTAACTGTTAAGTGCCCCGGAGTTACATTTTGCTATGATTTGCTTGACATTTTATATTCCTGCATAGCCCCCTTAAGATAATGGTAAGCAAATTATATGTTGACCAAAGGTTCCAATTGCATGCTTGCCAAATTTTAGCATGGTCCTTCAAGTAGTTTTTACGTGAAAGAAGCCGAGACAAAGATACCAAGGATAAAGCATGCGTCAAATCACACCAAACAATTTCTCGAAAACTATTAGAGATAACGAAATTCATGTAACATTTTTCCTGGGAAATCCAATTGCAACTTCACCTGGTGCGATCCATTTTTTTAATAGGACTAATAATTAAGAAAGTGATTTGTTTTTCGTTCCACTGTCTACTTTTGGACGGATTTCTGAGATGCTTTCAATAGCATTGACCGTATAAGCAGCGCATTGAGTTTTAAGTGTCCCAAGCACCACTGATTTTCTTCAAATTTTAGCTCATAGCGTGATAGTAAGCAGCCTATATTTCAACCGAAGGTATCAGCTACAAGAGTGCCAAATTTGATCGCCATCAGTCAAGTAGTATTTTCGCGAAGGAAAAATATAGACAGGCAAACATACAAACTTTCACATTTGTTATTGCTGCTATTATTTTCTTCAATCACAGTTCTCGCAGGAACCCTTTGATATTCCGAGATGATGCATAGCCTATGTTACCAAAACTTATATTATCTTCCAAATGGTAAATAAAAATTAAAAATAGGTCCAGTGGTTTCTGAGATAAGCTGTTACATACATACAAAACAACTTGCAGTCTCTCTTTGTGCAATTTGGAGAATGCTCTTAGTGTTCCAATACATGTCCCAATAGACCAGTAGTAAAAGTAAAAAATGCACCAAGTTACAATATAAATAAATTTCTAAACAAGATGTTAGAAGGAAGATGTACAGTAAAAACGATAGGTCGATTAACACACATTAGAACTAACGAAGGAGTATGAAGTCAAAATAATAGAAAGCACAGGAACGATACATTTTGGCATAACCAACATATCAATAGAAGACGGGAAGCTGAAGATATAATAAACCTGTTATTAACGACCTTAAACCAAACACTTTCTTGTCTAACAACAAAATATGTTCACAAATATAAGGATTAGCCTTGGGTTCACCATTACCGCAAATAATAGCAAACTCATTCTTAAACAGTGTTGAGAACAAACTCTTAACCGACCAACGCACCAACGGAATAATGCACAGGAGCAGATGACTTGGATGACGTAATATGTGCGTATGATAATTATGTTACATATACAAAACACTTACCAAGCCCACAAAAATATCTACACAAAGCAAACGAGTTCAGCGAAACCAAGAACAAATGGAAGGATCAACTTTTTGGACATCGTGATCGATAGAAATAAATAAAACCTGTCTTACAAGATGTACATTAAACGAATATCCAAACCTGACACAAATTAAGAGGACTGAACGCGATGATACACAGCTATAACCATAACAATGAGCCAAAACGATTTTAACAACAAAATAAAAATAATAAAATAAATCGCGGTATAAAGTAGCCGCCTTGCTGTCACAGTAGACCGGCTACTAATAAACCACTGAAAAACATAAACAAACCCGTACATGAAAACGATAAATGTGTGGAGGAGAAGAACACGTATGAAGTAGCTAATGTATTAAAAAATGAAGGATTTAAAATAGCATTCAGGACAAAGAACACACTACAAAAACTAATGGATAAATGTTATCTAAATGAAAGGACCATTTATCTAAGTCAGGAATTTAAGAACTCTAATGCCAAGAACCAAATTGTAACGCTATGTACATGGGCCAGTCTAAAGTAATTTCTACGCCAGGTACAAAGAACACAGATACACAGAAGCATGCAATAGACACTTAGCCTTCGGCGAACACAGACAACACACCACTTCACAGATATCAACACAGATCGAAAAGTTTTACACATCGAAAATAAAAGCAAATGATCGAATATTAAAGAAGGTATCGAAATGTACATAGCAAGAAAAGCCAACCAAACCAACGTCAATAACCACAGGCATTCAAAATTTCTTCCATATTCGCATTACTTTATTTCTGAACAATACTCCATACTTTTAACATTAGCGTTAAATAAATCCCACAGGAGGATACTCTGACTTAAAGGTCAGGAATCTGGGTTAAGGTATTCTTATTTGTATTAAATTCTCTTAATTTACGCAGTGTCATGGCCACTCGAGACGTTTTATTAGGTTATTATTTCTCTAAAAATATAAAGTCTTACAAAATACAATTTAATTCATTTCATATTTTGCTCAATCAAATCATTTTCTTCTAGTTGTTTTTACATCGCACCGACATGGATAGGTCTTATGGCGACGATGGGATAGGGAAGAGCTAGGAGTTGGAAGGAAGCAGCCGTGGCCTTAATTAAGGTACAGCCCCAGCATTTGCCTGGTGCGAAAATGGGAAACCACGGAAAACCATCTTCAGGGCTGCCGACAGTGGGGTTCGAACCTTGTGTCAATCGAATCACTAACATAAATTTAATACTAAATAACAATAATTGCAATAATAATAATAATAATAATAATAATAATAATGCGAATATCGTTCCATGAAAGGCGTTCAATTAACCGAAAATGATATAACGGAAAATTAAAAGAAAACCAGCCAGCCCATTAAAAGCTCGTTAGACAACCCTAAATAATTTTCAAACACAATTTAAAATATAATAATAATAATAATAATAATAATAATAATAATAATAATAATAATAATAATAATAATAATAATAATAATAATAATAATAATAATAATAATAATAATAATAATAATAATATATCAATAAAAATAGTAACAATGAAACTGGTAATGTGATTTGAATCTACTCAATAGTCTAGAAACAAATTGAAACGTCACATACGTAGGCGAAACAAAATTAAATTAAACTAGATTAATATAATACAAAAATGCGATTAGATACAATCGGCATTCAGCCTTCGGCGAGCACTAAGAATAATACCGTTCATCGTGTCACTGACCTAACAGGGGCGCGGGGGACGGGAGCTTGGCTTAGCGGAGGGTTAACAGACTAACTAGCCAGCTGGACTCACGCCAAGGACGGAGTACCGGTATTATACCAACCTGCATTTTATGCCAGGGTGGAGAAAAGTGAAGACTACATTAAGAAGCGTAAGTTGCACATGTCAAATTTTTAAGGATTTAAACAGAATTTAAACATAAGTATTTATACATTTCCACATAAATTTGAATGTGATTTGATAGAATGTGTTGATGTTCTTCCAAGAATGAAACGTCATTATATTTTAATTGAAGTTGTTTCTTTTTCAGGTATAATTCTGTTACCGCAGTTATAAATTTATTTGTTTAATATTAGTTTAGGCCGGCCCCGCGGTGTAGGGGTAGCGTGCCTGCCTCTTACCAGGAGGTCCCGGGTTCGATTCCCGGCCAAGCCAGGTTTTTTTTACCTGGACCTGAGGGCTGATTCGAGGTCCACTCAGCCTACGTGATTACAATTGCGGAGCTATCTGGCGGTGAAATGGTGGCCCTGGTCCAGAAAGCCAAGAATAACGACCGTGAGGATCCGTCGTGCTGACCATACGACACCTCGTAATCAGCAGGCCTTCGGGCTGAGCGGCGGTCGCTTGGTAGGCCCAGGCCTTTCGAGGCTGTTGCGCCATGGGGTGGAGGGTGGTTGGTATTAGTTTCGTCAGACTGAAGAACCTAACAGTTATAACAATTAAAGAATATCCTCGAGGACGTAAATTGTTTATCCGATCACTTTTTGTGTCAGGGAGTGTACATATCTGATTGTTCGTCCCCACAGTGAATGGTATTTAGAAAACATACAGGGAACTCTCTGGATGAAATCAAGTTTAGGTCTGTTTCTGAATCTGTCTTAACAATGAGGGTCGCTGTAAAAATTCCGAGATTAATTAAGTGTTGGGAACTTTCATTCTTTCTTGTCATCTGCGTTTGTTTGCCTCCTTTCTGCATTAAATATGGCATGTACAGAAGGAAATGTTGCTTAAACGTTGGTAATTGCTACTCGCCAACAACTCTCAAACTTCTGGAAATTCATCTTTGTCCTAAATTCCTCAGACTTGGTAAAACTTAATCTTACATTGTTCTGACCCACGAAATTGGATGGCTCTCATTCAGAGTAGGTAACTCACTTCAAATGAAAGTGTATTCACCTCGAGGGACTAGAGTTATGAACCGCCCTCTCGCTTTCACTCGATTAATTAGTAAAAGGTGGAGAGTTGAAACATGAGAAACTTCCATGGCTACATTGTACGGAGTTGTCTAAACGAAGCATTTCATGAACTTACGAATGGAACATAATATGCATATACTTACCATGTGCAGGCGAAAATACTCTTCGAAGGAGACACATTCAGACACATTCGACCAGCTTAATAGTGCAGCTGCTTAGGCAATCACTTACTGCGCTCCATTTCGCGGAAAGAATCTCAGCTCAACCAGATGTCATTTACGAGTGAACAAATTGATATGTTTAAAAATCCTTTTCAGAACACAATTCGTTTACTACGACCTACATTATGGCTGAAAGTAGTTGAATTCTAATTGTTATTACTATCCTTTGTACCCGTTCTTCACACGGGAATTTGCACTAAATTACATGTTTCCTTCAGGAATTTATGCGAAGTAACACGGCTTTATTCACACGTTTGATGCGACATGCTAAAATTACATTTTCCTACGACAGCGCGAATTAGTAACGAAGATGAAGAAATTCGAGAGATAATGAGGGAGAATTTGGAATTTATTGGACACTACAGTTCCTGGTCCGAAGTTGTGCTAAATTCTCCATGGTTCTCAGGTTGCATATTGTATATCTCACCATTTGCGTGGTGCTCTGACATTGATAATACCTTACTTAATACCTGCCCTACCAAAAATTGTAAAATGGCTCTTTTGCACAGTTTCTGTCCGCAAATCCAACTAGAGTCAGGGGGTGGTAGAGTGCGTGGTACGTTCCGAAAGGAAAATATAGGCGACTCAAAAAATATCTAAGATAGCTAGAAATCCCAACAAGGATATGGACAGGATAACGGCTACATTATACGTGAATAAGAAGCAGATATACGGCTAAAATGGATTTATTAACTAAGACATGGATTTAATTCACACTACAATAATCACAAATGGAAGATAAAATCGTAAACATCGACCCAAAGTGGTCATGAAAGTCAATGGAATGTGCCGCGCACATGAGTAAAGTCAAACTAAACTAACGAAAGGCACCAAAGTTAAACGGGTAACGACCCAGAAATAAAATACAAACATAATACATTTGAAACTTGGGGAAGCGCTACATTCGGATTGTGAATCGACTCAAGCGATACTTCAACTTATGCTATTCATGTTGACTCAAAAACTGCAATTTTTGCCGTAGCTAATAAGAAAACTACCCATCTTCTCGCCACTCAAATCAGGGACAAACTTATTACCCTCAACAAAACAAACAAGATTACTCTTCACTGGATTAAAGGACACATAGGACTTCGGGGGAACGAGAGAGCTGACTATCTTGCCAGGATTGCTGCCAGCTATAAACCTACAATAGACTACAAATCACCACCTCTAACTTATGCCAAACATGTATTAACTGAATACTATACAACAATTTGGAACTCTATATATACCAGCTCCGAAGATTCCATCCATACAAAATTATTCATTCTTAATATACCACACAGACTGTCCTCATCTATCTGGCCCAACTTCATAACCACCCAGTTTATTGCAAATCATGGTCGCTTTAAATCCTATCTCCACAAAATGAACATAGTGGATTCACCACTCTGCAGCTGCCCGGAAAAATCTCCACAGACTGCTCGACACCTGTTAACTGAATGCACCACGTACTCAAGAGAACGACCAGCTGTACTACGATCAACTTTCCTGCCAACGATTGTGAAATACTACTGGAACACTGTCGAAGTAACAGAATTCCTCAAGGAAATCTTCCATTCACTTCAATAATTTATCCATATGTTGTTACCATAACTGTAAATATCCCGTGATATACCTGTAGGTGAAACACGGGTTGTAAATATATTAGCTAAACAAACAGAAAGCATTCGTTTCCACGTTCGAGCTTCGATGGTAAGAGCAATAACACTAGCATTTGATGCAACATATTTACAAATATACTGTACATTCCGATAACTTCGGATACGAAAATAATTCAGAAACTCGTTAAGGACCATCGCTATCTTCTTCCAAAATATCACTGAATTTACTATGGGACCGTCCCATATGGAAATTGGATGCCACAGAAGCCGTCATCCCTTGAAATATCTTTCGAGCTATAAACCAAACACTGAATCAACGCAGATCAAAAATGACATGCATATATACACGACACAAATAAAATCACACACTGAACAAAGAAAAAACAACACGTGAAGAAATCTGTAATAAAACATGAATTTAAACACCTCTAGAGAGAGCTTATTGGAAATAGACATCCAAATAACGTGGGCGCTGGCTCGTGTCTAGCCCCGAGACACAACCTGTCATTCTCTCTCACTCTCCACGTGGTCGGGGAATCAGGTGTGAGCTGGGAAACGTCATTCTAGTTAGCGAAAGAAAGCAAAAGAAAACAGTGGTTTACGGGAACATACGGACTAACCTTGGGACTCTGAATAGGAGGGGGTGGCCAGTCAGGTGATATACCTGCTCTCGGGGATCAATACTGTCGTTTCTAAGACCTCGTCTTTCTTCTACACAAAAACACAGTCTTCCCGGTAGCAGCTCCATTTCTGCTATTATGCAAATTCAACAGCTGCCTCATAATCTCACACAACTCTGCTTCAAGCAGATACAAATGGCCTAGTCTCTATCTCACATCGCATGGATCACATGGAGATCGTAAATTGATCCTGGGCAACTTAGGCCTCACCACTGATAGTTCCTGGGTTCGATTCTCCCCCTTGTTTTCATATATAGATACCTCAGCCCTTTCTACTGACAGCTCCAGGGTTCTATTCTCCCTTTGTTCACACACATAGGCAACTCAGATCTTTCCACAGCCAGTTCCACAAACAAATTTTCTCCTATTATTATCATATGGGCCTCTCTAGCCCCTTCCCAAGAAATCCGTACTTCGACTCTTCCCGTATAGAAACTGCCTTCCTTGCATTATATACGACCCTTACTCAATCAACGGCGTAAACAGCTTCGTTGAACACGACGTAAATCATTACCTGAAAGACATGCAGCGCGCATAGATAACATGTGCTACTGCTATGTAGGATATAACCCCGTCGATGTTAAATGGCGTACAGCCTATTTGAATAATAAGGACATTCCCCTGAATCAATCTAACAAGACATTCAACAAGAAAAACTGGAATACACTATAATAACAGGGAATAAAACAACACACCTATACTTATCCTACTCTCTCCCTTTCTCCCAAATAACTAAAATATATACAGTTATAAACAGGTTACAAAATGGGCTGGAGCATGCAGTTAGCCCTGAACGACATTTACGTTATCACAAAACACCTACGTGCAATCTTATACCTACTCTAATAAAATTATTATGTTTAGTGTAATTCCTACCGCTAGCATGCTAAAAATTGGACATATAAACTTAGCTTGGTCGAATCTCCGGCATTAGCAGCGTTCACATGCCCGCTTGTGTCACATAGCTTAGGCCATCATGGCTACGAAAACTAGGGTTGTAGCGGTCACGCTGTCGACTCTGGTTGCTGCTATCATAGTCCTTGGAATGCTGAAAACTCCTGGAATATAGATGATTATTTATTTATTTTGCACGGCACTGAGCTTGTGCAAGATGTTATTCCTCGTTTTTATCTTTTCCTTTATGTCATGTACGTATTCATCGAACGACGGATAATAACGCAGATGACTGTATTTTTAGTCCAAGTCCCATTGGGCATATCGTGCATGCCAAGGTGGAAAACTGGAAATACTGAAGTGAACCATATCGATATATGTTTGAATTGTATAAAATTTAGTTATGGATAACACTGTGGGCGTATATACACTGACTGACAGAGCAAATGCAACACCAAGGAGGAGTGGTTCGAAAGGGATGAAAGTTGGGGAAAAAACAGAGTCGGCACGGAAGAATAATTGATGTTTATTTCAAACCGATATGCAGGTTACACAATGCGCACGGCATCGACTCAGTAGGATGTAGGACCACCGCGAGTGGCGATGCACGCAGAAACACGTCGAGGTACAGAGTCAATAAGAGTGCGGATGGTGTCCTGAGGGATGGTTCTCCATTCTCTGTCAACCATTTGCCACAGTTGGTCGTCCGTACGAGGCTGGGGCAGAGTTTGCAAACGGCGTCCAATGAGATCCCACACGTGTTCGACTGGTGAGAGATCCGGAGAGTACGCTGGCCACGGAAGCATCTGTACACCTCGTAGAGCCTATTGGGAGATGCGAGCAGTGTGTGGGCGGGCATCATCCTGCTGAAACAGAGCATTGGGCAGCCCCTGAAGGTACGGGAGTGCCACCGGCCGCAGCACATGCTGCACGTAGCGGCGGGCATATAACGTGCCTTGAATACGCACTAGAGGTGACGTGGAATCATACGCAATAGCGCCACAAACCATGATGCCGCGTTGTCTAGCGGTAGGGCGCTTCACAGTTACTGCCGGATTTGACCTTTCTCCACGCCGACGCCACACTCGTCTGCGGTGACTATCACTGACAGAACAGAAGCGTGACTCATCGGAGAACACGACGTTCCGCCATTCCCTCATCCAAGTCTCTCTAGCCCGGCACCATGCCAGGCGTGCACGTCTATGCTGTGGAGTCAATGGTAGTCTTCTGAACGGACGCCGGGAGTGCAGGCCTCCTTCAACCAATCGACGGGAAATTGTTCTGGTCGATATTGGAACAGCCAGGGTGTCTTGCACATGCTGAAGAATGGCGGTTGACGTGGCGTGCGGGGCTGCCACCGCTTGGCGGCGGATGCGCCGATCCTCGCGTGCTGACGTGACTCGGGCTGCGCCTGGACCCCTCGCACGTGCCACATGTCCCTGCGCCAACCATCTTCGCCACAGGCGCTGCACCGTGGACACATCCCTATGGGTATCGGCTGCGATTTGACGAAGCGACCAACCTGCCCTTCTCAGCCCGATCACCATACCCCTCGTAAAGTCGTCTGTCTGCTGGAAATGCCTCCGTTGACGGCGGCCTGGCATTCTTAGCTATACACGTGTCCTGTGGCACAGGACAACATGTTCTACAATGATTGTCGGCTGAGAAATCACGGTACGAAGTGGGCCATTCGCCAACGCCGTGTCCCATTTATCGTTCGCTACGTGCGCAACCCAGCGGCGCATTTCACATCATGAGCATACCTCAGTGACGCCAGTCTACCCTGCAATTGGCATAAAGTTCTGACCACTCCTTCTTGGTGTTGCATTTGCTCTGTCAGTCAGTGTAAATTAAATATACTTGGCAAGGAAGTCTGTTCTTTATTTCATGTTGCCTTACGTCGCATCGACACAGTTAGGTCTTATGGCGACGATGGGACAAGAAAGAGCTTGTAGTAAGAAGGAAGCGGCTGTGGTCGTAATTAAGGTACAGCCTCAGCATTTACCTGGTGTGAAAATGGGAACCACGGAAAACCTTTTTCAGGGCTACCGACAGTGGGGCTCGAATAGTAAGTGTGTGTATGGACCAAGATAATTTTATTGCAGGTATATCAATGTCATTCGTAATTCGTAACATCTGTTTCTGTGAATTCAACTCTGAAATTCGGAAAGAGATCGCCATCCTTGAATGATAACTAATTATATACAGAGAGCGCAAGCCAGTTAAAAGTTCATGCGGAAAAGAAAATAGAAAAAAGAAAATATTGAGAATAAAAGCCGATTTCCGTATTTTGAAATTCCTGTCTCCGATTCCTACGAATAATAAAGGACGTCATTCTGCTGAGAAGAAGAACGATTTCATTAACTAGTTTCAATTAATATCAAGTTTCAATTTTCTTTATCGGAACTGTAATCACGTTTGTAACGCTTTTATCCCAGCAGAAGAGATATACTGTACTTATTCACTATTTTACTTTCTTACTTACCGAGCAAAGTGGCGTGAGGTAAGGGTCGCATAGCTGGAAGCTTGCGTCAGGGGGATGATGCGTTCGAATCTCACCGTCGGCAACCTTGAAAATTGTTTTCCGTGGTTTCCCATTTTCACATCCGACAAATGCTGGTGCTTTACTGTCATGGTCACTTTCTTTCCAATTCTTGCGTCGCCCGCGACCTTCAATGTGTTAGTGCGACGTTAAACTACAAGCAAAAATACAAAACCTTCTTACTTGGAGTTTGGCACATTTCAGATCTAGATCCCTGTACTCAATACTCTAAACTCTCTATCATGTACAAACAGTTAAAGCGTTTGTTATAGGAATTTCAAAGCACCGTACGTGTTGTTCACTACGGTATGTTCATAACGGAATGTCGTGCTTTTCCCTTGATGGAATCTGGAATAAAGTCATTTGTACAGAGAAATAACATGTTTGTAATGCTGAAACCATACGACGAGGAATTGTACACGAGAAGTTAACGAGGTAAACACTTTCCAGTAAACGCGAGGGAACGGATGAACAATGTGATCCCGTTACATGGCCCAGTAACCAGCAAACACCCTCTCCAGTGAACATGTCCTCGGACACTCGGCACTAAAAGCCATACGTCATTTCATTTACCATCTCCAGTTAATGGGTTATTACATGCAGCACGTGAAATGTTTTCTCTTCTCCGCGTGTCACGTTCCTTGTTCGTAATACTACGAAATAATTATCAAAATGGACTCAGGAAGAACAGTCAATTTTACTCTGGTATTTTACGTGAATGAATTCGGTAGCACACGATAATATGAGAAGGAAGACAGTCGTGTAGTCTTTTCCACTGGACTGAAATAAGTTATTATTACTTTGTTTAAGTCGCAGAACTCAGAAGGCGTATATATAATAAACAGTAACTTATGTTGAATATAGGATATTCCCTTCATTTTCTTGAACTTGAATCAGATAATTTTTATATTTTCCATACATGGAGTTTTAATTCTAAAGTTAAATGCATACATACATACATGCATACATAATTAGTTTATAGACCACCGGCCTGAATCTCTCAGGCGGTGGAGCGCCGGCCTTCTGATCTCGAGTTGCCGGGTTCGATCCCGCCCAGCCTCGTGGTATTTGAAGGTGTTCAAATACACCAGCCTATTGTCGTTACTGGCACGTATAGGAGCTCCTGCGGGACAAAATTCCGCCACCCGGCGTCTCCGAAAACCGTAAAGGTAGTAGCGGGACGTAAAACTAATAACAGTATTATCAATGTAGACAGGGTGGCGCCAACACGATCCCGTATTTGTGACTTGCTCCGTGGCCTCATTTAGTTCCACACTGCTTACCTTAGTTCCCTCTGCTTCTCTTATCATTCATTGTTGAGTCAACTGTTCTCCTTGCTAATCTATCCCCCTCTTTCCCGCTCATACGAACCCACCACCGAACTACACAGTTCAAGACAATTAGGAGAACAGGTTTTCTAACGTCTGGTATGTGAACGTTAATTTGGTAAATGGGGTTCCAATGATCATAAGCATACCTTGAGACCTTAGCTACTCAGGATATGTCAAATCGAAGTTATACTCCATCCGTAGGCGTAGCCATGCATTAAACTGTCAGGTGACCCCTCAAAACAAAGTGAATAGCGGTGCGTTCGTGTGTCGTTGTGAGGTACAAAGACTACTGCGGTCATTTGAGCACGTTGTACGTAAACCAGCACAAGGTTCAAGTCGTAAGAGCCGTCACATTGATCCAGGAAGAATGGATCGTGTTGCCGTGGATCTCAATGTCTCTCCGTTAGTTGTTCAAGCTTATGGAATCGCTACAATGAGGCAGGCTAGTTCACAAGGTGGGTTGGACAAGGTCGTGGACGCATGATAACCCCACAGGATCACTGATATCTGACCATCTGTGCGTTGCAGCGTCGTTCAGCAACTGCCAGAGAACCCTGCAACAAGACGTCAGGAGGGTCACTAGAGTCACGGTGTCTGACCAGACAGTAAGGAACAGCTTAGGAGAAGTGTCCTTACGACCCAGACGTCCAATTCAAGTGGCCCGTTTTAGGCAGAAACATCGCGCAGCTCGCCTTCTGTTTGCGCGTACCAACGTCAACTGGCAACTTCACCAACGGAGACCTGTGTTGTTCATAGACGAGTCCAGATTTCCTCTGACACAGCGTGATAGACGTCAACGTGTATGGAGATGTCGTGGTGAGCAGTACATGTCAAATTTTGTCCAGGAAGGCGACCGATTCGGACAAGGTTCTGCGATGTGTGGGGTGGCATCAGTATAGATGACAGAAGTGTTTGGGTGCGTCCTGTTTCACCACAGACTCTCCAAGACCTCGAACAGGCTCTCATTGAAGAATGGGACCTGGTTCCGCAACGTGACCTCCGTCGACCTATACGGAGCATGCCACGTAGGGGCCAAGCTGTGATAAATGCTCGTGGAGGACATACACCAAACTGAAGCCCTTCAACTGTGATAAAAATCTACCCTGGAAGACTGTTATCAATTTGTTTTCGTCCCTATTTGGGCATTTCTATTTGAGGCGTCTAGTATCAAAACCGGCCAAGTCACAAAATTTGCGAAAATGAGTTAAGGTTATCAATTTGAAGTAGAAGTATAGCACTATCAGGTGAAACAAGAATATGCTTTAAAATCGTCCATGTCTTCATGTTATAGAGCAGTGAATTCTCGGTCTTGCAACAGAATCGGCCAAGTCATACAGCCAGTGAATTCAAAACCGGCCAAGTCAAGGAACGACCGACAATCTTTATGATGCAGCATTATTGTCTGGAATCTTGTATTGTTACATTAAGCAACAATGTGATAATATCAGTAGGCAAAATCGTTCCTTGTAATGTATATTCTTTGAAGTCATAATATTTTGTTTTTTGTTCGTTTGCAACACTGATTTACTTTTTCGTAGGCTTCTTACCGTCATTGGCTCCAAAGCAATCCTATTTCCGGTGTGCTCGTATTTTGTCATTATTGTGTGCTGTAACGTGGATATTGTTCCGAGTGGTGAACTGAAAGATTTACTTTCATACCTTGTGAAATTGTACAAAACTGCAACAAAAACGGCCAAGTCAAAATTTAAATTAACAAAAAAGGTGGGTTAATTATGAGTTAGATTTCTCAAAACAGCGGAACTTAAATATTAAACCATTAAGGATATAACTGTGAAAAAAAATCTTTTCTGACCATCATTGCTTTGTCTCTACAGGTTTTTCGTCCATATTGAAAAATATGCCGTGAGTGACTTGGCCGGTTTTGATACTAGACGCCTCATTTGTGTTCTGAAAATGAACTCAAGTCCACCGATGTTCTTGTGTACACTTCAACGGTAAACAATAAAGGTTTGGTTGGTAATATACCTGGGTATGAGGTATTGTTTTGTGGAGCATGGCAAAAACATGTTCCCCTAATTTTTTGAACTATGTAGTATATCTTCTTATTCCGAGTACCTTCGTCAAATTGTCCCCACCTATTTTGTACTAGCAATAGCCTCTCTACTTTCATAGCGGTTACTTATAATTTGAGAATATGATATCGTGAGTCAACGTAGTGTTCACTCTCGTGCAGTAAAAGTTGGTCTGAAAACAGATCGATGTACATATTAATAGCAATGGGAAAAGTATTCTTTATAACCCGGAAACTAACTCAGAAGCTGTATCATTATGATAAATATTACATCAATATTAGGACAAAATTTATCTCCGTTCCTAAACATCTTGAATAAGAGAATTCAACGTACACTTATCTATTCCGAATATATTCTTACACAGATATGTTCAGTTCATTTTCAAATTAAATCAGATTTCTACGAACAATCACCCCTTAACCTATATTAACTGAAATGTAAGGATAAGCTCACTGATGGTCGCAAAACATATCAAAGTTATATTAATGAGATTTTTCTATAAAAGGAATATGTTTAGTAGCAGTTATTATATTGGTAACTGCATCAATCATTCTTCTATGATAAATTACTGTTAGTTTCATTTTGGATTTTAATTTTTAAACTAACAAAACACAATTTCTATCAAATTAAATGTGCCCTTTAAATACAAAATCATGTAGTAAAATTAGTATTTGAACCTACCCACAAAAACTGATAGAATTCCATTACAGACGATGCTCTAAAACTGGCAACGTATTATTGTTGCCAAAGTCAAATTTCTTCCGTCACTCTTGGCAAAATTGACTGGGAGAAAGAAAGCATCAACTGTATCCTTATGTTGATTTATATCTCTTGTCTTCAACATATTTTGTTTTAGGATTCACTTTCCTTATTGTCAGTCTGTAGCACAGATTGCAGTGTTTGTCAGATTCATCGATTTCTTTACAAGAAGGCGGAATATCAGTCCTTTTCTACTCTAGGTCTCCCGTAAGTTTTTATTCGAAGGTCACTTTGTGTTTTTGTACTTCTTCCCTATCTCTACGCTAAAATATCAACGAAGTTGAGGCCTATTAATTGAGGTGAGATTGATCATTTGCCTGAAACGTTGAGCTTAAACGGTACCAGTACATTGGGGTGTGTGTATTTAGGGTTGTTACCCTAACGGACATAGAAAATGAACCCCATTCGTAGATCGACCCCAATCTAATAACGTTCGTCTTCACCTCGGAATCCATTTCTTTATTTTCTGGCCTCCTTCCCAATTACCTGGGGCGGCGCTAATGTGGATTAATCCCAGTTTTATGGCCAGATGTCCCTTTTGACGCCAACCCTATGTATTCACTTTTGCGTGTTTCTGTGGCGGTTGGTGCTGTGAAGCGCTGTATATAAACGAATATGTGTATTATTACGATCACAAAAACCGAGCTAGAGTAATTTAACAAACTGAGCTAAAATCTCTGGCCCAGTCTGGAATCGAACCCAGGGTCTTTTGAATCGAATACTGCTACGCTCACCAAGTTAATTTACTCTTCAACAAAGTAAACTCGGGTTCATAGATCATAGCGAGCTTCAGAATATACACTGCTGTGCAAAATTTAAGGACGAATATAACTTTCGCATGTTGTGTCACTGCCAAGTACAACATAGGTCGATGAAACTCGAACCACGCATAGGAAGAACTGCTACAGTATGGTACGGTAGGCAATTGAAAGGAATATGCGATGAGATAAATAGAAATGACACTTTTATACAGTGACAATAAATTGCTCGTAAGTCACTGGGACTCAGGGTGATCTCTTGGACACCACAAAAGAAGCGACGTGGTTCTTAAAAGTGGTTTTTGATCACCACGGACAGCGAAGCATGCTCTGGAACGTGTTCCCATGCTCGCCACAATATTGGTAAGGCATTCCTGTGGTAGGGCGTTCCATCCTTCACCAGCGTGGTTGACAACTGCTGGATGGTGCTGCAATACGTCTGCCCAACATGTCCTATACGTGCTGGATGGGATTTAAGTCTGGGGAACGTGCAGGCCAGTCCATTTGCCGAATATCCTTTCGTTCCAAGAGCTCCTCCTCCTGCGCTCTTCGATGCGGACGTGCATTGTCATCTATAAAAATGAAGTCAGGGCTGAATGCACCCCTGAAGAAACGCGCATGGTGAAGGAGTACACTGTCAGAATAACGTTGACCGGTGTGTACCCCGTTCAAAGATTTGGAGCTTGGTACGCCCATGCAACATTATGCCCCCTCCCCCACATCATAACACTCGGACCACCAAATGAGCATGTTCGTCAATGTTCCTGGGTGCATTGCGTGTTCCCACCTCTCACCAGATGAAGGTACGTCTAGAATCCCTACTCAGACTGAATCTGCTCTCATCTGCGAAGAGCACGCGGCTCACTCCTCAGACCTGATAGTGTTGTCACCATCGCAAACGGTACCGTTGATGTACGGGTGACAACGGAACACGACATAATGGTCGTCGGGCAAACAGACCCCCCCATGCAGTCGCCGTGCCGCTGTGGAGCGTGAGATTGGGTGCCTTGAAGTCCTGTTAAATGTGCTTGCAATTGAAGACATGGATGGAAGAAGGGCGTAACTCAAAAAACACACTTTTGAGATAAATGAGTTTAAAGAATTACAGCATCAAACACTTTTCTCAGAAATACAGAATTTTGGAATATTATATTTAACTACATTCTTGATTATTTCAAAATATGTACATCAAAAGTATTTATAAATTTTGTGATTTTTTGTCAATTTTGTATTTTGGAGTTACGCCCTTATTCCATTTTCAAGAAACATTTTCATTGAAAATTAATATTATTTACATTGTTGGTAGCATGTAGACAAGTTTTACAGGTTAGAACATTTGACAAGTCACAACATATTATTAGGGGACTCACTATATCGAGAATTTCCTACTCCCACAGATTCAGCTCCCCGGAAAATATTTTCAAACCATGCACGTACATCTGTGCACACAAAGCTTACTAAATCCTTAACATATTTTAATTTCCCGGGTTCAATACCTACATGAGGCACTGGAAAGCTACCCAAAGTATCTACAGACCTCATATCCTTCATTAACTGAAACGTATCATGAAACGTAATATTATAAGTCTGGCTTCCTCATACAGTTCCTTTAGGTGAGTGACATAATATGACATACTTTGGAATAGAAAACTTAAGTCCTTTTGTTTGTGGTGTTGCAAATGACACTGGGCTGAGAACGGCAGAACATTCGGATAGTATCCGAATCATCTGAGGTTTCACTTGGTATATATTCACTGTCATCTGCTGAAATATCAGATGTTTCTCCTGCTGACATTACTCCTGCGTCAGCCGTTTCGCTTCTGATGAGTAGTGATTGCTGGCTCGCCGTAAGTCAGCATTGGAGTGTATTTTAAGTCGGGCACGAACAATATTTGTAAGAACGGCGCAACTCAATATAGCACATCACACGCCATCTATTAACACTACCGAGAAGCCATTTAGGTAGAATTTAGAACAGCCTCCAAGGAACGTATATATGCAATTTACCGAATAATGCCACAACCTGACTTAAGCCCTTCTTCCATCCATGTCTTCAATTGCACCCGCTGTTTGACGCGAGTCTCTTCTTGTCTGTTGCACAATGTAGCGGTCATCTGCTGCTGCAGTCGACTGTGGTCGACCCCCTTATCTCCTTCCGGCAGTAGTGCCTGTGGTTCGGGATGCTGACCATGCACATGGAACAATGCTGTGACCAATACCAAACCCTTGGGCTACACTCGTCACACTTCGGCCTTCACATATCCACAATCTTCTATTTGCAATTAACTCTGTCACCTACTTTAGGTCCACATATTCAACTTATTATTTTAATTTTCATTACTATTATTTTGCCACTTTGATCATACCCCGGTGGCGTCACGATTACAAGCTGTGCATCACATATGGACTTGCCCCTATTTTACGGCCGGTTGCTCTATCTGACACCAACCATATTCACAGCGATGTATTGACTATTGCGTTCTCTGTAGTGGTTGGTAATGTAGTTTAGTGTGGTGTGTATATGAAGGGACGTGAATTGGGTTGAGCAAAACACCCAGTCCTCGACTCAAAAAATGAACTGGAAGCGGATAAAATCGTCGACCAGGCCGGGAATTGAACCCAGGACCGTCTGAACTAAAGGCCGCGTTTGTGACCATTGAGTCAAGGAGCTGGACTCGCTTACTTACTCACCTCATATCTTTAAATCATTAAAAGCGAGTTTAATCATCGTCGCCTTGGTCTCCTTCCCTTTCTCTGCCATCACCGAGTCCATTATTTTACTCTGCTGTCTAACAACTTATTTCAAGGTAACCTGACAACAGTAGACGACTCCTATACAACTTGCCTGACAGTCCTCTACGTTGTAACGGTGAATGTTATTAACTCAGTTACATTCAATCAGCTGACAACACTCAGCTTGAATGTATCATTTTAATGAATGAATTAAATTATAGATAATACCTGAGAGTTAGTTATCTTTTCGGTCCTGTCTGGTAAATTGGATATGTCACTCAGAATACCTCCGAGTCTAAAAAAACACATCTAGTTTTACATGTGTCTCTTAGCACAGACCTCGCAAAATAGAGCTTCCGTTGAAGTCTCAGTCTCGTAATAATAATAATAATAATAATAATAATAATAATAATAATAATAATAATCATAATAATAATAATAATAATAATAATAATAATAATAATAATAATAATAATCATAATAATAATATACCTTTTTTATTCTAATCCCAAGTACTACAAAAAACATTTCCATGCTTACTGCTTATTATTACTATTATTATTATTATTATTATTATTATTATTATTATTATTATTATTATTATTATTATATCTGCTTCGCATACAGATGCACCAGGTGTCGTAAAATTTTATTTCGTCATTGTTCTTCACAACGAGTCCGAATCCTTGGTTGATTGGTCAGCGTTGAGGCCTTCGGTTCAGGGGGTCCCGGATGCTATTCCTCGCCAGGTCGGGGCTTTCAATCGCGTCTGATCAAGTCTTCTGACTCTGGGATTTGGTATGTGTCCCTACACTTTTCTCTTCAAATTCAAACAACGTACTATACTACCAACCCAACACAGAAACACGCAATAGTGATGATATCCCTCGATATTTGTTTGGCGTGAGGAAAGGCATGCGGCCGTAAAACAGAGCCAAATCGACACGTACCACACAATTCGCACCCGCGATCTAATAGATGTGGGAACAAACGGTAGAAGGAGAATACTGCACTTCACAACGAGTGTCCATGCGGCGGTGAGTGAGGGATTATGACAACAATGGAACGCACTAAACCTACAACGTCTGTAGTCTTTTCTTAACCCTGTACGCACTTAGAGCTCTTCAGTTGAGAAATAAGCTCCTTGTAACTTACCCACCGAAAACTCACCAGGCGGAGCCATACTGATATCTCCGAACTTGTTTAGACCCATGTCAGCTCAGACTCGCCTCTCTCCGCACTAGTCCAGAGAAAACGCAAGAGGAGTACATCTAAAATTTCATCATCCTTGTACGACAAATTCGATATTTTGCCTGTATTAGCCTACGCTAATGTGCCAAAATGCCCAATCACGGTTCTCACGGGACCCTTTTGATATTCCGACTACGAGTATGTTACCCGGAACGATGGTATATTTTAATATAGTGAAAGACATTTCAAAATCGGTCAAGCAGTTTCTGAGATCACTCGTTACATAGACACAAACTCACAGTCCCTCTTTATATATTAGTATAGGTTCGAAGATCTGCGTCTGAAATGCATTGTTGTAACTCGGCTTAAAACTAACATTAATCTGCAATAATATCATCATAAAATTTAATTATCATGAATAACGTCCTATTCTCTCATACTACTTTCATTTAGATGATCCCTACATTCATTTACATAAATAAAAACGAATAAAATGGCATGTATGAAATCATGTCCCTTAAGTAAGCACATGGTTGACTGGGCTAGTTTTAATTCATCACTTGCTTAAGTTTAGGAGATATAAATTTCCTCTAACTTATGTTATTCCTTTCCACATTATGAAGACTTTAAATTCTGGTAACGATCCAATTAGTATGTTCGAAAGACCCTATTAATTTCGATTAAGCTACTTTCCAAATAGCCGGGCTGAGTGGCTCAGACGGTTAAGGCGCTGGCCTTCTAACCCCAACTTGGCAGGTTCGATCCTGGCTCAGTCCGGTGGTATTTGAAGGTGCTCAAATACGACAGCCTCGTGTTAGTAGATTTACTGGCACGTAAAAGAACTCCCGCGGGACTAAATTCCGGCACCTCGGCGTCTCCGAAGACCTTAAAAAGTAGTTAGTGGGACGTAAAACATATAACATTATTATTATTACATTACTTTCCAAATATAAACCTTACCTTTTCTAGTTTAACTTCAAACATTAAATAATCTTATACCTGTTGAATATCATTAAAAAATTTCTTTCAATTGAATACTTCACAAGAAAATTTGTCAAATCTTGTCAGAGATTGTGCAACGTTGTTGAAGGTTTGACAAGATTTCAAAAGATTTAGCAAGGTTTGATTGCATTTTCTTTTAACATGGAGGAAAGACAAGCAGCTGTTGTCGTTCTTGGACTGGCAGTAGGATACAGTCTTAAAAAGAATCGAAACATAAAAACATGGAGAAAATATTAATGAGGCTATCTTCAACGTAATGTTTACGATGTATTTACTGCCTTAACATAATCTGCAGAGGTTATGTTATATTGCAAAAAAAATGATAGCAATGCAACGAAACCTATTATTGCATGAAAACAATTATTATTATTATTATTATTATTATTATTATTATTATTATTATTATTATTAAAAGCGAAGATCATCGTAAATCCATCATTGTTGACAGCGTTTAGTTAAAGTTTGCCGTACAGTAATAAACATAGAAGCTGTCCACTTCCTTGAGATATTTCTCCCACAATCTCCTCTTACGCTGCCGTTTTATTCATCTTACTTTGGTACTCTACGGAGTCCACTGAAGATAAGCATGGATGTGTCTCATACTTAGGTATTAATACACTTACAACATCCCTTGGTCATGAAGAAGCCATTTTTGTTGTTTTGATTCCCGTCCCAGCAATCCCAGCATGCCTAGTGGCATAGCGCGCATCGTTAATACTCGAATTCCAATGGTCAATTCTGTCAAGAACATGGCAAGTCCTTGATCAATTACAACATGTTCTAATTCACTTTCAAGGCTTTTGGAGACTTCTCAAGACCTGTCAAGTATTGAAAGTGATTTGTCAAGTAAATTTGTGAAGTCTTGACAATTCTTGTGAAGTCTTGAATTCGACAAAGATTTGACCGTGTACAACAGACTTAAGAAAAGAAAAAAAAGATAGTGGAATCATGGTAAGTTAAATGAATTAGAAAGGACTGTAATTGTACTCAGCTTTTTGCTGGGTTTCGTTTCGTCCTCAATGAGGTTGTCCGGTGGCTAGGGATTAAGTGACATATTACCTTCCCTTTCGGCGTCTTCACTCTGTTTAGCTTTTTATAATCTGGAATTTCATTTTGGTTTGCATATGAACTTCCTCCATTTCCATCATGTGTACCTGTAACTTACAACGCTGAATTGGAGATAGTTCACTCATATAAAAATTTCAACAGTTCTGTTATAATTTACACTCGCCTTAAATAATTTGAACGACCTTAATCACACGCACTCATAAAATGCTTAAATTTAATTTAATTGCTTTCATATACTGTTCAATCAATATTCCTCAATAAGCAACTACAATTTTACCACACGGCTTACTGTTGGTGTGCGCATTAATTTCTCTGTCAGATAACTCAATGATATTAGCGGAGTCACGGGTATAAAATCCTCCTCAATACGATGCAATCTCGTGAACGTAGAGACAAGTGACCGGGATCCGGCCCATTTTACATGGGGTCCTGGTGCCTAAACTACAATGTACTCCTTTACATGCTTACATACAGGTGTTGCAGATAATCGAAACTTGAATGCTACTTCTCCACATTCTTCCGGTAATTTAAACTTAACTTCCACAAGGGACGTTATTTCTTACATTCCAGATTTTCACTTTTGAAAATACTCTTATTAGGATGTCAAACATGGCGTCAACTTTCCTTCCCGGCTATGATGTCCACAACAAGAGCACGGCATTTGTGACCCTAAATATTGTTGACTTTATTTCGAAGTCCTTAAAAATATTCGCAAATTCAAATATGCCATATGCCATTAACTTGTCCATTACTTAAATACTAGTCCAAGTTTCACTAAATTTAAACCATAACTTGGATATTAAAGTCGCAAGGCGCGAACTATAGCCATGATAATATCATATATTATAACTATTCGTTTTACGATTTTACTCTTTGTCTTCCCGTAATAAGCCAGTCTACCATCAGCCATGTTTGGTCCCTTCTCTCGAACTTAGACGTACTTAATTTTAAAGGTATGAACTTTTATGATTCTCCGTGAACTTTTGTGTGTTTATGTACTATCATAACTTACACTAACAGAAACAATGTGTCTCACGGTTTTCAATATGTAACAATGAGAGTATTTCCCAGAATATGGCGAAGAAAGTCTATGCAATTATAATCAAGATTGCTACCAGACACCAACATTGTTCAGAATAGAACTAATCCCAATTAGCTTCACAATCCCCTCTTGTCAAACCCCACCCCATTTGAATATGAACCTGATATCCAGAGGATGTGAGGGTGCATAATGTGTAAGCCGATAATTTGGGGTATCCGAGCAGTTACTAAACTAGTGTTATCTACCTCCTCCCATTAATTTGGTGGTGGATTCTATGCAGGTTGCTTCTCTCTTTTGAATTGCTTGCTATAATTGACCTTATACATTATTATTGAGGAAAAACCAAACGTGGTCAGAGTCTATGAAGTAAAGTGCCTTTACTCGATTATTTTATGTTAGATCAGTAAAATGTAATGCACTTCCATATTACTGAGCGACTGACTGGCCGAGGCGGAAAAAGACATGTTTGGTTCACTCGCAAGGACGTTGAAAATTTAAGAAATGAGATTTCTACTTCCGGAGGTGCACATGGCCCATAGGTTCAATCAGCCTACACCAAAATGAGTGCTGGGTTAATTCCTGGGGGCAAAGGCGCTAGAGCAGGGTCAGCCAACTGGCTGGTGTGTGGTGTAAGAAGGCCCGTGTGACGTCGGAGAGCCCATGTAACGTATGAACACAGAAGGTGGAGAGCCGCTGTCGTAGAGTGAGACGAAGAGACAGCCTCACTTTGTTGTAAACACGTGCAGTGCCATACGTGGTGCTGGTGGTAGTGGTAGAGTACGTATGGATGAACCGGGCACTTCACGGTGCGACAAGCTACCTACCCCTCCGATCTTTTTATCTTCATGGGAAGATCTACATTTATTTCTTGAAAATTATAGGAATGCTACAGCTAAATGTTTAGTTTGTATACGCAGAAATAAAGTTGCTTTATAACTCTTATGCTACTTCATACCAAATTTACGTTACAATAAAATATATATAGAGAAATATGTACTACACATACCGCATTGTACTTGCAGCCCAATCCCCCTACGAATGACGTTGTGTTTTCCCTCGCCCCTCTAGCCATCACTTCTCAGTTACAGTACTATGTACTTCGTTTCGCTGCCCGAGCAGAGCGTGTGACCTATTACCTGACATCAGACGTACACGCAGTTGGCTGACCCTGCGCTAGAGCTTATCACTGTATCGCACCAAGTTCCAAGTTAACGGTTAGCGGAAGCCTCTACCTTCCACCCCTCCAAGGGCCTTCATGATCTGTACGCAAATGACTTTGCTTTTACTTATTATTACCATCAACATTTCAAGAATAATTTCTGTCCTCCATCTCTGTAAAACAGTATTATTGACGAAGTTCGTTTATGAATATATAAAGTCATCATGAGGAACATTTTGTACACTATACTTCACAGTAAAATTATTTACTTTGTCTCTTAGCATTCGACGTATTCTTCATCAGCTTTAGTAGACTTTTTTCTAACGTTCTATTTAACCTTTTCCTACCTTTTCGTTGCGTATTCAGGGGTGGATCTAAGTTGTCGCGCAAATCGCAACCGCGAGGTTCCTCGAGTTCCGGGGGGCCGTGATATTGATGTCAGTAGTGAATCAAGAAAAGGAAAAAGAGTTTGCAAGAAACCCATACTGGTTCATACATACTATATGATACATACTGTATTATGTCTTTGCACTCTGACTTTTTCAATATTTCTAATATTTTTCCACTCTAATTTATTTCAGTCCTTGTTTCAGAAAATTAGTTCATTTATAACATAATGGATTTGTCACACGCAATTAGCATATAATTATTCACTAAAACTCTGCCCACGGTACGTTTATAGGAGGCAGTTCATAAAAGTGAGTACGTTTATTAGGACGCACAGCGTTACTGTCAATGTCAGATTATCGTGTAATGTCGGTGATCTTGGTATGCATGATCTTTTCCTGTGTTCGGGCTCATGCGGAAATTGCAGCTCCTTCTCGAAAATTTAATCTTCACTGTTGCTACTTAAACCGCGGAATTCATCATCGAGATGAATAGACAAATTATCAACTGATGAATGCCAATCTGTTATTTACGCTGTAAGGTGTTAACACCTGGCTATCCTCTTCAAAATACCATTTTAATATGTGCTTTATTAATGGATCGCGTAGCAACAATTATTACCGTTTCTTTTTCCTTTACAGCGTCACTGTTTCTTCTGAAGTTGAAGCCTGTGTAAAGAAGTTATCAATCAGGTTATGAGAAGCGGAAGGAAAGAAGAGCGGGAGAAAGACGATTTCTTAAAAAGCAGAAGGATAGTGTATTGATTATTCTGCCGAAACCTGTGCAGAGTCACACCTTTGATGAGCAAATTATAAGACAGGTCCAGGATTCGTGTGTTACAAATTAAAATGTGAAACTAGAGCCATCTCATGTCCAGCAACATTCCAATCATACTCCATTTAAGTAAAGGAAACATCCTATTTGGTTCTGAACGATAATCGCCAGCCCTCGGAGCCAGAAAAATATATCACCCAAGACAATGAACCAATAAATCAAGAGTCTAAGCCTACCTCTTCAATTAATATAGACTATCCTAGTGATACAGATTTATGGCCTAGTTACCCCACCTCCAATATGATAGATTATTTCATTATATACAACTCAGAAAATAAAGGAAAATTTAAAAAATCTTTGAAAAGTGTTTATCAACCTGGGAAAACTTATTTTAGAAACTTAAATGAAAATCACTTTTATGGACTAAAAATAAATGGAATAAAAGAAAATAGTATTTTTTTATGAATCTTCTAAGTCTGTTTATTGCTATGTGTGTGAAACTTTTTTTGACCATAGACAATCACTTACGGTTTTTGTTGATGGATTTTCTGCTTGTTCCCGTACAGAAAATGTTGAAGGACTGACGAAATCTCCACGTCTCATTTTACTGCCATGGTCAATATGCATGCAAGGAGAAAATTTTCCAGGAAAGTTGATTCTCATCTAATGAGAAACTGGAAAAGGAAAAGGCTATTGGAGGCAAATAGAATATCGAGTACTTGTAAAACTTCGACTACCACTCAGAGGTCACAGAGAAAATCATTGCTCTGAAGTATTAAAAAAATGGTTAATTATTTGGCTTTTATTGAGTACCTTGCAGAGTTTGATGACTTTCTGAAAGATCACTTCCAGAAGTATAAGTATTGTGTTTCGGGCAGGACAAAATATTTGCCTAACCAAAGGTATGAAATAATAATAATAATAATAATAATAATAATAATAATAATAATAATAATAATAATAGTAATAATAATAATAATATTGATTTTGCGTTCCACCTAACTACTTTTATGGTTTACGGAGGCGCCCAGGTGCCGGAATTTTGTCCAACAGGATTTCATTAACGTTCCAGTAAATCTACCAACATAAGGTTGACGTATAAGAACACCACCGGACTGAGCCAGGATCAAACCTGCCAATTTGGGCTCAGAAGGCCAGCGCCCTACCACCTGAACTACTTAGCCTGACAATTGTTCCTTATTTTCGATGGAAATTATAAATATTGCTTTTTGCCAAAAAGTAATTTCATAACATTGTGTTATTCCGAATTCCGCGGAAAATAAGGTAGAGGTTGTGTCCCTAGTGTCCCGAGGAAGTAAACTTGGTGCGCCTGGTTGATTTTGGAACCAAACATCTATGTCAGTCACATTTGACTCGCATTGTTACTCCAATACATACTTTCTCCAGCTGCCTGTGGTTGAAGGCTGCAATTTCCTGCCACTGTTTTGTTGCAAATCTCGTACCTAATTACAAAATACCAGTGGAAACAGACAGGATCTCATTGCAAGCAGATTAAAAGTTTGTTGTCTAATCCTTTGTAACAAGCCAGCTTCTCGCACTCCCCAGTCCATGTAGTAATAGCTACCCGCGTAGCTTAGCTCAGAAAGCGACTTTTCTTGCTGGAATAAAGTGCTACTCTTGAGTCAGAAACTCCATCACAACTTCTACAAGTTTTACCACAACAGTTTATATAAATGACCCTCCTAATTACATAATAGGAATTCGCTTTAACGACTAACACAAAACTTCCGAGAGATCAATGAACATTAGATATGATTGTGGTTCGTAATATACAGTCCCTCATAGTCATCATCATTTAAAGGCTAACCGATGATGATGATGATGATGCTTGTTGTTTTAAGGGGCCTAACATCGAAGGTCATCGGCCCTAAAGGCTAACCATTTTTATTTAACCGTCTCTTCTTTTCTGTGTAAGTGAATTGCATTTTGCAATTTATTCATTTCTTTATTGCATATAAATTTCTTTCTAATGAGTTGAAAATAATTTTAAATACCTTTAATATTTCAAATTTCATAATTTGTAAATGTTCATAAATGTTTCTTTAAACGTTCCACTCTGTTATGTTTGTTTCTCATTTTCTTTAACTTCGATTTTTACAAAGGGTTTTCATTATAATTTAAAAAAAATAAGGAAGATTTTTCAGGATAGTGCATTGTACTGATATGAACAACGCGCTGTACGTTCTTCTCTTTTAAACGAGTAATATGACTTACAAAAGGTACTATTAATAGTGAAAGTATTAGATAAACTGATCTGGGAGGTAACGATTAAAAAATTAAGCAGCATATTTCCTCACGTAATATCTTGAAAATTATTATAAAGTATGTTACTGATACTGTATTTTATTTCAGAAAATAATCTCGTAAATATTCAATGAATACAATATTTATAGTACAAATTCCCTTAAGCTGCAAACCGATTGAGGTGGCTGCGCAATTTGGGTCAGGAAGCTTTGAGCTTACATTCGGGAGATGGTGGGTTTGATCCGCACTGTCAGCAGCCCTGAGATGGTTTTCCCTTGTTTCCCGTGATTTCCCGTAGTTTCCTATTTTAACACCTGCATTAAAGCCAGGGTTGCTTCCTTCCCAATCCAACCCTGTCCTATCCCCATCGTCGCCGGAAGGCCTGCCCGTGTCGGTGCAACGTACAGTAGAACAAATAACAAAAGAAAAGTGACTGCAAATTAATAATGTGATCATTTGATAATCTCTTTACTCCTAACTGCAAGGTTTACTGACATTTTAGAGATTATTTCATAAATGTTTGTTAAGCAACCAAAATGTAGGTTATTTATCGTCTGAAGGTGCTCGGAGGAGATGCACCTATCGCTAGCTAAATTTTAGTGAAAACCCCTTTGGACGGTATTCCCCATTGCTGAGCTGTATTCCATGCTGCAGGTGGACTCCTGTGAGTACTCCGCTACTCGATCGAACAGCCTGCTCTAGAATATAACATCTACCGAGTATGCAAAATTTTGATTGTACACTTGCCGTCTCTGCAGGTACAAAAATATGATTAGTGGATATGTGGCATATTTGCTTCCTATCTCACTGTCCTTGGTTCGATTGCCTCCCGGAGCATGGAGGGCTTAAATCTTGGTATCAAAATTTAAATAGAGTGTACGCATCTGCGTGAGAACAACTGAAATGTGTTTTAATTTAGCTCCGGGATACCTAGACGTGGTTTAGTAGTCTTTCTCTTCAGTTTCAAGTGATTGTAGGAAGATATCGGACGTTAATTTGCCGTCCTTCTCTCTCTCTCGATTGTATCTCCAGTAAAATGACGTATCCCAGAGTAGGAACCACTGTCACACAGGAGCATGTACGAAGTACGAAATGCACAGAGATTTTAACCGCAATGTCTTAAATCTATCATGTGAAGCAGTAACGCTAACTCTACTTCTTCTTCCTACAGTGACTATATTGGTACAATGTGACCAAGTCTGTTCGATTTCTGATTGGACACGCCTTGAGTTGCGCTCGATCCTTCATTTTCCTCTCTAGTACTGTATTGTAAACACGTTGTTCTAACAGAAGGAATTTCTCAGTGACTCAATTCGAAGAAAGCAATGGGATGACATGGTTAAAAGAGAAGGGTGGCTTTCAACTGACTCAGTTTATGTGAAATTAGTCCATGATACATACAATTTTAAAGGTAATCTACTGTAGTACAGTTTGTATTATTTACAATACTACTGTAGATGACAATGCTGAAAATGGTTTTCCGTGGTTTTCCATTTTCACACCAGGCAAATGCTGGGGCTGTACCTTAATTAAGGCCACGGCCGCTTCCTTCCCACTCCTAGCCCTTTTCTGTCCCATCGTCACCATAAGACCTACCTGTGTCAGTGCGACGTAAAGCAATTAGCCAAAAAAAATGATAATGCTGGTTCACAAGTAATTCGATGTATAGTAATATATTATGATGCCTGTTGTTCAAAAGGGCCTAAGATCTAGGTCATCGGCCCCTATAGTAATATAGTTTGTTGGAATGATGGGCATATTATTTTATTTCGTTAGGTGTCTAGACTTTAAACTGCATATGTGAGGAAAAAGTACGGGAGGATGGAACAATAAAATAAAATGAAATGAAATAAAATATAATGCCGTTCCCACAGTTTTCTCTCACAGAGAGCTTTCGAAAAGAAGGAAGCCTCCCATCGTTCAGAAACCATGCAATCCAAAAAGAAAATAGGAATGTGCATAAAAAGAGGAAAAATACACCATGTTCTAATCTACCATACATCGCACTAGCAGGTACGGAAGAGAAATTTCTGAGTTTTTACTCAACAATTGCTTCGCCGAACGAGCCTGCAATAGCAAGCTGCAACCTGCCTGATTCAAATATGGGCAAGTTTCCGTTTCTATTAGAATCGAAGAATTGTTTACTAACAGTCACACGGTGGGTAAAAAAGCCTTCAACGCGGGACGCCAAAATGTGGCAGACATTCGTCAGCTAGGTCGTCCTAGTGTCAGTGAAGAAGAAGTGCATGCTCTCGCCGCATTACTGGACACTGATTGACGCCATCCAATTCGTGAGCTGGCCCGAGTCACCGGATTAGCATATAAAACTACGCTTCACATTCTCATGAACGCCTCGGCATGCTAAAAATCGTTGAAGGTTTTTCCCCACCGTACCACTGTTCCGTAAGATTTCCCGCTAAACTCTTGAAGACCGTGATGGCGCTGTCGTTCTGCACGACCTCTGGCGTATTCAATTGCATTCGCTTCAGAACTGTTCCAGAGTTCATCAGACAGCAGACCGCTCCACTCGAACTATCAACACAACTGGAGCAAAGCTAATAATGAAAAAGTTTGCGATTTTGGGACGTCTAAAAACTGCTTCAAAAAATTAAAACCAATTTAGAAATATTTCCTCGAGTTCCTACCATTAATCCCATCACTTTAATGTCCTTCAATTCAAAATTATCTTTGTAATAAGGTATTGTCTATTAATTGATTAGCTGATTATCCCTATCAACGTCTTCTGTCACCGTTAGTTATTCCAGTGTCCAAGTAACAATACTTCCTTTAAGATTTCTTGTCCTAATCTAATATTTCCTGCATCACCTGACTTTGATCGAATGCACTCCATTAATTTTGTTTTAAATAATAAATTATCCTCCAAGATTGTGTCCATACGATTCAGAAATTTCTCCAGATATGCTGCAGACTCACATACCTATAAGCTATCCCTTTGGAAGAAAGTATACCACTGGATTTAAAAATGCTTATGTTTCGTAGTTGCGCTGTTTTGCTTTTGAACATCACTTTCGAACTCAAACCCTAGCTCAGCCGCCTCGGGAATTTTGGAAATTTTTGACTTTGCAGGTTGCATTCGGGAGATGATGGGTTCGAATGTCACCATCAGCAGCCCTGAAGATGTTTTTTTCAGAAATATGCTGGGGCTCTTCCTTAATTAAGTCCACGCTCGCTACCTTCCCAATACTAACACTTTCCCATTTTTGCATCGCAGAAAACACCCTGGATATGTTATTACGATGTTCAACCACTAGTAAAAAGGAGTGTCGCAGGGATCCTGGTAGTATTATGTTTCTGGAACCTAGTTCTAACTGATCTCTATTCCCAATTCTATACTTAAACTTTATCTGCTCCTATGTATGTATGTTCAGTCTTGAGCCCTGAGGCTGGTTGGTTCCACAACAGCTTCGCCATCAGTTGCCATACATGGCCTAGGCATCACTGAAGAGGCGTCCAACTCGTTGGCTGAACGGTCAGCGTACTGCCCTTCGTTTCAGAGGGTCCCGGGTTCGATTCCCGGCCGGGTCGGGGATTTTAACCTTAATTGGTTAATTCCAATGGCACGGGGGCTGGCTGTATGTGTTGTCTTCATCATCATTTCATCCTCATCACGACGCGCTGGTCACCTACGGGTGTCAAATAGAAAGATCTGCACCTGGCGAGCCGAACCCCTCCTGGGATATCCCGGCACTAAAAGCCATACGACATTTCATTTCACTGAAGAGGCGTACTAGGGAAATGGGAGTGAGGCAGTTTTCCGTGGCTTTCCTCACCGAGCCAGAAGTTGTTATTATACATCAGTCTGCCCAGCCCACTGAAATGCGTGCACCAACAGACCCTAAGAGCACCATTTTCACACCATTCACTGCAGGGACTGGCTGCAGAGCGAATGACATTACTAGCATCGCTCATGCCTCAGGCACTTTCATATGGTCAAAGCCAAGGAGAAGACAGAGACAGATCAACGAAAGTAACACAAATGCTCTAGCTCATACCAGGAAACACTAGGTCCCGTCAGCAAAATCATATCTGTCCCTATAATTCCGTTTATTATCACAGTTTACTTAAATTGCTTTGTTTCCAAGAAATTATCTTCTATTTTGTCTTTGCACGAAATATGTATATTTTGAATATTTTTAAAAGCACTTCAGCAATATTTCAATTTAGATGTAATATGTAACTAGTTATTATCTACAGAAATAGGTGCGAATACATCTCAATCAATTCCTGGCAAAATTTAATGTTCTCAATGCACTTTAAACTTCTGGTATGAGCAAGAAAAATACTTTCGTTGACCTACCTCGTCTCATACTTCAGTTTGACAATATGAAAGTGGCTGAGGTATGAGAATGCTTGTAACGCCATCCCTTATGCTGCCAATCTGTCTTATGAATGGTGATAATGTGTCACTCGAACGATCGATTGGACTGGAGAGTGCATTTCAGTTGGCTTGTCAGGCTCCTCCTGGCTTTATGCGGAAGCAATGGGAATACGTCACTCCTCATTTTCTAGTACCCTGCTTCGGTGACGCCTGGATTGTGTTATCTGATGGTGGAGGAGTTGAGGATTCGCCCAGGCTTTGGGCTGAGGACTAAATGTGCATAAGTATGTAGTCTGACAGGCCGTGATTACCACAGTGGCTGAGCATCAGCATAATCTGATGACTACAGGGTGGTATTTTCACTTGAAATGTTATCCATCATTCGATAAAGCACATAAAGAAAGCACGGAAAGAATAAGTTAGCTCCAGCAAATCGGAAATAACTGGGAGATGTAGGGTAAGCTTAAGAGATTTTCATTTTTATTGCATTGTCCGTTTTATACGTGTGTTATCATTCAGAAAATACTGTAAATTATGAAACAACTGACTCTTCAGATTTACACAGCGATTTTCAAAGAATGTTCTTCCCTACAAGTGTTAACATATGGATTGACCGAAACTAGCTTTGTTACTGTTTGCTGCAGGTCACTGGAATAGAATTTCAGCCATTGGAGAGCCTTACTGTAGGCTTGTAACAGAGTCACAGAGTTCCCACGTGTACTTTAAAAGTTTATTAAATGAATTAAGCCGATTAGTACATATTTTGTCCTAGAATATTGAAAATCTTCAGATATATCTTCAATAAGACTTAGAACTAAAAACAAAGTATCATAGAACAAAACTTGAAGCTAAAACTGTGTTGAGACTAAAATGACAAGTTCATATCAGTTGAAATCTTTGAAGGTCGTATGATGCGGCGTTGGCGTAAGTTCTTCTTGAAGAGAACCATATTCTCTGTTGACATTAAAAAATGCAGCCTTTGGTATTTGAAGATGCAAATATTAAGTCTTGGCTTATATAATGTAGGACGCATTTGTAAACTCGTAATAATAACTCGTATTGTGTTAATAATCGTACGACCGGGCGAGTTGGCCGTGCGCGTAGAGGGGCGCGGCTGTGAGCTTGCATCCGGGAGATTGTAGGTTCGAATCCCACTATCGGCAGCCCTGAAGATGGTTTTCCGTGGTTTCCCATTTTCATACCAGGCAAATGCTGGGGCTGTACCTTAATTAAGACCACGGGCGCTTCCTTCCAACTCCTAGGCCTTTCCCATCCCATCGTCGCCATAAGACCTATCTGTGTTGGTGCGACGTAAAGCCCCTAGCAAAAACAAATCGTACGGACCGCTCAATTTTATTATAGTTTACTGTGCCCACCTGTAGGAGTAATACTTTGTATTATGTACCTCCAGAAGATATTTGGACATTTGATTACTCGAGCTTTTTCCAGTGTGCTCTAGAGCGTGCGAATTCGGTGGTCCTCTTGTTTTGACAGATGTTCCGTCATAGAGTTCTCTCGTCAGCCTCCTGTTACCTCGCCTTCAAACTTACTCCTCGAAACTGGAGGAAAACTTCAGGCATAGTTTTATTGTTATTCCAAACTTCCACTGAACTTTATTGCAGATAGGGGCAGAGAATAATCTTACAACTAATTAAAATACAGAACAGTATGCCATTAATTAAACAAACTCGTAAAGTTTGTGGAGGATGGTTTGGGAAATTAAATTCTGTTTAGTAACACGTATGTTACCTTAGGTCAGTTACGGCAAGATCGAATTCCACAAGAACGCAGAGTTTAAGCGCGAAAGTTCAGGACAGAAAACGCAGCAACAATAGGCTCAGTGAGTAGAGACGTAGCCTAGCAGTCCCGTGACCACAGGGATAGTGTAAAACATTACTTACAACCAAAAGATTTTATTCAATAAAAATTATTAAAACTCAGCCATAAACATGCAAGGGAAAGTCGGTTTACTGTACCGTCCAGCAGGCCTAGAGCAAAACGGAACGCCGAAATTAATGAGCAGGCAGCCAGATGGAGTCAAATTAAAATGCCTGAACACAGTAACTGTGGCCATACGGTTATTCTTATCATTATACGTGTTTAATAAATGTAATCACAGGATAGATCTAGTATGTGCTGTATAATAATAATAATAATAATAATAATAATAATAATAATAATAATAATAATAATAATAATAATAATAATAATTTCATTTATTTCCTGTGATTTCCTGTACGTCCCACTAACTATATTTTTACGGTTTCGAGAGAAGCCGAGGTGCCGGAATTTAGTCCTGAAGTAGTTCTCTTCCTTGACATTAAATCTACCGAGACGAGGCTGACGTATTTGAAGCCCTTCAAATACCACCGGACTGAGCCAGAATCGAACCAGCCAAGTTGGGATCAGAAGGCCAGCGCGTCAACCATCTGAGTCACTCAGTCGGGTTATAATAATAATAATAATAATAATAATAATAATAATAATAATAATAATAATAATAATAATAATAATAATAATAATCATAAATCTGCTTCATAACTTGTTTCTTGTTACGTTGTACTTCTTCTTCCTGTAGTAATAAATGATCCTACTGGAGTTAATTCATTTATAAATATTAGTAGGTACCATTTGACTCATATCCACATATTGAGGCTCAGCCATTATTCACACAACGTCGATCCCTTTCAACTGGGCACGCTAGGCGCAAGCTTGTCGTAAAACCAGAGTGAGAGCCATCCAGTGACCACTTTTGATAACGCTGCCTTACTTGATAATAACATTTCACACTGGTCAACTCCAAGAGTCCATTGCATGTAAAATATAAAATCATAGTGTCTTTTGTCTATGCATCAGACGGAAACGCTCCTTGGCTGAGTGGTTAGCGTAGTGCCTTTCGGTTCTGGTGATCCCGGGTTCGATTTCCGGATGGACAAGGAATTTTAACTACGTCTGATTAAATCCTCCACGGAGCAAGTGGCTGTGTAGTTTGGGTTACGTGGCTATCGGCTTGCATTCGAAAGATAGTGGATTCGAATCTCACTAATAATAATGGCATGTGGCCTCCGGAGAGGCCTGGTGGAGATATTTTGATTTGACTCCCGTAGGCGACCTGCGCGTCGTGATAAGGATGAAATGATGATGTAGATGGCACGTACACCCAATCCCCATGAGAGGGGAATTAAACAATTATGGTTAAAATTCTCGTCCCTGCCGGGAATCGAACGGCTGTGACCAAGGGCCAGTACGCTACCCATATAGCCATGGAGTCAGACCGAACCTCACTGTCGGCTGCCCTGAAGATCGTTCTCCGTGGTTTCCTATTTTCACACCAGGCAAATGTCCGGCTCGGTTGGCCTGTTAGAGTGCAGAGCTGTTGGACCACCGACTAGTCGTGGCCACTTGGGCCGAGACCCACTCTGCTTCCACCGATCATACACCCCGCGACGCTGCTAACGTCGCGAGCAGAACGAACGTAGCGTACGGAACTCTGTAGCTATTTTTCTGTTCGCATAGCGACCGTCGCGTACATAACACTCTGTGTAGCCGCACCTTAAGGAGATCATCCGGACGTAAAACTTGCTGAATGCATACACATTTGCGATCCAGGGTAACTGTGAAAATGCCAGGAAGGAGAAGAAGAAGCGCAAGTAGAATACGTAAATTCCTTTAATTCGCAGATCTGAAAATTCTTTTCCGTGTTAGTTAAAGGGTTGCTCCAATTGCCTTAATCCTCATTACTACGCTTTGTCAAAATCACGGGATTAGCAGTACATATTACCATTTGTATTGAGAAAAGTGTAAAACGGTAATTGTATGGGTTGTATTTTTTAAGTGCGTTATATGTTTTACGTTGTTAAAGAAAGATTTGGTCAAGAGTTTAAACATTTTGGGATTTTGTATGTACTGTATGTATAGCTAAGATATTATGTCATAGTCCACTGTTGAAAGTGTGTTGTCTTGAGAGACAGCAGGCCAGTATTATGAAAATATTAAGAAAGGGAGAAGTTTAAACGTTTAGTTATTTGGTTCTAAAATAATTTATGGTGGAAAAGGTCTAATTACTGTTTAAGATTGGGGACTAGTCACCACCCGCCACTGTTGACGGTCATTAACCAACAAAATGTTCAGCTTTATATCGAAGTCGAGCAATGAGAAGACCGAAACTACGTTAGAGGTTTCTAGGCCTGTCATTAACAAGGATTATCTACGCTTAATACTGCGGTAATAATAATAATTTCGTGTGGCTATTTCTAGCCGAGTGCAGCCCTTGTAAGGCAGACCCTCCCATGAGGGTGGGCGGCATCTGCCATGTGTAGGTAACTGCGTGTTATTGTAATGGAGGATAGTGTTATGTGTGGTGTGTGAGTGCAGGGATGTTGGGGACAGCACAAACACCCAGCCCCCGGGCCATTGGAATTAACCAATGAAGGTTAAAATCCCCGACCCGGCCGGGAATCGAAGCTTTAACATTATCGAAGTCGAGTAATGAGAAGACCAAAACTACGTTACAGGTTTCTAGGCCTGTCATTAACAAGGATTATCTACGCTTAATACTGAACCGATGGCCAGTACGCGGACCATTCATCCAACGAGTCGGACAAATACTGCGGTGATAGGGGCTGAGTGAACTCCTTGCTGGATTCTCACGAAGGCGGTCACACTGCGAATCGCAGTCAATGCATATGGGGTATCTGAAATGATCAATCACGTCCTTGCGTTTCGGATTCCAAGTAAAACTGGAGGTGCCTTGGCTATTATCACAATATAAACAGTCGCGTGTAACTACAACTCTGCTAGCCTTACTTCCTCCAACAGTGATATGTGGCGTTCAAAGATCTTTGTTTATGAGGATAAAAATTGCTAAGGTGATAATGTTGATGACGATGATGATATAGGTGATGATAAACTCTCTATACTTATACCGATTTATTCTTTACCATTTTCTGAAAGGAAAGTGCATTCCTCTCTCATTCTAAATATACTAAAATCTCTAGATTATTTCTGCCTCCTGAGTTAGGACCAATCACTAACATGCGATCAAGTTCTTCCCTATATAGCTTTTATTTTTGCCAATATTGTGTTAACAACGCCAGTCTTGAGTTCATACTGCACCTGTCTGTGCTCTTCAGGGCAACATTAAGCAACTTAGTTTCACAAATAAATCTTGAATGGCAATATGTTAGATGAAGGCTTCGGAAGTCAATCCCAGGCATCGAAGTCCCATCCCCCCTACTTTCACTGTCCTAACAGCTAAGCTCAAGAGCATACGGATACGGGCAATGGACAGTTCTATAAAAGAAATTGGCACTGAATTTTAATATATTTAAAGTAGGGTGTTATATAACATGAGAGGAATACACTATACTACTGAAATGAGAAGAATGTTTGTTCCCAATTTAAAAACATAGAAGTTAATTAACTGGTAGAGTCACAGGAATCAAATTATACGAGACAATGCCATATTATTACACACATAAAAATGAACTATGTGCAGAATGCCTCATTGTCTACATCGGTTCATATTACCTCTGACTATCATTTGGCAAACACCAAATCATCTTATTAGTACGCATTTTATGACTTTACACTTCACACAAATCACAGGATTACCCCTTTTCTTAGGATCGATACCCGCTAGTATATGTTATTTGACTGCATTAACAAATCACCACTCTACACACACACTGATGACATTTCTCTTGAAGCAACACTATTATTTCTAGCCATCATGGTTCTGAGGTATTGTATGAACAGATTTGCGCACACTTCCTTACCCATGAAAATCACATCGCTACATATAGATATAAGGTTTATTTGATCACATTAATCACATATTATATTAATCGCATATACGTGTTTTTCCGGGGGTTACCTTATCATACTCTATACAAAGCGGACCAATGCAAGTCACCATAAAACATCATAGATTAACACAAATACATGGATATATGACACGAAGGAATGCGTAATCACCTGTAAAGACATTAACAAATAACACGCTTCACACACTACAATGCACTTTGAAACTGTGGCCCTATCAGGCCTCGTGGCGTCGACCCAAGGTCGTCAGCGTGACATGCGGTCGAACCCGTGTTCGTTGAGCTTCGAGGTGCGAATCTGAAACTCCTGTTTTGATCTAATTGAAATATAAAAAAGGGGAGGATCACTTCCTCTAATGAATCAAAGAATCTACGACGCTGGTAGTAATATCTAATCGGCATATGAATATTCAATACAGTGTCAAGGAGAGGAATAGTTCTTGTGTAAACGTCTGAGCGTTTGACAGACAAACAGGCCCACTGCCGGGCTGGACATTCTTTTCCGTCATGAGGGTCATAAATCTCCTAAACGATAGCCAGTTCCGTTCAGCTGGGCGACCTACATTCACTTGTTCCCCCAAATATACGTACGGAACATTTGTCACAAATACTCTCGTCCATTTCTAGACGTATAATTATTGATGGCTACAAATTATTAATTTCTCACTGTTCACATACCTTTAACCCTCTTTATCACCAAATTATGGCCGTGAATATTCTTATTCTCATTTTTTCAATCTGTCATTTTACATATTGCCACACATACCATCCCGTCTCCCCTCTATACACCGGTATCTCACATTCACATTATTTGTGTATTGAGAAGATTATATTCAACAGGGAAGTTAAGTAATACCATTTCACTCGCGTAATATCTAAATCATGGGTTTGCACCTCGAGCCAATATATTCTTCAATGGTCAGCATCCTTAAATTAAGGGAGGTATATTGAACGCATGCATTAACTTGTGAAGCAATAAAATAAGATATGCTTGAAATGTTGTGAAGATCCATACCAACTAATGAAGCTAGGAATGAATTATAACATCTATTGAAGTACCAACTCCACACTTAAAGTACATTTCACACACAAATGAACACAATGGAGTCTTACGTACTAATTCATGAAATAATGTCCGCGGGAGAAATTAGTGATTATCCTTAAATAACAGAAGAAAACCCAGATAAAATCAAATTAATAAACAGCTTTTCCCCTTTGAAACACGCATGTGGCGTTCACCTACACTTTATAAGATATATTCCAAGAAAGTGATATGTACGAATTTTACATTTTATGCGGTAACTCGGATTTTCATGCTTAGTAAATGAAAGTGTACTGAACGTTACTGCGTGTAGTCTGCTGTCATCTGATTTTTTTTTTTTTCGGGTGGGCCCCCGAAGCCCGCTCCCCCCGCGTGACCATCGACTCAATCTACATGGCCTCCGACATGCTATTATTTCTAAGAAGAAGAAAGAGATAGCAGGGAGGAGTGGGAGGTGATACAAGGAGTATCTGCCGGTTTCCAAGTCAGACTCGCTACCACGGCAAGAGTTGTGTTAGGTATATGGTGTTGAAGTATGGTATTGAAGGGTCAGGGAAAAACCACATAGGCAGAAAGAAGAAAGAGCCTACATGTAAAACCTGACAGAAAGAGCCTACATGTAAAACCTGACCTGTCATCTGAGGTTACGCCTGGGGTTTTAAGCCTCGATCACTGCGGCCTCGTTAGTTGAGAGTCCTTGGTTCATAATCTTCTGGGCCCCGTGCATGATGATTCGAACTGTGGTCTCCTGCAGTTGGAAGTTCTGGACGTTTCTTGAAGAGATGAATGCAGGCACTACGGCGCGACCCTGGTCGATTCCACTCCTGGGTTCGATGACCACTCACAAAAATGTAGGCAAATGGGAAGTAGTTAAGGAAATACTGTATATGCGTATTCAAATAGCCTACTGTGGCTAGTCCCACTCATTAACTCAAGTGAACTTCCCGAGTAGCGGTGAAGTTCCTGTAAATTGTTACTCATTCCCGTTTTTGTTACACGACCTGATTAATGATTACCGTTACTTTATCTGAGCGTCACTGGATCAAGCCGACGACCTTCCTTGGCTAACACCTTTCTATTAGCTCAATAAGCGTCTCTCATTATTGCATCTATCTTAAATTCGGCCACTAATTATTTTTTTAATGTAGTCGGCATATCACTGCATCTGAGCGATCTCAAGCGTTACCCGTTCTTCAAATATTACTTCTATTAGCCGTCACTAAATTCACAAATATGCATTCCCTTAAAAATATCTAGGGGAATGGAAAGCACCTATATTCGAACACCCTGAAAAATATATCACACCATGTGACCTGATTTCGCTGTACGAGTAGCGATCTGATACATTTTATTCACCTACAGAATGTCACACACTATTCTTCAATAGCACTAAATCACAGTAACTAAACACACAGGTTCACAATGACCGATGAAATTTCACAACCACACGTAAATACTACGGTAGCACATATCATAATGGATACTCGAGTTGATTCTGTATTTCTTTTATAGAGATTCGGCGTACTGGCTGGAGGGGCGAAAATTCGCTCCGCTATTAATGATGACTCAAGTTCGTGTGCGCAGTCAATTTGGAGCTCTTGAATCTTACTTTACATTGATCTAATTTCTTATAGATCCGATCGCTGGATGTCTAGTAATCTCGTAAGCTTGTTTTCATAAATTTGCGCGCTAAAGGTAATTCAACGGGGACTCCGTCGCATCCGCCAAGCAGCACGCCCCTAACATCTTTGTCGTATTAAACACATCTGTTTAAGGTGCGTCATTACCGGTTACTTCATGAAGTAAGACATCTTCTGACATCGTTGAATAGCAGAAATTACGCAGATTCTAACGAGTCTTTACTCGTAAATTTCACAAGCTTGATTCAAATTTTTATTATTATTATTATTATTATTATTATTATTATTATTATTATTATTATTATTAACAATTGAACACTACGGGTTGGCACCAATGAATATACAGGGAAATCGCCGTGAATTTCCAACGCTTGTGTTAAAACACCGTACATAAACTCCGGCTTCTGACCTAAATGTTCCCCGCGCATGGCTGTTCTCACTCTGCGAAAAGAGAGCTCGATTTCAAGGTCTCGCTGTAAATAGCTCTCTTACTCTCTGTGCGCGTAACTAGACCCTCGCCCTTCGAGCTGGCGCAGCGCCATTCGTATCCCGGTCTTGGTGAAAAATGCTCTTTATGATCAAATATGTCGTAGAATGAAGCGGAAAACGGCATATATTATTTGCTGGGCCTCATGACATGGTAGTGAACGGTTATAATACCAAGTATTTCATTGAATGTCTTATCTGTGCATTCATGAGATATATTTATCCCACAGCTGACAAATCCTCCGTTTGTATTCTACTCTAACCTACAAACCAGCACCACCTTCTTCCAGATGAACTGATACAAGTTTTGCATCCTATCCTTATTGATGTCGGAGAGAGAGATTCTTAGACCAAACGACGATGTCATACATGCTCTCAAAGTTTGTTGCACAAAAGAATTGTATCTACATTCGGTAGAAGTTTCCTATGTCTCCCAGTCCCTTTCCCGGTCTCGAGCCCTGAACTAACTGAGGGAAAACTGATCATGTGCAGTTCTACTTTAGAGGAGATAGCCTATAATTTATCTCTAACATGTGTGCATGGAGAGACACAAGTGAAGCGTGGATTAACCACCCTCAGCGTGCATAAACTCTACGCACATTAATTATGTAACATCCTAAGTTGACCGGAGGACAGTTAGCACTTTTAATGGAAATCAGGAACTTCTAAATGACGTAAATGATAAAGTATGCAATCTAACGATCTAGGTATAATGTTGCCTAAAGCTATTCAGGCGGAGCGATCATAACGATAAGTATACCACTTAAAGTGGATGTTCCAACGCAGACTATTGTCGTGGAGTTCCTCAATTAACACAGGAACGTGAACACGGTAACTGGCCCCAAATGGCACAGTATGTTGTTACTAAAGGGTCTTCTGTTCCCGAAACAGTGGGCTCTATCCCAGATGACGTGGGATACAACAACTTCGTATCGTTAGCTTCTGGCTTGTTGAAATACTCTAGAGGATAAATTCTCGACAGCCTCTGCATTTGTTAGAGCAGTTATGAGTGAAATAGTTCGTCAAGCGTTATTGTTGTTATTATTTAATCATGGATCCGTTGACTTGCTGAAGTGTTTTAAATACCAACATAACACCATGTTTCTTGTTCCAGATGCCTGTATATTGATGTGGTTCTTTACTAATGTTACTGATACGTGGGTGGTGAGTACACATTTGTCATCTTAATCTGTACTTCAGTACGATAGTATAAATACGTACGTTACTTGTCATAATTCTTGCCAGTAATGATACACTATAGTGTTGTTTTCACAAATGGACATGACAGACGTTTTGATCAAAACTAGAATTATACTGAATTGATTACACACTAAGCAGATTCCTTTCCTTCAGTTATGTACAACTGTTCGAACCCCGGGTAAGTAAGGGTGGTATAATGCATCTATGGTATCTCCTATCTGCCGTAAGCGGTGATTGAAAGAGTAACCCTCAGAAAGGTTCTCATTTACAGAGCATGGGTTGGATACTTGGGGCCCCTTGTGAGTACTTGGTTATTTTCATCATTCCTATGTGACCTCCCTTGCTCCGATGGCATTGAACTTGCAAGACCTAGGAAGAGTTTCATATTCGTGCCCTTTCTCTTCTTTTGCCAATAAATTTTTTCGAAGTATGGGACCTCTTCCATTTTAACTTTGCTGAGTGTTAAGAGAGGAAGCTTGTCCAGTTGTACTACCCCTAAATAATAATGAAACCTGTGGAGTGATATCTCAATCATTTATACTCTATATCCTAGAGACATTAATTGTCTTACTAATTTTCGAGGATTTCTGTACTTTTCATTTCATGCCATCTTTATTTGTCTTCTTCAACTAATTCCCCCTCCCCCCGCACTGGAGCCCCTTATTCTGAAGTTTATATCTCATCACGTAGGCGAGTTGATCATGTCTTCGGACACCTCCGGTACTGAAATTCGTACGATAAATAGATCTCTTGGCTTTCTCTTCTAGCCGTACAGTTGCATAACATATTTAAAAGATTTGACACAGTGAACTTCTTATATTTTTTAAAAACCAGAAATCCTCCGCTAGGTATGGGACGAGGATTACATGAAAGGAGAACCGCTGGTCACATTTCTATGCGGTTTTCAATGGTATCTAGAGGATCGCTTGAGGAAGGTTGTCATGTATTTAATATTGAACTGTGATTAAAGGATGCCAGGCATTAAGAGTTTCAGCGAAACAACTCGAAGAAAGTGAGTGCACGTGAACACTTTCTCGACTTTGGCTGTCTAAGCTGTTGAGGATGTCCACAAACTACATGAGTAATTGTAAATTATAAAATGTTCCTTAAAAACCCACATAGTTACCATCAAAATGTCACGTACAATAACAGTTCTTATATTATTTAACAGTAGAGGGCTATTTACGGGAAGAACATTCCTGAGACTCGCTAATTAAACCGTTAAATATTTCCTAAAATTATACATGTAAGAATTATACAGTGTAAAATGTTCTACGGAAAAGTCTATATTTTACCCTTGCCATAGACGATACCAGGACTCTAAAATAATGAACCTACACTCATGAAGTCTTCTGATCTCAGGGGGTGGTTGTTGTTCGTTGGAGTCACATCGTTTTATGACTGTCAAGGTGTAGAGGAAGATATTAACTGCCTGAAATGAAAGAAAGAATTTTCTGAATTCAGAATTAATTTTACTAACGCAAAATAAAGTTGGATAGATGGAGAACAAATTAAAAGAAATTATGTCATGTCATTTCATGTCATGTCGATAAATAAAAAATGACAATACCAGAGTATACTCTGTGAAACAAATGTTACCAATACACTGATCTAGCCAGTGGCGTATCCTGGAATCTCCACTGAGGCATGCAACTAGTAACCATGCAGTTAACACAATGCATTAAGTAAATTTCAATTCTACTCACCCTAATTACATGTAGGAGAACTCGAGCCAAACAGTTTTACTGTAAGTTTCTGGACTGAACGTGCGTACACAATTCTTGTTTTCTGTTTTTAAATTTACGAGGGTCCGCCTCTGTGGTGTAGTAGTTAGTGTAATTAGCTGCCACCCCCGGAAGCCCGGGTTCGCTTCCCGGCTCTGCCACGAAATTTGAAAAGTGGTACGAGGGCTGGAACGGTGTCCACGCAGCCTCGGGAGGTCAACTGAGTAGAGGGGGTTCGATTCCCACCTCAGCCATCCTCGAAGTGGTTTTCCGTGGTTTCCTACTTCTCCTCTAGGCAAATGCCGCGATGGTACCTAACTAAAGGCCACGGCCTCTTCCTTCCCTCTTCCTTGTCTATCCCGTCCAATCTTCCCATCCCCGCAAGGCCCCTGTTCAGCATAGCAGGTGAGGCAGCCTGGGTGAGGTACTGGTCATCCTCCCCAGTTGTATCCCCCGACCCAGAGTCTGAAGCTCCAGGACACTGCCCTTGAGGCGGTAGAGGAGGGATCCCTCGCTGAGTCCGAGGGAAAAGCCAACCCTGGAGGGTAAGAAGAAGAAGAAGAAATTTATGAGGGAAGGTAGAGGTCTCGCGGCTTTAACTATTTGCATCTTTTCATCAAACGAACGGCCAGTAAATGGCTTTTCAAACTGATTTACAATTATATCCGTTTTAGACTCATCCATCGTTAATACCACATGTGCGCAAAATATAATAACACACCGAAAACGACGAATAGCACAGGAACAGCACACACAGAATGAACTCACTAATCAGCAAAACACACAATGAATTAACTCACTAGTTAGCCACAACTCAAGCACTGGAGGTAAGTCACCCCAGTGGCATTGGTCAGTTTCGTCACGTTGGGTTCTCGCTGGGGGGTAATCTGTGTGTCCCGTTCGCTGTAAATATGTCGACTTCTCCAAGTTGCTAACAGATGGCAGAGGGTAGCACGGGTATGGGGTGACAAATTCTGACCAAGTTTCAATTGCAGCGAAATCGTTCGGAGGGTTTCAGAACTACGTCTGCCACTGAATGCAATTTTAAGAATGAATGCCTTACGTCCGTAACTCCTACATTTGCTGTCTCTTTCTTCCGAGAGTGGAGTAGACGGCGAGACTACACCAGCACCACACGTAATCAAGCAACGGAACTAGTACAGTTGCGCGGACCTTTTGAACTTCTGAGAGATGAAATCGTTAATATTTGACCTGAAACAACCTAAAATCGTAAATCAGACAGTTCTTTGTGTTATCATAACGCATGCAATGAATGCCTTGCTTTCAAGGAGAATACGCCCCTGGATCTAGCCTAGTTAATAGCTTCATAAGGTTCAAATTTATTTAACAAATTATGAAAAAGCAGAAAAGCAACGAACCAGAAACAAAGTCATATTTCAAGTTTACCGTAGGTTAAGTTGCTTGCGTGTGCAGGTTTGGTTTCTTGAACACTCGTTTTATAAACTTCATCTGTAGTCAGGATCTCCAACATTGTACGAGATAATCTTCGAATGAACACTTAACTGTTTGACTTGAATCATCGCTAATTCTTAATTAACATTTGATGAAGTCAAATGTGCCTCTAATTTGAGCTTGAATGCTCCTAAGTTCAGACCCTAGTAACTAATAACGTGTAAATTATTGTTTGGCACACTTATAGGAAAGATGCAATCATGACATTGGGCAGGCACATTAACATGACCAGTGGCCATATGTTCGCAACATTTTATGATTCCAGGGTCACATGAGTATCAAAAAAATAAAGTAGTATGTGAAAACTGTACCAAATTTCACCCCATTCAATGAATAACTGAATCTAACCCATAAATATAGGAGATACGGGAAAATGGCACAGGACAAACCATGTCGAATACTGAACGAGTCTTCTGATGGTGAAGTCCGTTTGTAGGTGCAGTTTAATATAGTCTTACTGCATTTACAGTAATTTACGGAGAAATACGGATGGAATGTAGAATACCGTAGCGAAACACGAGTACATTTGCTAGTGATTTAATAATTTTGTAGTGAACCGCACTCAAAGAAAATAACAACGCGCTAAGATGAAAAAACGAATGAAATCATAACCATCACTAACAGTTGACTTGAAAGGTGAAAGAAAATGCACTAACTGAAAAGAAATAAAATCTAGGAACCGTATACTAGTGGCCAGAGTCAATCACCCTTCCATGGGATTTCACAGGGTTGAGAATTAAATATGCCAAATCAGGTCATGCGATAATAACTCTGAGGGCATACCCAGCTGACTAGGTTAAAACACCAGCAATGACCTCTATATCCCATCTGTGAACCATCGTCCTAGATCGAACCCAAACCTCTAGCAACAATACACATAGGACAATTAAATAAACCCTTAAGGAAAAATATAAATCCATAAAAATAATCAAAAATAATAACTACCACGCCGAATGACTGTCCCAAGGACCAAAATTCTCTTGTAATGAAGTCACGGTACCGTTAATACAGATTGCCTCCCAGATATACAAACCCACCTTCGCTACGACAGCTCATACTTTCAGAATGATCCGATCTTCATAGCGGGTTGTTACTATTGAGGATCAGACATACCTCCAATGTCGTTGGTTATTCATTAAAACCATAAAATCCAAACACACCGCTATTGACGACAAAATTAAATGCTAAAAGTGTCTGAACTGTTTCACAAACAAGAAATGTGTCCTAAACCCTCATGAAAATCACTGCTAATCTTTCACTTACAAAGCTAGGGTTAGTCTACAATTTATCCAGACGAAAATAACAAACTACATGAAGTCATCACTGAAAAAGGAAAAATAAGATTCATAGCACAATCTTATCATCAACTCTATAAAGTCAAATCATTGGGGCAACAGAACGATCCACTCAAAATAAACTTCAATTGAACATCCATGAGAAAGTTTCACAAAACCAAAGGACAAAATTCACCAAATCACTTCAACAATAATCACGTGTGCCTTATAGGCTAAACAATGGATCCAAAACTCATTTACACACAATAACAACTACACGGCAATGCTCAACATTGACAAAGGGACTCATTAACTAAACCCCGTCCCGAAGCTCATGTACCCATATAAATATACAGAGGGATAAACCACTGCCTGGATAAATTCCACTCACTGGAACAAAAATACTATTGAGCCTGAAGTCAACAAATTCCCCAAAATGTAACACAAACACCTATCACAATTCTGTCGAAAATATAGGCTAACTACTCTCAAAAACTTAGGTCGCAGTTATGTTAAAATATTTGCGAATATTTCAAAGATAATGACGAACACGGCACTTTACACTCCGAAAATTATACACAAAAATTAAAAAACTAACTACCCAAAGAAATGAAACACCTGAAATTCGTGAGATAATAATAATAATAATAATAATAATAATAATAATAATAATAATAATAATAATAATAATAATAATAATAATAATAATAATACTGCCTAGCGGAACTCCAACCCCCTCGTAGCATCACAGGATTCTATGAGTTATATTTTCTACAAATGTTGCCGTGCATTCAATCTGTCTTTCTGTCTACTATAATTGCACTCACTTTCGTCAGGAGAATCCCATCATCTACCCTACCAAAACCTTTACTTGTCTGTCTGAAATAGATTGTCTATTTGACCTTCTGAATATTAAGTAACTGCTATGTCCGCTTGTATGCTGACTTCCCACCAAGAGGGTTGAGGTTCGAATCTCGGTCAAACCTGAGTCAATATTTTCACATCAACAATCACGTGGCGTCAGGACGAACATCCGGTTTTAAACCCCTACTCAAACTAAAATAGCTCAAGCAGCCCCAGTAATAATTGCGTTAAACAGATGAAAGTTTATTATTATTATTATTATTATTATTATTATTATTATTATTATTATTATTATTATTATTATTATTATTATTATTATTATTATCTAAGTTAAGCAGCACTGGGCGAAGTCAGCAGTTGAATGGCCAGCCCACGTGCTGCTGACTAGAGTGGTACTGAATGGATCAACAATGCAGGTTAATAATCGACCGAGTTGGCCATGCGGTTAGAGTCGCGCAGCTGTGAGCTTGCATTCGGGAGATAGTGGGTTCGAATTTCACTGTCAGCAGCCCTGAAGATGGTTTCTCATTTTCACACCTTAAATAAGGCCACGACCACTTCCTTCCGAGTCCTATCCCTTTCCTATCCCATTGTCGCCATAATACCTCTCTATGTCAGTCGACGTAAAGCAAATTGGTGGAAAAATTAAAATGATACATAATATCTCCCTTGTATGTCTCTAACCAAGAAGATTTCTCTCTCTAATGTAGTCGTTTAATAAAAGATGAACACATTGCATTGTATAAGCTCCTCACAAGTACACTTTTCTCAGAAACAACTGAGCTGTAAACAAGTTATAATGTTTCTTATGTGTAACCGCAAGGTTTGTAGCCTATCTATATGGGAGCTGAATTATATTTTGATGATAATCTATCTATATAAATAAAATTGTTTCTGTTTGTCTGTCTGTTTGTCTGTTCCACCATCACGTCGAAACGGCTGGATAGATCTCAACCAAACTTCATATTTAGAGTATACTGACCCCGGGGAAGGTTTCGATATGCATATCATTTTAAAATCTTTGAAAAGACGGGGGTTTTATAGATAAACGGTTTTCCTCCATTTTCTCTTATACTATTATAGGCAAAATATCGAATTTGTCGTATAAGGACGAGACAAAGCTCAATTTAATCCTCTTGACGCAAAGAACAAAACTCGGTAAGCCCTACGGGCCCGAAAACCATGTTTTAAGGCCCTAAAACCAACCGTTACGGAGATATTGGCACCACACTACCCCTGCTCTAGGAATCGGATAAAGAAATGAACTGCCGTAACCATGGCAACGTCAGCTCCAGGATTCTAGAGCAGTGAGATTATGCATGTACGTTTGGGCATAGCTGTCAACCAAAATAGGTACAAATAAGACTTAATATCTGGGAAAAAAATATACTGTTGTGTAAGGCACTCATAGGACTCCTTTGGGCGGGGATGGAAAGGGGGTGAAGAACGAGTGTAAAAATCTATATAAATAAAATTGTTTCTGTTTGTCTGTCTGTTTGTCTGTTCCACCATCACGTCGAAACGGCTGGATAGATCTCAACCAAACTTCATATTTAGGGTATACTCATCCCGGAGAAGGTTTTGATATGCATATCATTTTAAAATCCTTGAATAGACAGGGGGTTTATAGGAAAACCAGAATGGTTTTTCCACCATCACGTCGAAACGGCTGGATAGATCTCAACCAAACTTCATATTTAGAGGATACTCATCGCGGGGAAGTTTTCCATATGCATATCATTTTAAAATATTTGAATATATGGGGGGTTTATAGGAAAATCAGAATGGTTTTTCCACCATCACGTCGAAACGGCTGGATGGATCTCAACCAAACATTGTATTTAGAGTATACTAATCCCGGGGAAGGTTTAGATATGCATATCATTTTAAAATCCTTGAATAGACGGGGGGTTTATAGGAAAACCAGAGTGGTTTTCCCACCATCACGTCGAAACGGCTGGATAGATCTCAACCAAACTTCATATTTAGAGGATACTCATCGCGGGGAAGTTTTCCGTATGCATATCATTTTAAAATATTTGAATATATGGGGGGTTTATAGGAAAATCAGAATGGTTTTTCCACCATCACGTCGAAACGGCTGGATGGATCTCAACCAAACATTGTATTTAGAGTATACTAATCCCGGGGAAGGTTTAGATATGCATATCATTTTAAAATCCTTGAATAGACGGGGGGTTTATAGGAAAACCAGAGTGGTTTTCCCACCATCACGTCGAAACGGCTGGATAGATCTCAGCCAAACTTCATATTTAGAGTATACTCATCCCAGGAAAGGTTCCGATATGCATATAATTTTAAAATCTTTGAATAGACGGGGTGTTTATAGGAAAACCACAGTGGTTTTCCTCTATTTTCTCTTATACTATTGATTTTCTGTAAACTTCTTTTACCGTACGTGAAACGTCTCTTCATTATAAACAACTTTCGTTATGTTCATAATTTACCTTACTCTTCACATGACGGAGAAATTTACAATTTTCTGCTGGTATCATGCTCTGCATTTAGTGACCGACAGACCGACAACGAACCTACAGGTTACCATGGCAACGTCTCTGACTGCATGCCAGTAGGGAAGTAACGTATTGCCATTTTCCTCATCATGCTTTTAAATTCGTGGTTGTTCCTTGGGTAGATGGCAAGAGAGGCATCAATCGGCTCATCTGCGGGATATTGGCGGAATATCGTTGGAGGTTATAACCGCCCTCGAATAGATTAAGTAATAACACCATTAGTCATCTTCATATTTGTTTACCTAAGAATCACTGAACCTAAATTTCTCCTCTGTTAGCGCTTTATTATATCCATAACTCACGGCATTTATTTATTTGTCGTTATCCGGCTGTCCTCAGTTATAATCCATTTTCTATTAGTTTCAACATTCTTAACTGTATTATTTTCTTCCTTAATTACGCCGTATGTACGTGAATGCTAGAAACTACTGGATGCATTTCCACCAAGATTCGTATTTAGAATACACCTGTCCTTGATAGGTTTCAGGGCAAATATTGTTTCTAAATCCCTGAACTAACTGGGGGTTTATACGAAACCGAAACAGTGATTTTGCACTTCCAAAAAATATACACAACAAAAGTTTATGGAAGTCTACCTACCTTGGTAGAAATTAATGTCTAAACCTTTTTTTTCTCATGTGCATCATTTCGATACGAGGATCAATAAGGGAGATATCATTAAAGGACCGTTTTTCTGTACAAGTCCCATCGGACTTAACTCACGAGCGGGTGCGTGTAAAGCGTATTCCTTACAACTTGAAAACTACTAAAGACATTCGAAACAAAATTTATATTTAGCATCCACCTGTCCAAAGGTAGGTTTTAAACGTAAATAACATTTCATGTTCCGGAATGGACTGGCGGTTTATAAGGAACCGAAATGGTGATTTTACTCTTCCACAATATATACAGAACAAGACCAACCTGACTGGAAATCGACCAAACCTGATGGAATTCCACCTCTAAACCTTTTTTTTCATGTGCATTTTTTCGTCAGGAGGATTAATAAGGGAGATATCATGAATGGTCACTTTTGCAGGTTAAGTCCAGCGGACATAGCCCAAAAGGTGTTTTACATGGAGCAGATTCCTTATCTATATAAATCAAATCGTAACGACTGTGTACCTCTACACTGACTATTTTGGCGAAATTTTCGTACAGCTTTCCGTTTAAGGGGTAATAATAACAATCTCCATAATTTTTGATTTCCTGAAAGTCCTAATTTTTACCCGCCTCGCCCAAAATCCACATTGTGGCATAATCTGCCAGAAGAATAAGAAGATAATTGAAATTTGACAAAATTATACGTTTTAGCCTGTAACGAATGAAAAATCCTATATCATTAAATTTTTCATTTTTTATCCCCGAAGAATATCGAAATATGCAGGCAATTTTAATGATGGTGCAGACCTTCGGAAATTCCTATCACGTAACGGATTGCACAATCTCCGTTCAATTTGGAATGATCTACAACCTTGGTCTTATGACTTTATGCCTATCTGTATCCCTTTTACGTTTGATTTTTCTCTATTAATCGATGTTAAGTCAATTTGGAATTTTCACATGCATTATTCATACTTTCAATTACTTATATGAAATACAGAATCATCAAACTCTTCACGAAAATTGGCCCACTCAGTAGCCATATGTGAGCCAAATGCTACGTATGTAGCTGTCACATTATTATCCGAAAAGTAATGTAATGTGAGATGATCTTACAAAACCTTTACCCTGTTCCACGTTTCTAAATCTGACCCAAGAATAGATGACATATCATTGGACCAGCCATTTAGGCCACTAAATCCGGCGTGTCTTATGGTATAATCCTTTGTCGATATGACGTACGTTTAGTAGCAGTTAATCTGTAAATGAAGGTCTTCAATATTGTAAACACGCATATACTTTCGTATGTCGATCTATATATATTCACTGATGTCGATTTAGCGATCGAGAAAGGGTCGGTCTGCTATTGTAATCAGTACTCCCCACACCGACTTTGACTGGCAGTAGGAAAGGGTTCCTTCTCCAACTCCTGTGTAACTGTCATTAGTAAGGAAGGCCTACAATTGCAATGAATAGTTCCCTTCTCGATTTGACTTGCAGAAGGTAAGTGAGCATGCAGTTTTGTTTAAAACTCCCCTACCCGATTGTGTTTGGCAGTAGGCAAGGGTGCCCGCCATTATAAAGAAATGTACTCATCTAAAATGTGACTGGCATTAGGCATAGTGGCCTGCTATTTTGATGGAAACTCACCAACTTGGTGTGACTGGCAGTACGCTGGCTGGCAGTAGGAAAAGGGGCCTGTCATTATAATGATAACTGCACAACTCAATTTCGAGTGATAGTAGGGTAATTGCCTGCCATTATAATAAAAACTGTAATCTGTCTGGAGGTACAGTAGGAAAGGGGGGCTGCCATTTTAACGAAAACTCCCCAAATCGATTCTGTCCGCATAGTAGGCAATGGGGCCTGCAATTATAATGTAAACTTCCCAACCTGATTGTGAATGCCAGTAGGCAAGTGAGCCTGCCGTTATATCACAAATCCGTAACAAACACTTTACATTGGAAACGTACGGGGACCTCCCCATGCTCTTTCTCGGATAACGCTAAGAGACATGCAATTTTAAAACTATCTTATTTACTGCATGTACACTATTTACTTCGATATTCGAATACAATGTAGAATACCGTAGCGAAGCACGGGTACATTCGCTAGTTGAAATTAAATCTGATAAAATATTAAATCATACGCTCATTTTATTTTACGTCCCTTAACGTAGTGCTTTAAATCTATATCCACTCTGTGGACTCTAACCAGCATCACCACTGTTAAGTTCGCGAAAAATTTTCTTGAAGACCACGCAGAAACTTGAAGGAACACATTAGGAAGCATGACTTACTCTGTCGCGAGCTAGGGTTGAGCATCTAGGAGAATGGAAAACACCTCGTGAAGAAATACCAGCTGGACATAAGGAGTAATTGGACGACTTGAAGATCTTTAACTAGGTTGCGCTCGGGTGTTACTAGATGCAAGACCAATCTGCAAAAGTGGGGATATTTGGTGGATTCTGTTTTGTGTAGCTGTGGTGAGGTGCAGCCTACGGTCCATCTGCTAGACTGTTATCTCCCCTGCGATATGTACGAAGAATGAGCTGCTTGAGGCGACAAGGAATACACTCGACGTCGTTAATTTCTGGTGCACCACAATTTGAACTTTTGGTGTACTGTTTATTTTTCTCAGCTTTTTATATAAATTTTGCTTACATCTTTATATAATATGTAACTTTCCGTCTGACACAATATAAATAAAATTTGTTAGCTACCGTATTTATTTGGAGTTGCTCTGCGAGAGAGCTCGAAAATGAAGGAGATACCTGCAGGTGGGAATGGTAAATAAAGCCATGTTTTTACCCATCTGTCAAAAGGGGATTCAACTTCGGCGTGCACATCGACAAGCACGGGACGCCTATCTAAGTCTAGCAGTGCTTCCTTTTACTTCTGTCAGACTCCTCACTTTTGAATTTCTTACCCGACCTCTGTTGGCAAGCTCTTGTTCTCGAATAATATTGCACTCAGTGAAACCTACGTGGCTCTTTCATTTCTTTATCCAATAACTCTCGTAACTCTTCCAGTATTCCTATGACTGGTGTTACGAGGAGGTGGTTGCCTGGTTGTAGATCCTCTAAGACAATAATCACAGCCACCATCAAAATTGGGGACTGTCTACCTGAGTAGGTCTGTCAAATCCCGAATCTGTTATGCCATTCCCTCTGGGACGTCGCCAACCTCTGATGTAATCTCAATCAAAGCATGCTCATGTAGCCAAAGAATCCGGCTCCCTGGGTGAATACACATAAATTAAAAGTTTAGTTTAACAGTCCCACCTTTTCAATACAAAATTTTTGTAATTCGGGTTACATTACAAATGAAACATTTATTTGGAACTAATTTCGATCTAAGGTCAAGGTCATCATCATGCAACAACACGAATTGCACAACATATTAAATAGTCCATAAACAATGTACATATATCGCAGAAACTTTGTGGGTTGTCGTTATAAAGTTAAAAGTTGTAGATTAAACAGTCACAGTGGAGATACAAGTTTTAAATTATGCGTAAATTACATTAAAGTAAGGCACTAAGCTGCCGTTGAAGGATGATTCAATTTGATCAATCTGGATGCCGTAGAGGAGGGGCTCTCAAACGCCCAAAATCTCTCGCGTGGGCAAACTGAGGCGCAGAGTTCCTGTGCACAGTCCATCGGTCCCACTCGGATCGGCTCGGACCAACGCTTCGTCTCGGGGCGACTCGGCTAAGCTCGGCTTAACTCGGCTCGGATTTGGAGCGCTACGGAGCAAGTGAGGAAGAGGGAGACAGACGGAGCGAGCGAGACAGACCTGGGAAAAAAGAGAGACAGCGCTATTGCTCCAAATTGAGAAGTGGGAGTCTGCACTCTGGTCAACCAAGCGAAGTCGTCTTTTGCACCGTGTGCAGTGCAATGCACTGGTGCATGCACCCTGAGAGGCCCTGCCGTTGATTCTTGAAAATTTGTGTATCCTTCGCTACAGAGTTCTGACAGCTGTAAGTCACCATATGATGGCAGTGACATTTAGAAAACAATTTATATGTAATCACAGTTCAATACGGACCATTCAACATGAAGTTTATTTCCATGTGTGAATGGTCAGAGTACTGGCCTTCCATTTAGAGGGCCTCAGGTTTGTCCGGAGCAAGTATTTTAACTGTGCATGGTTCATTCGTCTGACTCGGGGAGGTGGTGTTTGTGTTCGTCTCACATGTGTAAGTTCGTCTCAGCATGTCAGTTCACAAGTAATATAGAACATTATATAGTAGTAAAATATCATACACATAGATGTACTCCATCAACAAGTATAAGAAAAATACAAATAGAAGCAGGCTACATGGTCGAATAATACCGACAGTCAAAATGTATGTAGCCAAGGACAATCTATGATGAAATACACCACCGCAGTGGAACTGGTGATTTGATACCGTGTGGAATCCGAAGAGGCATAGTGCAGGTCTTCCTATTTGATGCCCAAGGACGAGCAGCCCGTCTGAGTATGATGATGATGATGATGATGATGATGATGACGACGAAGTATAGAGAAGGTGAAACTCCTTGTCGGCACGTAGTCGTCTCCTGTTGAATAACACCAACGGGTCTGCACAAGGCTGAACGTTCTCATCCCACGAACGAACCATCACCAACAGCGTCATATGGCTCCACACCATTATGAACCCATGAGCTTTACCACCAAGGGTTTAATATGAACAAAAGCTTTTGGCACGCCATCTAGCGGTTAGAAATTGTATAACACTACCTCTCCTCCTCTACCGGTCAACATTCTGATGGTGAAACTTATCCCGCCAACAGGATTCGAACCAGCTAAACACGGACTTGTGACATTTCAGTAATGACCACTAGGCGGGCTAATGAAACTGGTTCGAATACATAAGACAGCGTATTCATTTTTAGACTCCGACGACTATACCTCGTTGTGAACTTCTAAGAAGTTGTGAAGCATGCAGCGAAAGGACTGATGTATTTTAATATAGCCGACAACGCACCGCCACCCACGAGTTTTAATAACTTGGCTGAGACCAGAGTTGGGTAGTTTGACCTACTTACATAACCTAACTTCTCAACACTCGATCCTCATTGAGACAGGCGTGTTGTGTACAGAGAACTTACGTCAAGTGCATCTCAAAGGCAAGACATGTGAAGTGAGAGATAAAGTAGCCATTCTTTACGATACTCCTTGATGGGAGGAGCAACAAAGTCAAGAAAAACAATGATGACCTAAAATTTTGAACTTCTTAACATTCAAGTCGAATTGTTACCTGAATCGCTGTGAATAATGAATTCCTGTCAGTACTTAATTTCTTGTATTTCTTTCTTTTACAATTTCCAGCTCATAATGAGTGCATATCGTATCCACTTCCTCGACTGAATGGTCAGTATAGCGGTCTTCGTTCCGGAGTTCCCCGGGTTCGATTCCCGTCCGGGTGGCAAATTTAGCTACGTCCGGTTACTTCTGTGGTTCTGAGTTTGGGTGTTTGTGTTCATCTTACTACGTATCTTCATTGATATACAACATATGACTACCAACCACCTCAGAAGCACGCAATAGTAAATACATTCCACCAGAAAGGGTTGATGTCAGGAAGGGCGTCCGATCGTAAAACCAGGTTTAATCCGCGTGAAGTGCCGTCTCCGAGGAGTTGCGAAAAAACCAGAAGAGAAGAAAAAACTGAGTGCATATTATAATTTAATGCGTTTATTCTTTTGCTGTTATGTTTTATGTCAACCGACCCAGACAGGTTTTATGGCGACGATAGGTTGGGAGAGATGTAGGATTAGGAAGGAAATGACCGTGGCCCTAAACAAGGTACAGAACCAGAATTTGCCAGGAGTGAAAATAGGAGAGACAGAAAACATATTCAGGCTACGAACTCATCATTTCACGAATGCAAGCTAACTGCTACACGGCCCGAACCTCACAGCCAACTCGATCGGTGTAATTTAAATTCTCGGTACAATCCACTACTACGTTTTGTTTTTCTATTAAGTAACATTCATCCATTTGTTTTCTTCTTCTTAATCTGTTTACCCTCCAGGGTCGGTTTTTTCCCTCGGACTCAGCGAGGGATCCCACCTCTACCGCCTCAAGGGCAGTGTCCTGGAGCTTCAGACTTTGGGTTGGGGGATACAACTGGGGAAAATGACCAGTACCTCGCTCAGGCGGCCTCGCCTGCTATGCTGAACAGGGGCCTTGTGGAGGGATGGGAAGATTGGATGGGACAGGCAAGGAAGAGGAAGGAAGCGGCCGTGGCCTTAAGTTAGGTACCATCCTGGCATTTGCCTAGAGGAGAAATGGGAAACCACGGAAAACCACTTCCAGTATGGCTGAGGTGGGAATCGAACCCACCTCTACTCAGTTGACCTCCCGAGGCTGAGTGGACCCCGTTCCAGCCCTCGTACCACTTTTCAAAATTTCGTGGCAGAGCCGGGAATCGAACAGAAATGATTTTCTTACTTGGCGTTGAAGCAGCATTTCACAAGTCCCTTTGCAATTTTCCATTTGCCGTTCACTAAATCGTGTGCGACCCATTTACTGATTTTACTGATCTTCCCCATTGCTCGTAAACGTCTGCTGATTGTTTCTTGTGACATATTTTAATGCTTGTGTCAACTGCTGTTGAGTTTGAATTGGGTCATCATCCAGTAACGCCTGCAATTGCTCGTCTTCGCACTTTTGTGGTCTACTGCCTTTCACATTGAAATCACCACGTTTTAAATCATCGAAACCATGTCTAACATGTTCTGATCGATGGAAATACGCAATAGTGCTTACATCTCTCCATATAGGGTTGGCGTCAGGAAGGGCTCCCAGCCGTAAAGTACGACTAAATCCATATTTGCGACGCAGTTCCCACTCACGACCCCACAGGTGTGGGACAAAGCGGTAGGAAAAGAAGATATGTTAACACCCACTCAATTTTTTATAAATTTTAAGATGATTTTCGACATGTCACTAAACAGGTTACTCACATTTTAAAATTCACGGTTGTACATACAACCCATTAAGGAGTTTTGTTTGACAGGATGACTGCTGACCAGCCAGATGACTGTCATATACTAGGGTGTCAGATGATCAGCGTGACGACATCCTCAGCACTTTTATGTCCCAAACGAGTGTGAATTAGAGCGATGGTGTTTCATTCCACAGCCTTAAGCATGGGAGCATCCAAGCTCTCATAATCTGTTCCGTATATTTGTCACTTGCATTCGTTAGAATTTAAATATTTGGCAGATATGTTAAGTAAAGACTTATAATGTATTTCATGTATGATAATAAAGTATGTTCTCAAGAGACAGAATAGAGAATGTATGAGATCATTATATGTATATTGCTATTTGCTTTACGTCGCACCGACACAGATAGGTCTTCTGGTGACGATGGGATAGGAAAGAGCTAGGAGTGGGAAGGAAGCAGCCGTGGCCTTAATTAAGGTACAGCCCCAGCATTTGCCTGGTGTGAAAATGGGAAACCACGGAAAACCATCTTCAAGGCTGCCGATAGTGGGATTCGAACCCACTATCTTCCGAATACTGGATACTGGCCGCACTTAAGCGACCGCAGCTATCGACCTCGGTGTCCGACTCTTCCCGGCTGAGCTGAGTGTTTTAGCCATGTTTGTTTAATTTCCTTAACTCAAGGATCGGCTGATTCAGTTTACACACAATACGTCACAAGGTCAATCACCAAAGAAACGCACAATAGTGAATGTCTTCCATATAGGGTTGGCATATGGAAGGGCATTCGGTCGTAAAAATGAGCAAAGTACACATGCGCGACACCAGTATAGTGTGAGAAAATATAGAGAAGGAACGTGAACATAGTGACCGTGAAACTACCATGAAAGATTATCCAACTGAAAATGTACAGTAAATGCGCTTATTTTATTCGAATACTTGTCAGTCTCCCTGTATCAGTTAATAAAATGTTGACCGAGCTCGACAGCTGCAGTCGCTTAAGTGCGGGCAGTATCCAGTATTCGGGAGATAGTGGGTTCGAACCCCACTGTCGGCAGCCCTGAAGATGGTTTTCCGTGGTTTCCTATTTTCACACGAGGCAAATGCTGAGGCAATACCTTAATTAAGGCCACGGCCGCTTACTTCCCACTCCTAGCCCTTCCCTGTCCCATCGTCGCCATAAGACCTATCTGTGTCGGTGCGACCTAAAACAACTAGCAAAAAAAATGTTGAAACATTTACATTCTCAGGATAGAATGGAACTTCCAGTAAAGGCCAGCTTATTTCAAGCCTGGAATTTACTACGTCGACGGAGTTGTTATTCACGAAACACTCTTCTTCGATAAGTTTGGACAGATGCAGGGAAGTATTCCATTACATTGTGTTAATGAAACACAATAAGCCTTGCTAAAGTGGCATTCCTTTAGTGACATGGCAGGAAATTAGACAGGCATTGAACAAAGCGGTGGTAACTTTGTCTAACAGCGAACTCCCCTGCTCTGCGGTGCAATTACTGTCCTCTCCGTTTACTGAGCATCACATCGTATCTTCTGTCTAACTCTCGCATGATATGCATTTATGATGTTTGCACTACACAGCTGGTATGTGTTAATTTCCTGATCATATAACGCTAAGCCCTCAGATGTCTGGAACTAAGGCCTTGCCGGCCGACGGAACCTGAACAAACATATTAGACTGTTTCTAATAGGAAATGTGTAAGCACCGAGTTCGGGCCGTCTAGCTATTAATTTGCATTTAGAACGTAGTGTGTTCAAGCCCCACTGTTAGACGCTTCCCTCCCAGTTCCAGCTAGATATCCCACCGTCTCTGTGAACCTAACTGAGTCTTAAAAATACCAGAAAACTATATTCTTTTCCCTATTGTCATTCCATATTAATAATACTATGCAGGTTGGTTAACCATGTAGTTTGCGCATAGTTTTACCTTCGAAACCAAATTAAAGGTTTCGCACAGAGGAGCAGACATCAAATTAAAACAGATTAGTACATAGTTATTGCCTTGCTGAAATAATCCAAAACTACTTATTAAATAATTTGTTTTTCAATATTCCTCGTGATAAATGGGAACATTTCTTTATTATTATTATTATTATTATTATTATTATTATTATTATTATTATTATTATTATTATTATTATTATTATTTGCGAATGAGCCCATTAGGACTACGCAAAGTACTTAGAGACAGGCATTTGCCTTTCTTTTTGCCCACACTTCCTTTATTCTTTTGCTGTGTGCTTGTTTTCTCTCTTGAGACCATGTTGTTCCGGTCTTTTTCCTTGGTTCCTCCTCTTGATCAACTTGCCACTTATGAACTTTGGCTCTGAAGATAACCCGGCTTTGGATGTCTTCAGGTGTAATTCCTGCCAGTTTTAGATCTGTTTTAATTTCGCCAATCCATTTTATTGTGTCCATTTTGGCTTTACTTCGGTTTTCATAAAATTCAACTATTTGCTTGGTAAGTCTATCTGGGTTCATCCTTTTTATATGTCCAAAGAATCTTAATCTGCGTTTTCTGATGTCGCTGTGAATGTTAGAAAATTGTTTGATTTCCTGTTTACCTCTAAGGCGGTATTGTTCATCTACGAGTTTTGGGCCTAAAATTTTTCTAATGATCTTGCGTTCCTTTTTCTGAATATCTATATCAATTTTCCTGTTCAAAATTAGTGTCTCTGATCCATAGAGGCATTCTGGTTTTATTACTGTATTATAGTGTCTTAGTTTTGCATGCTTGGAGAGACACTTTTTGTTATAGATATTTTGGGTGAGTTTATATGCAGTTTCCATTTTTTGGCATCTAACTTCGTTGGCTTTTGTTTCTATTCCATTCTCCTTAATTATTTCACCGAGATATTTGAATTGCTGGACCCGATTTATTTTGCCATATTTTGTCTCCATGAATTTAGGGGCTTCTTTGCTGCAGGTCATGTATTCAGTTTTTTCAAACGATATTTGGAGGCTGACTTTTTCCGCTGTTTCTTTCAGGAGTTCGATCTGGTTTATGGCTGTTGAAACGTCATGAGTTAAGATTGCCAGATCGTCCGCAAATGCCAGGCAGTCTACTGCTAATTTGCCCCTACCAAGAGTGATTGGTTTGTCAGTCTTGAGGACAGACTTCTGTTTGCGCCATTCCTGTATTACCTTTTCAAGGACGCAGTTGAAGAGTAGTCTCTTTTGAGGTAATTCTGAGTCGTGCACAGCCATCGTTGGCGGTACGTCCTAGGTTCAAATATTTTGAATTATACAATTTTTTATTGATTTCTATGTTAGGTCATCAACTCAGAGCTGGATAATTATATTACGTACTAGCATTTTTACCCGTTTTTATCACGAGAATTTGGAATGCATTACACGCATCCTTTAGGAATTTATACGATGTTACATGGCTCTATTCACACTTTTAATACGGTATGTTAAAGTGATATTTATCTCCGAGAGACGTGGCAGTAATGTGAAGTGCGATACTTTTCTTCTTCTTAATCTGTTTACCCTCCAGGGTTGGCGTTTCCCTGGAACTAAGTGAGGCATCCCAGCTCTACCGCCTCAAGAGCAGTGTCCTGGAGCTTGAGACATAGGGTCGGGGATACAACTGGAGAGGAGGACCAGTACTGCGCCCATGCACCTCACCTGCTATGCTGAACAGGGGCCTTGCGGGGGGATGAGAAGACTGGAAGGGATAGACGAGGAAGAGGGAAGGAAGTGGCCGTGGCCTTAAGTTAGGTACCATCCTGGCATTTGCCTGGAGGAGAAGTGGGAAACCACGGAAAACCATTTCGAGGATGGCTGAGGAGAGAATCGAACCCCCTGTACTCAGTTGACCTCCAGAGGCTGAGTGGACCCCGTTCCAGACCTCGTACCAGTTTTCAAATTTCGTGGCAGAGCCGTGAATCGAACCCGGGCCTCCGGGGGTAGGAGCTAATCACACTCATACTTCTGAACAAAATAGAGACAGAATGAGGACGATTTGTGAATTTATAGCAAGGTAGCCTACAGTTCCTGGTCCAAAGTAGTGCGAAATTCTCCCTGCTTCTCAATCACATATTGTTGTTTGTCTGACCACTGGCGTGGTCACTGAAGGTTCATGAAGCCTTTTAGTTCTTCCCATTAATCCACATTGAAGCGACATGCACCAAGTGCCCTTCGGGACTAGGACTAAATATTCTAATTTTCGTCAGCATCTCCGTGATTATCCGTCGTACGGTAAGAATGTATATGACATAAATGGACGGAAATGACATATTCTTTAACATTTGTTCTATAGTCTTTTGATAGGCCAGATGTTAACGAAGAGAACTGAGAATTATCTTCCTGTAAACCGTAACTCCATTGTGATGACCTTGAGGTCATATGCACCTAATAGAACAAATACGTAGTTCGGTTAACATATGCCCAACGATTTTCCATTTTTAGGAAAACGAACCGCTAGATAATTAAACAGACGGACAGACTGAAACCAAAGTAAAATCTTTTAGAGTATCAGTACCAAGTATGAAAATGAAAGGAAATTTTGCTCATAAAATGAATGTACGGGCACGTGAGCCTTACGATTTTATGTAGGTCTATGTAGATGATGACGATGGTATTATTATTATTATTATTATTATTATTATTATTATTATTATTATTATTATTATTATTCAGTTATTCTCATGTCTCCTCGGTGTTCAGTTACATTAGGCGGGATTAATATCCAATCCGAGTGAAATATTATGCATCCTCTGATTTTTTCCCGTTGTGGATCCTTCAGATAGCTATTCAGATCTTCCCTCGAAATACTGCAGGTTTCAAGAGCCGCTATTTGCTGGAGTTGATCGTACAAATTCTACCTAAGGTTTAGGTGATGAAATGCATAATACGGCTCTTGGGGAGGTTGTTCTAGTTCTTGCAAAACTATTTTAATAACGGCAGGATATCTCTGATTAGCAGTCACTTTTCCCAATCCGTTATTCCTACAAGTTTAGTTCCTAAAAGAGTCGTCTCCAACAAATGTAGAACATATACAAACACGCTTGTTCCAAACTCACTGAAATGTTATATTAAATCTACAATTTGCTTTACGTCGCACCGACACAGACAAGTCTCATGGCGACGATGGAAATGGAAAGGCCTAGGAGTGGGAAGGAAGGAACCGTGGCCTAAGGTAAAGCCTGTGTTACCACGGAAAACCACCTTCACGACTGTCGACAGTGGGGTTTGAACCTATTATCTCCCGAATGCAAGCTCACAGCTACGCGCCCCTAACCGCATGGCCAATTTGCTCGGTTGTAGACTTTAAAAGAACCTGTGCCTAGATCCTCTCAAACTAGTTGCTGAAGTGGAAATCTATACGAACCACTTCATCCAGTGCGCTCCTATTTCAGCCTTCATTGCCTCACCGTGAGTCCACCTGTTTGCACCAGCATTCATTCTCACTACTTTAGTGTACATTACTTCCACCTTATGAATATGGTATCATGAGTCCACCCAAATTTTACATTCATACATAAACGTCGGCCTGAAAACAGAGCGATATTCCATTATTTCGGTTTTTACTTTACTTTTCTTTTCTTACACAAAACCGTCGGCGAGCTAACCGCCTTAGCTGTGCTGCCCCTGCTTTCGATTCGACTTGCTGTTCTGACATTATGGAAAGACCAACCAAAGTACTTAATGTGAACTAGAGTACCTCTTCAGTTTTCATACTTCTTATCTAGTATTTGCAACTGACATCCCTAGAATTATGTAAATGACAATTTTCAAATCGTACTCGTGGTATTGTTATTCTCATTCAGATATATTTGATTGGAAGCTTTCAACACACTTTGCTAGCAAGACCATGCCTTCGGCATAGACCAAACGCTCAGTTTATTTTCACCCAACTGATCACTTCTTATCTGTTATACATTCAGGGTACATAAAGTCTTGCGGGCTACATTATACACTGACTGACAGTGACAATGCAACACCAAGGAGGAGTGGTTCGAAAGGGATGAAAGTTGGGGGAAAAACAGAGACGGCACGGACGAATAATTGATGTTTATTTCAAACCGGTATGCAGGTTACACAATGCGCACGGCATCGACTCAGTAGGATGTAGGACCACCGCGAGCGGCGATGCACGCAGAAACACGTCGAGGTACAGAGTCAATAAGAGTGCGGATGGTGTCCTGAGGGATGGTTCTCCATTCTCTGTCAACCATTTGCCACAGTTGGTCGTCCGTACGAGGCTGGGGCAGAGTTTGCAAACGGCGTCCAATGAGATCCCACACGTGTTCGATTGGTGAGAGATCCGGAGAGTACGCTGGCCACGGAAGCATCTGTACACCTCGTAGAGCCTGTTGGGAGATGCGAGCAGTGTGTGGGCGGGCATTATCCTGCTGAAACAGAGCATTGGGCAGCCCCTGAAGGTACGGGAGTGCCACCGGCCGCAGCACATGCTGCACGTAGCGGTGGGCATTTAACGTGCCTTGAATACGCACTAGAGGTGACGTGGAATCATACGCAATAGCGCCCCAAACCATGATGCCGCGTTGTCTAGCGGTAGGGCGCTCCACAGTTACTGCCGGATTTGACCTTTCTCCACGCCGACGACACACTCGTCTGCGGTGACTATCACTGACAGAACAGAAGCGTGACTCATCGGAGAACACGACGTTCCGCCATTCCCTCATCCAAGTCGCTCTAGCCCGGCACCATGCCAGGCGTGCACGTCTATGCTGTGGAGTCAATGGTAGTCTTCTGAGCGGACGCCGGGAGTGCAGGCCTCCTTCAACCAATCGACGGGAAATTGTTCTGGTCGATATTGGAACAGCCAGGGTGTCTTGCACATGCTGAAGAATGGCGGTTGACGTGGCGTGCGGGGCTGCCACCGCTTGGCGGCGGATGCGCCGATCCTCGCGTGCTGACGTCACTCGGGCTGCGCCTGGACCCCTCGCACGTGCCACATGTCCCTGCGCCAACCATCTTCGCCACAGGCGCTGCACCGTGGACACATCCCTATGAGTATCGGCTGCGATTTGACGAAGCGACCAACCTGCCCTTCTCAGCCCGATCACCATACCCCTCGTAAAGTCGTCTGTCTGCTGGAAATGCCTCCGTTGACGGCGGCCTGGCATTCTTAGCTATACACGTGTCCTGTGGCACACGACAACACGTTCTACAATGACTGTCGGCTGAGAAATCACGGTACGAAGTGGGCCATTCGCCAACGCCGTGTCCCATTTATCGTTCGCTACGTGCGCAGCACAGCGGCGCATTTCACATCATGAGCATACCTCAGTGACATCAGTCTACCCTGCAATTGGCATAAAGTTCTGACCACTCCTTCTTGGTGTTGCATTTGCTCTGTCAGTCAGTGTATTTGACGACCATGGTGAATACATCAGAAAGATGATAATTCAGTTGTGTGCGATGTTTGATTTTTCGTATACATTTCAAACATGAACGAAGCAAGGAAACAGGCGATCTTAATACTATGTTTTACTTTAAGTCTGTTGATCATAGTGTAGTGGAAATATTGTTCCATGTAGAATACAGACTTAGAAATCTCACATGCATTGGGCATTATCGAACAATGTAACCCGTGAGGAAAAAATTGTGACAGCATTGCGAACCTCTTTTTACGATGCCCTAATGCCATTGTTAGATTGTCGGCCTCATGAGGGATGTGTTCCATTGTTCGAGTTAATGTTGGAAACTTCGACATGGCACTCACAGTAGTTTACGATCAACAGACACGGAGTGTAGAATGACCACATCATATCTATGGAAAATGAAATTCATCATAGAGATGGAATGAATGTAACTGGCACATAAACTCTATCAATGTTTTCCCACTTCGCTGGACACGGAATATTTTAATACAGCCAACTAGGAGCGTATAACAGAGTACATAAGAATTCAAAACTTTTCTACTACGGAAGGAGGAAGATCGGTTGAATAGCATTTTTGACAAGGAACTTTCCTCCAGAGCTCAAGGTTGTTGGTTACGAGTTGCGATTAATGAATTCGTGTCTCTATCTGTATTTATTTTTTTATTTATCTATTTATTTAAACTTAAATATTTAGTTATTTATGAATACGTTCGTTCATCCATTTATTCATTTTGAGATTAGATACCAAAAGCTTTTGTAGATAGCCTAGGCATCAATAACGAAACGAGCTAGAAAATGAGGATTGGAATAATTTCCCGTTACTTTCCTCCCCAAGTCAAAATGTGCCATATGTATCAGTCTATCAAATTCACTAACACCGACTCTACAAGTGGCGCTTTATTTATCAAAGGAATTAGTTCCAGAAGGAATGGTGTTAAGTGCGTCGCTCATACCTTAGTCATTTCTATATTTTCTAAGTCCAGGTTGAGACTAAGAGTCAGATTAATAAAAATAACACACTCTTGTTGTAATACATTATAGAATATATTATGCGCTGACTGATTACAAACACCTCTGAAGAAGCGAGCCTGGATATCATCATGACCTCCTCTGCTGTTGCTATAAAAGGCTACGGAGGACTTTATGTTGTTCAGTGCTACGAGAAACCTGCGGAATGGATAGAGAAGGGAAACTTAGTGACTTCATATGTGTGTAATAGCTATTGTTTACCACATACGTAAGCAATCAGTAAGGGTCATCTCCGCTCTTCTCAGGTTGGTTAAGTTCAGTTACGGAGCCGTGAATATAAAGTGGTAACGAGGGAACACAACCAGAATAAAACCATGGCTGGTAGGCTATGTGTTTTCACCGAAATGGACAGACGATAACTGAAGAAAGTGGCACGGGAAATGGAATGACATTAAGTAAATTCCACAGTGCCACTAATTGTACATCTGGCACCATAGTTGTACACCGGAACATTCAGGCACTGGGACTGAAGACTTAACATCAGCCGACAAATCTTACATGTCGCTATTGAACGCTAAGCGCCATGTTCAATTGTGTAAAGAGCGTCGCTTTTGGTCTTGGATGTCCGGAGGCACATTATTTGGAGCGATGAATCATGTTGTACAATATAAAAACAGATGGGAGGGTCTGGATATGACAAATGCAGGCGAACAGTACATGTCAGCTTGTACAGTGCCAACAGTGAATATTGGGCGACAGTTTAGGGGTGCATTTTGTGGAAGGGGCCTGATCCTTTCTAAAACTAGTGAACACGTTAAAGGCGGAAGGATATTAGTACTGTTGATCAGCTGTGTGTTGTCTACGGTACAGGACCTGTTTAGAATGTTGAACAATTGTGCGTTGTCTGCAGTAGAGCACCTGGCTGCAAGAAAACTACTGCTACAGAATGTTTTCATTCCTCCCCTGAAGGTGGAGGCGGGGCTCCTAAACGGTGACGCCGTTTCTCAGACCAAGAGATTTGTACCGGAGAAGGAGATGTGTGGTGAAGATGGGAGAGTTGGCGGCCGTGGCCTATACTAGGAAATGTCCCGGCATTCGCCTTAGTGCAGGAGAATGGAAAATTACGGATAACTATTCTCAGGACAGCCGAAAGGTGAGGAACAGCCACTCACCGTCTCTTGAATACAGAGACGTAGAGCCACGATAGAGCGGTAGCCACCCCTCCTCTGCTCGGTTGGCCGGTCGGAACGCAGAGCTGACGGACGGCGGTCCAGCCGTGGCCAGTTGTGGGCCGATACCCACCCTGCAACTGCCGACCACAGGGTCTATTCAACGTCAATGGCTAGTGGATAATAATGTTCCGGAAAGAGACTGGCCAGTCCAGTTAAGAGCCCGATAACAATCATATTGAGCACCTGTGGGATGGATTAGAATGGCAACGTCGCTCCAGACCCCCAATGATCCACATCACTACATACCCTTCTAGAGCACTCTAAGAAAAATGGTCCCTCATTCAAGCGGAAGAAAGGGAACCTAGTGGACTGTCTCCCTCACGGTGTCCGAGCTGCAATAACGGCCCCCTCACGGTTAAATGTCCACTACTTAGCAATACATCAGGGTAACACTTAGAGATCAGATTCGAGCAAGTATCCGGATACTTTCGAATGTCTCTTTAAAGACGAATACCACATGCTCATACATTTACAGGTAATTTATATAACCACATTACAGTAAAAGATTCCAGCATTGGCGAGACATTCCCGCCATTCCTTTTTCCATTCTTTTCTGCGAATGTTGAACCACAGGATATATTTCATCATGAGCCCTGAATACTTACGTTTATACAGCACTTTACGACATTTGATTCGTGGGATCGTCATCCATGAAATATTTGCGAACAAGGAGCTTCTTAGATAACCAAGAAGTTCGTAATGAGAGACAAGGATAGACACAACCTGCACGTACCCTTCTAGTTTAAAAAATATCACCTTAAAAGCTTTGAACTTGGGGAACTTTTGGTCGGATTCAGATTTATTTTAGGTCCTTTTTATCGATTTCTGCAACAGATTCAGAACCATTAAAGATGTCATCCATGTCGTTAGCCTCACAGCATTCAAGGGATCCATCAGGATACGTAGATATCGTTTATATTCAACCTTATATCAATAGAGGAATATGTCTAAAATAACGTTAATTCGGTACTCATATTTCAATTGTTTTGTTCATAACCGCTGTAGGTTGTTAATTTATTAATTATTTATTATTCTGAACATCCTCCTCTGTGAACCATGTGACCTTGCCACATTACTGAGACTTGCACGTCCCAATGAAACAGCCGAACCGTAGGTGCAACCATATCGGATGGGTGTCTGTCGAAAGACCAGACTAGCGCATGGTTCGTCGAAAGGGGGATAGCAGCCTTTCGGAAGGTACAAGGGCGGCAGTCTACATGATTGACTAATATGGCAGTGTAATAAGATTTAACGTGGCTTAGCTGTGTTGATACTGCTACACTGCTGAAAGCAACGGGAAACTACTATAGTAACTAACTGCATGCAGCTCTCTCTCTCTCTCTCTCTCTCTCTCTCTCTCTCTCTCTCTGTGTGTGTGTGTGTGTGTGAATGGAGGATGTACTGATGATGGCTTTCTCCTGGGTAAAATATGCCGAAGGTTAAAATAGTTCCCCATTCGAGTGTCCGGGTAGGGACCACACCGGAGGATGCAATCGTCAGCAAGATGAATACTGACATCCTGGGAGTCGGAGCGTGGAATGTTTGAAGTTTGAATCGTTGTGATAGGTTCGAAAATCTGCAGAAACTGCAGGATTTTTGATCAGGAAACTACAGAATAATCAACATAAAGTCAAACATGGGAAATGCAAGTGTCCATTAGATCCACATAATATAGCAGATCTGAAACATTAATGATTTTCGGTCAGCCACAGATCACCGCGTTTTAACTCAAACTGTGCGAGTCAGGTTGCTCATATAGGCCTAATATTATGCTGAAAGATCGTTTCAGAGTTGGCATAAAGTCCTTTGCAACGATAAATGTCACATGACTATTGTTTCTGACGATTGTTGGCAACTTGTTTGGGGGCAGTTTGGTCAGGCTTCACGTTTCAGGCACACTGTCCAACACGTGCAGCAAGGTGGTGGTTCTCTGATGTTTTGGAGATGTTGGGCCGCCGTACGCCATTCCTAGTCAAACAGGGCAATGCCACGGCTGCATGATGCAGGCACGATAACTTCCGACCCATAGCGACACCGTATCGCTAGCATTTAGGAGGATTGTCTTAATGGAAGATAATGCGCGCGTTCTTCGTGCGGTCCTCCTTAATTACTTTCTTTGTGGTCACGATATCGCTCGATTGGGAGTCTTGCTTGTACAGCCGGCCAAGCAGGTTGTCTGGCCGGGCCCTGCTAACTTGACGAGGACGGTAGTGTGAGTGTTTGTTCATTTGAAGTTGCAGTTATTGAACAAGTACAGTTAGGAAACATGGCATCCAAAATTACACGGCAAAACACCCTGAAAGTTGTATTTGGCAAGGAGCAACAAAGACCAACAGCCCAGGAAATTCACCAGTGGATAGAAGACGTTCTAAAGGTATGTGATGATGAACTACAAACAATTCAACTAGTTGGAAAACAGAATGCAGCCTATCTCAAATTTAATAATGACAGAAGCTACCAGAAGTACTTACATTCCTTTAGAGGTACAAATTCTCTTACATTAATGAATGGCGATTCAGTAACAGTTACAATCATGCCCGGTGAAATAGAACTTATCACTGTACGCTTAATGAATATACCACCGGAAGTACCAAACGAGCGGGTACAGTACGTATTGCAGAATTATGGCAAGGTACAACAGATAGAAAACGAGAAGTGGTCAAACAGATACCGCTATCAAGTCGATACAGGAATAAGGGTAGTTCAGATGTCAATTGAAAAGCCTATTCCTTCAACCCTCAATGTAGCGGGTTATGAGGCATATGTAACCTATCCCGGACAGGAGCAACATTGTTTTTCATGTGGAAGTTGTTCTCATATTCGGACTAATTGTCCCACTAGATTTACTAACAGCAAACCATCGACGGCATCTAGATCACGCTTCACATTGAGCGATCTATTCAAACCTCCCTCATTTGACAGTGCGCGGTCAGATAGAGAACCCGCTCTCACGGATGTAAACAAACCAACGTCCGTGCAGAGCAGGGTAGCGAACGGGGCAGTGGAAAGTAGCACAGATAGCTACGTCAACCCGACAACACCTGGCTCAAGTCATGACAATAAGTTAGAACATATGGACATAGTAAACACACTAGTGTTAACAGCCGATTCACAGGATATAGCTAACGCACCTGCAGGGGACCAATTTCCATTACCTTCAAATGACAGTACAGACTCAGATACCGTATCAGTAGAAGAAACATTAGATATCAGGGACATACACGTATCAGATAAAAGCACCATAGAAAAAAATAACGCGATCACAAACACGCTGAGACAGGAAGACCAACAACTTGATACAATGCCCATCACTCTTCAACCTTTGGCAAGGTCTGAAGCTGAGAGCCAGCGCCCTCCGGAAAGTACATTATCTTCGTCTGATATGGATAGGTCTGTGATCACTGAACAGCATCCTCCCACTCTCGAATCGTGGAACAGTCAGATGGACCTGGAGGAGGAAATATTGCGGAGTGAGGACCCAGTAGCAGAAATATCGCTTGATGTAACAAAATGTAACCCCGGTCAGCAAAAAGTAAGCAAGTTAGCTAGTAAACAACGAAACCATCCGTATAAGACAGGAACGAGTAAGCAAGGATTACCTCCCCCGACTACGAAGAAATAGTTTGACAGAATATCAATATGTGGACTGCATTCTATTTTTCTCTCTGTTGTAGTGTCATGACCCTCACACTAACAGTGGGGACAGTCAACTTCAACAATAATTCATCCCCAACTAAAATGCATGCTCTGCTGAAATTTCTACAGTGTCATGATATAGATCTTGTAATGCTACAAGAGGTCTCCATCAATGATTTTTCTTCGGTATTAAACTATAATGCCTATGTAAATACTGGTAGTGATAACCTAGGTACTGCTATCCTTACTAAGTCAGGTATTGAACTGCAATCCATAGAGAAGCTTCCCTCTGGTCGTGGAATGAGTGGCAGATTTCAAGATTACCTGTTTTACAATGTTTATGCACCATCTGGGAGTAATAAACGCCAGGAAAGGAACGAATTCTTCCAGTCGGACTTAACATATTTACTTCGCTCCTTGCCTACGCATTATGTGATGGGGGGTGATTTTAACTGTGTACTGCGTGCAGTAGATTGTACAGGTCCCTTTAAGCCGAGCAGCAGCTTACAGACTTTAGTTACAAATCTCCAAATGTGTGATCCTTGGGTGCTAAAACATAATACCCCAGGATTTACTATCTTTTCTTCAAATTCAGCAGCAAGACTGGATCGATTTTATGTTCCTCAAAATTTAGCTAATGACATAAGTCGTGTAGAAGTAGTACCAGTCACATTTTCTGATCATGGAGCTGTTATCCTACGTATAAGATTAAATATAAATTTTATACCTAGAGGACGCTCTTACTGGAAGATGAATGTAACCTGTCTTCAAAATGCTAGTATCCTTGAAGAGCTAAAATTGCTTTGGTCAGAATGGAGTAAAAGAAAGATTAGATATCAAGATTGTGCTGATTGGTGGGATCGGTATGTAAAGCCGCAAATAAAGTATTTCTTTAAGCGAAAATCTTACGAACTTTATCAAGACGAAGAACGTCTAATAAACCTTTATTTTAGATGTATTTATGACTTACAAGAAAACTACCAGCCATCACCAGAGAGAAGAAGTAAAATCAGCCACTATAAAGCAAAAATACTTTCTATATATCACAAACGACTGCAGGGACTCAAAATACGCAGTCGGGTCAACGAACCAATCGAAAATGAACGGATCAATCTTTATCATTTAATGAAGGACTTCAAGCGCCGCAGATCACCTCTCATATTGAAAGTTCAGGACCCAGAAGGACAAGAGTACATAACACAACCGACTATAAGTAAGGCTTTAGATTCCTTTTATCGACAACTGTTTGATGCCGAGCCCACCCACGACAATGAAATTACTTTTTTTGCTGACTGTAAGCCTCCACCGCTCAGAGAAGAGGATAACTCAAGCCTTGAAGGACCTATAACCAAGGAAGAGGTTTTAAAAGCGATACGACAAGGGAAGAGCTCAAGAACACCTGGGATTGATGGAATACCTCAGGAATTTTACACTACCTGCTGGCCGATATTTGGAGAAGACCTCACCCGCGTCCTGAACACTGTGTTACAGAGGAAACAACTCTGTGAATCACATCGTCGAGGGATTGTTGTACTGATAAAGAAGTTCTCTACAGCTATCACTGTCAATGACTATCGCCCAATTACCCTCCTTACTTACGACTACAAAATATTAGCCAGAATTCTCGTCAACAGATTACGACCATTATTATCCTCCATCATTCACCCTGCACAACACTGTGGAGTGCCTGGACGAACAATTTTTGATGTTACCTGTTCGCTGCGTGATTACGTGGCGTCCACGGAACGCACTCATTCACAGAGCTTACTAGTGTCCTTAGACTACCAGCGTGCGTTTGACAGTGTGAATCATCAGTATCTGCTAAACTGCTTAAAATGGCATGGTCTTAGTCCCACATTTATCTCTTACATTCAGTGCCTATACACAAACGTATCTGCGATTTTGCAAATTAATGGCTTTCACACTAAAACCATTCCCATTAAGAGGTCAGTAAAACAAGGATGTCCGGCTTCGATGGTGCTGTTTACCTTGGCCATAAATCCTCTCATTTGCAAGCTGCATAAAGAAATAGGAGGAATAACACAAGGGAGTGCAAAGCTCGCGGTAGCTGCTTACGCGGATGACGTCAGTGTAATATTATCATCGGATAACGATATACTCCACATGCGAAATGCTCTCGCACAGTTCAGTGCAGTATCTGGGTTGTCTATTAACTATCGTAAATCGAAAGTGATTCCGCTAGGAGACTGGGCATCATTACCTCAACTCCCACCGCTACAAACGGTAGAATCACACAAGATACTTGGAATACATTACACTCGAAAGACCAGTGACATGAATCAACCAAACTGGGGACCTGTTGTCAACAAGATAAAAGTCTATGCAAAAGAACTCTACTGCCGAGACCTCTCTCTAATCCAAAGGATCTGGACTGTCCACACATACCTTCTATCACAATGCTGGTATCTTGCACAAGTACTACCACTGCCTGCAACGTTTGCTAGACAAATAATATGTGCTAGTTCCTGGTACATATGGCGTGGCAATATCTTCCGAGTACCGATAACTACCTTGTGTCTTCCACCAACAGCTGGTGGACTTGGGTTGGTAAACGTCATCATTAAATGTCAAGCCCTCTTCTTGAGTCGTGGAAGAAAAATAGAAATGAACCAACGGAGCTTCTCATCTACTTGGCTGAAACACTGGTCTACTGTGACGGACTTGCGCAATCCACCTGATCTTCGGATTGTCCCGTCTGCCCTGAAGTATCTCCGAATTTATTTGCAAGAATGGTGCTATTTGACGGAAGCCAAGTTCGTATCAGAAGTACATTTAACACGTCGGGTTTATACTGATTTATTTCGTCTAACACCTACACCACTTATGCGTTTATTTCAACAAGTGCCTTCAAACACCGACTTTAAACAACTTTGGAAAAACATTAGTGCCCCTCATCTCCCTGCTAAAGTGCGATCTACATGGTATATGGTAGTCCATGACATTGTACCCACAAAAGAACGGCTACATCGAATACGAATGACTGATTCGGACTCCTGCTCATATTGTACTCAACATGACTCAATACTTCACAGACTGACCACTTGTATGAGGGTCAGACCGGTGTATATGCAAGCCAAAGTGTTTCTTCACCAACTGAACTTCACAATCAATAGAGATGACCAATTCATAAGACCAGATTACCTCCTTACCCCAAGGACAAAGCACAATTCTTCACTATGGATAATTGGACATACTATCCATTTTATAATGACTACTGATGGACAGCTGGACAAGGAACTTTACGGTGCATACCTGAAGAGAACAAGATGGAAGTTTGTTGCTCCCCGAGTCAACGACGTGTGTGGACATTATCTAAGTGATTTGTGATAAGTAGTACTTTGTTGTTGACGTCTTTGTTTGGTTTTGTTACAGGAATTACGAAAGTTCCACAGGAATTTCGGATACATTACGGACTCTAAAACCTCAACAGAGAGAAATTTGAACACAGTGCAGTAATGTCTTTGTCTAGAATAATCTGTGAAACTAGTTTGTATCACTTCTTAGGTGTGTCTAAAATGTAACACGTAAACAGCATTTTTAAAAAGACAATCCAGTCCGTACCAGAATTACAGTATTTCTTTGAAGATGTAACATTAAAAAATCTGTAATTTACTTGATCAATAAATCTATAAAAAAAAAAAAGATTGGAGTGACGTCCATGTTTTCTGGACTTGAACTCTATCGGAAATGCCTGTGGTAAATGAAATAATGCTGCTTATGGATGTATCGATCTCCTAACCACCATGCGAAATCTACGCCCAATCGTCATTGAGGAGTGGGACAATTTGTACCAACATTACGTTGATGAACCAGTGGACAGTGTGCCAAGAAGAATTGAGGCATTCATCAATGCATGGAGACGTGTTAGCCAGTATTAAATGTACTGGTGTTTGCTGTGTTTAGTAAATGAATTTGAAAAATAATATAAAGCTGTACTTTCATTGTTGGGCAATAAATAACGCTGATATGATACCTTTGTTTTGTTTTGTTTTGTTTTGTTTTGTTTTGTTTTGTTTTGTTTTGTTTTGTTTTGTTTTGTTTTGTTTTGTTTTGTTTTGTTTTGTTTTGTTTTGTTTTGTTTTGTTTTGTTTTGTTTTGTTTTGTTTTGTTTTGTTTTGTTTTGTTTTGTTTTGTTTTGTTTTGTTTTGTTTTGTTTTGTTTTGTTTTGTTTTGTTTTGTTTTGTTTTGTTTTGTTTTGTTTTGTTTTGTTTTGTTTTGTTTTGTTTTGTTTTGTTTTGTTTTGTTTTGTTTTGTTTTGTTTTGTTTTGTTTTGTTTTGTTTTGTTTTGTTTTGTTTTGTTTTGTTTTGTTTTGTTTTGTTTTGTTTTGTTTTGTTTTGTTTTGTTTTGTTTTGTTTTGTTTTGTTTTGTTTTGTTTTGTTTTGTTTTGTTTTGTTTTGTTTTGTTTTGTTTTGTTTTGTTTTGTTTTGTTTTGTTTTGTTTTGTTTTGTTTTGTTTTGTTTTGTTTTGTTTTGTTTTGTTTTGTTTTGTTTTGTTTTGTTTTGTTTTGTTTTGTTTTGTTTTGTTTTGTTTTGTTTTGTTTTGTTTTGTTTTGTTTTGTTTTGTTTTGTTTTGTTTTGTTTTGTTTTGTTTTGTTTTGTTTTGTTTTGTTTTGTTTTGTTTTGTTTTGTTTTGTTTTGTTTTGTTTTGTTTTGTTTTGTTTTGTTTTGTTTTGTTTTGTTTTGTTTTGTTTTGTTTTGTTTTGTTTTGTTTTGTTTTGTTTTGTTTTGTTTTGTTTTGTTTTGTTTTGTTTTGTTTTGTTTTGTTTTGTTTTGTTTTGTTTTGTTTTGTTTTGTTTTGTTTTGTTTTGTTTTGTTTTGTTTTGTTTTGTTTTGTTTTGTTTTGTTTTGTTTTGTTTTGTTTTGTTTTGTTTTGTTTTGTTTTGTTTTGTTTTGTTTTGTTTTGTTTTGTTTTGTTTTGTTTTGTTTTGTTTTGTTTTGTTTTGTTTTGTTTTGTTTTGTTTTGTTTTGTTTTGTTTTGTTTTGTTTTGTTTTGTTTTGTTTTGTTTTGTTTTGTTTTGTTTTGTTTTGTTTTGTTTTGTTTTGTTTTGTTTTGTTTTGTTTTGTTTTGTTTTGTTTTGTTTTGTTTTGTTTTGTTTTGTTTTGTTTTGTTTTGTTTTGTTTTGTTTTGTTTTGTTTTGTTTTGTTTTGTTTTGTTTTGTTTTGTTTTGTTTTGTTTTGTTTTGTTTTGTTTTGTTTTGTTTTGTTTTGTTTTGTTTTGTTTTGTTTTGTTTTGTTTTGTTTTGTTTTGTTTTGTTTTGTTTTGTTTTGTTTTGTTTTGTTTTGTTTTGTTTTGTTTTGTTTTGTTTTGTTTTGTTTTGTTTTGTTTTGTTTTGTTTTGTTTTGTTTTGTTTTGTTTTGTTTTGTTTTGTTTTGTTTTGTTTTGTTTTGTTTTGTTTTGTTTTGTTTTGTTTTGTTTTGTTTTGTTTTGTTTTGTTTTGTTTTGTTTTGTTTTGTTTTGTTTTGTTTTGTTTTGTTTTGTTTTGTTTTGTTTTGTTTTGTTTTGTTTTGTTTTGTTTTGTTTTGTTTTGTTTTGTTTTGTTTTGTTTTGTTTTGTTTTGTTTTGTTTTGTTTTGTTTTGTTTTGTTTTGTTTTGTTTTGTTTTGTTTTGTTTTGTTTTGTTTTGTTTTGTTTTGTTTTGTTTTGTTTTGTTTTGTTTTGTTTTGTTTTGTTTTGTTTTGTTTTGTTTTGTTTTGTTTTGTTTTGTTTTGTTTTGTTTTGTTTTGTTTTGTTTTGTTTTGTTTTGTTTTGTTTTGTTTTGTTTTGTTTTGTTTTGTTTTGTTTTGTTTTGTTTTGTTTTGTTTTGTTTTGTTTTGTTTTGTTTTGTTTTGTTTTGTTTTGTTTTGTTTTGTTTTGTTTTGTTTTGTTTTGTTTTGTTTTGTTTTGTTTTGTTTTGTTTTGTTTTGTTTTGTTTTGTTTTGTTTTGTTTTGTTTTGTTTTGTTTTGTTTTGTTTTGTTTTGTTTTGTTTTGTTTTGTTTTGTTTTGTTTTGTTTTGTTTTGTTTTGTTTTGTTTTGTTTTGTTTTGTTTTGTTTTGTTTTGTTTTGTTTTGTTTTGTTTTGTTTTGTTTTGTTTTGTTTTGTTTTGTTTTGTTTTGTTTTGTTTTGTTTTGTTTTGTTTTGTTTTGTTTTGTTTTGTTTTGTTTTGTTTTGTTTTGTTTTGTTTTGTTTTGTTTTGTTTTGTTTTGTTTTGTTTTGTTTTGTTTTGTTTTGTTTTGTTTTGTTTTGTTTTGTTTTGTTTTGTTTTGTTTTGTTTTGTTTTGTTTTGTTTTGTTTTGTTTTGTTTTGTTTTGTTTTGTTTTGTTTTGTTTTGTTTTGTTTTGTTTTGTTTTGTTTTGTTTTGTTTTGTTTTGTTTTGTTTTGTTTTGTTTTGTTTTGTTTTGTTTTGTTTTGTTTTGTTTTGTTTTGTTTTGTTTTGTTTTGTTTTGTTTTGTTTTGTTTTGTTTTGTTTTGTTTTGTTTTGTTTTGTTTTGTTTTGTTTTGTTTTGTTTTGTTTTGTTTTGTTTTGTTTTGTTTTGTTTTGTTTTGTTTTGTTTTGTTTTGTTTTGTTTTGTTTTGTTTTGTTTTGTTTTGTTTTGTTTTGTTTTGTTTTGTTTTGTTTTGTTTTGTTTTGTTTTGTTTTGTTTTGTTTTGTTTTGTTTTGTTTTGTTTTGTTTTGTTTTGTTTTGTTTTGTTTTGTTTTGTTTTGTTTTGTTTTGTTTTGTTTTGTTTTGTTTTGTTTTGTTTTGTTTTGTTTTGTGAAGAGTCAAGAACGTTTGGCCAATGGAGATGCAAAACATTTGTGTTTTTTATATGAAGAAGTGCAACCGGGACGTTGCAGCATCCGATCGGCCGATATAGCCATGTTCCACAACATTCTGAACAGCGTCTAACGGATGAGTCCACATGTGCAAGTTATTGCAGCTATAATACAAAATATGCACCGAAAGAATAATTATTTTCCTCGAGTAGGTAAATTGGTATTAAAAGGGTGATAAAAATGAATGTCACTGTCAGGATTGCTGTCATAAATAACCACAGTCCGGGAGCGAGCCACGTTATCTTGATTTTAGATAACTAGCCTATGTCAGTGGATTATTAACGGTGTTGATTTTTTATAACGACCTGACATTCTATAGACGATTTAAAGGTAAATTTTGATGTCATTTAAAGCCGATGGGCTGTGATGACTTAGAAATAACTGTCTCTCCTATACGTTAATTTTACTGTGCCCAGACGTCCTGCATGATTTCAGTGTAATTTATCGTACTTTTGTATTGCAGATCAATGCTTCTAATAGAAAAACAAGGACAAGGGAGGATCGAAACATGATCCTCATTACGTAGCCCTCAAATTTTAAGATAGGCTTTAACCTACGCGTACTCCATTGACCATCAAGTGAAGAGTACCGTACCTTATCCTCGAGCTGTTACTCTAACTGACTTTCAGCGCCCTTATACTCGATGTTCTTTGTGAGCGTACCTCCTGTAGTGCTGCTACTTCAACAGCACTTGTCGACCCCTGCCCTCTCCGCAACTTCTTGACACAGTCCTACACACTTCGCCGTTTCTCAGCAATGTAATTAACATGACCTCGAACTCTGTCCGCACGGGAGACATTCATGAATGTTAGAGGTAGGAATGTACAGACTTTACTCAACTTTGTACTGTCAATAGTATTACTGTGTCCAGTAATATCTTCTTCTTCTTCTTCTTTTCCTGCCGCTTTTTCCCACACCTGTGGGGTCGCGGGTGCGAACTGCGTCGCACATGTGGATTTGGCCCTGTTTTACGGCCGGATGCCCTTCCTGACGCCAACCCTCTATGGAGGGATGTAAGCACTATTGCGTGTTTCTGTGGTGGTTGGTAGTGTAGTGTGTTGTCTGAATATGATGAGGAGAGTGTTGGGACGGACATATACACCCAGTCCCCGAGCCAGAAGAATTAATCAGAAGCGATTAAAATCCCCGACCCGGCCGGGAATCGAACCCGGGACCCTCTGAACCGAAGGCCAGTACGCTGACCATTCAGCCAACGAGTCGGACTGTGTCCAGTAATATCTAAGTGTATAAATTGTAGTTGTAATTACTTGAATAAATAAGCTCTTCTACTGCTTGTGACTGTACTCTTCTCTCGAACAACCCCAGCAATGAAAGCAGTAATTTACATAAAAAGTGCCACAGCCACAACAATGGCCGTGAGCTACTGAAAATGACATACGTAGTTGAAAATACGAAAGTAAGGACTTAGTACACAACTTAATATAAGAAGCAATCAAATGAGGTTGTAGTTTTACGTGGCCGTTATAATCACTATCATAGCCACAGGTCATATATGTTTAACTGGAATACGAGAACAGAGACATACTTTTCATTTTAAATTCGTCATGCATAGTCATAGATTTTGAAACATCGCTCTAACTCAGTTAGGATTAAGGCACGGGGGTAGGAAAAGGCTAGGAATTTTTATTTTTGCTAGTGGCTTTTACGTCGCACCGACAAAGATAGGTCTTATGGCGACGATGGCATAGGAAAGGACTAGGAGTGCGAAGGAAGCGGCCGTGGCCTTAATTAAGGTACCGTCACAGCATTTGCCTGGTGTGATAATGGGAAACCACGGAAAAACCATCTTCAGGGCTGGCGACAGTGGGATTCGAACCCACTATTCCCGGATTCAAGCTCACAGCCGCACGCCCCTTACCAAACGGCCAACTCCCTCGGTAAGGCTAGGACTAAGAAGGTTAAGCCCAAGTAGCGTACGGTATTGAAATAACATTAGCGCTAATAATTTCATCTATATTCTCGAGAAAGAACTCAACGTTATTTTACTAAGGCAATAAATAATAATAGTGCTCGGGGTTCGAATCCCCGTCAGGAAGTCGTAAAATTTAAGAAATGAGATATCCACTTCCGGAGGTGGATATGGCCCTGACGTTCACTCAGCCCAAACCAAAAATTAGTACCAGGTTTATTCCTGGGGGCAAAGGCTGCCGGGCGTAGAGCTAACCACTCTACCCCATCACGTGCCGAGGTTAACAATGGTGGAGGCCTTCACCTTCCACTCTTCCAAGGGCCTTCATGGCCTGTACGGAGGTGACTTTGCTTTGCTTTTAATAATAATAATAATAATAATAATAATAATAATAATAATAATAATAATAATAATAATAATGTTATAGACTTTACGTCCCACTAACTACTTTTACGGTGTTAAGGCAACATCAATTCACGTAAGAATGTTATATGTTGGCTAGTGTATACGAGTAGGTAGGGTCGCGTATGTGATATACATCCTCCACATATTTTGGCACTAAGGCCCTGTATGTATGTTGTGTATTCAGCCCGAAGGCTGGTTTGATCCTCCACAGTTCCACCAACAGCTGTCATAGTTAGCCTAGGCGTCACTGAAGAGGCATACTAGGGAAATGAGGAGTGAGGTAGTTTCCCGTTGCTTTCCACACCGAGCCAGAAGTAACTATTACATATCAGTCTGCCAAGCCCACTGAAATGCATGCAGCAACCGACCCTATGAGTGATATTTTCACACCATTCATAAAAGGGACTCGCTGCATAAGGAATGGTATTACTAGCATCGCTCATACCTTAGTCACTTTCATATTGTCAAAACCAAGGATAAGACTGAGACAGGTCAATGAAAGTAATAAAATTGCTCTAGCCTATACCAGAAGACACTAGGTCCCGCCAGCACAGCCATTACTAAGGCCCTATCCAAACTAAATAACTCTCTAGGAAACCTGTACATATCGATACTGAAAAGATATTCGTGACCGGAATAGTTACAACACCAGTTATATTTAAGCCTAGATTCGAACCTCAATATCTCAAACCTCCCTTACTCAAATTTTCATTATCTCGAAGCAACTAAAATTTCCCTGCCATTTGTCCTATTCTTCACGTGTAGTTATTTCTCTACCAGCCGAGTTGGCCGTGCGGTTAGGGTCGTGCAGCTGTGAGCTTGCATCCGGGAGATAGTGGGTTCGAACCGCACTGTCGGCAGCCCTGAAGATGGTTTTCCACGGTTTCCCATTTTCATATCAGGCAAATGCTGGGGCTGTACCTTAATTAAGGCCACGGTCTCTTCCTTCCCACTCCTAAGCCTTTCCTGTCCCATCGTCGCCATAAGACCTATCTATGTCGATGCGACGTAAAACAAAGCAGAAAGAAAAAAAAGAACATGAATTTTTAGATTTCTCGAAGCAAAAATTTCCTCTCTTGAAGCAAAAAGTACTTTGTAACTCGAATTTTGTGCTACATTAACTGTGCAATACGGCATTTGTGGTTTATGATGAACATTTAACAAGTACAGAAGGGCTTACAGTGATGCTGGGTGCTAATATGATGGGAACCGGAAAACTAAAAGTCCTGATGATCGGAAATTCGGCGAAGCCTCACTGTTTCTCGGGTGTGAATTAATTGCCGGTCACGTACGAAAGCAACCCTCGAAGTCGCGGATGACGAGCTTTATTTACGAATCTCGGCTGCGTGGTATTGGCGAGAAATTTCAATCAACGTGAAGGGAGGAAAGGTTAACAGTAACAAATAGGAGAGACTAACAATTTTTTTTTTCCAAAGGTGTTAACAACGTTTCACTACTGTATGTACTGTATCCTAAGAAGTCACCATAATAAGGGTTATAATTAAAGTGAAGCCGTAAAACAGAGTTTGTCTGTGTATTTTTAAATACTGTTAAAAGTAATGTATTCAGTGTAAACCCGTAGATACATATGATTCAAGTATTTGTTATACATCCTCGAACACGGTATTCTCTATATCGAAAAATTTCGATATCTCGAAATAAAATTTAGCTACCGAGGTGATTCGAGATATCGTGGTTCAACTGTGTCAGTGCAGTGCATTTACAAGCTGTGCAACATTTAGAACGATTATCGCATTGCAGTGAGCAGAGCCAGTAGAAATGACTTAGTGCATGCCATGTCATTATCTGTCAACACATGTGCGTACGTGTTGAAGCTGAAGTCTCTTCACGCCGAGGACAACAGAGTCCACTGAACTGACATCAATTATATTCAACAACTCTCAATGAGAGACAGAGTGATTTAGAGTGAAATCATGAAACCCATGTTAAAGTCATGTTGGTTATCAGAGGAATATTTAAATTTTAAGCCAGCATCGAAAAATATCAATCCACTTTTTAAGTCATAAAATGTTATTTCATCATTGGTTAGGAATCAGTGCCGATGTTTTAATAATAATAATAATAATAATAATAATAATAATAATAATAATAATAATAATAATAATAATAATAATAATAATAATAATAATAATAATTGTACCGGGTGGTACACCTCTATGCCGCACATTTAAATTTTCCGCCTTAAAGTACTCCTCTACAGGAGAAACAGTGAACTTAAAACTGGACCTACTTAAATTTTTCCTCTGAAGATGTCATTGTGTAAATTTCGACTTTTTTTTTTGCTAGGGGCTTTACGTCACACCGACACAGATAGGTCTTATGGCGACGATGGGATGGGAAAGGCCTAGGAGTTGGAAGGAAGCGGCCGTGGCCTTAATTAAGGTACAGCCCCAGCATTTGCCTGGTGTGAAAATGGGAAACCACGGAAAACCATCTTCAGGGCTGCCGATAGTGGGATTCGAACCTACTATCTCCCGCATGGGACTTGTTTTGTTTCCTATTTATCTAGAACTGTGGACATTCTCTCATAGAGGCCTCTGCAAAAAACTATGATCATGCACCCTGTTGCGAAGTGAAGGAACTTTATTTGAAGAAATTTTGTATTCGCAAGTTTGTTCTTTACTAAATTTAGTGCATTCATTTTTGGGTTGGCAATATTTATCCTGTCTTTCCGCCTGTTGTGATTTTAAGCAATCAAGAATTTCTGTAATTAATTTTCTACGAATCACTGGTTTCTTCTTCGATTTTGGTGTGTAACTTTAAGCGACCCAATAACATTAAGTGGGTGTGGCTGCTTTATTCATGAAAGGTCTCGAACTTTCCCCCAGGGTATAAAAAGTGCTGATTTTCACATCTCCTGGCCACTCAATCTACATCTAATCCAGTATATGGACGTGTAGCAGGAGGCGGGTGGTGCCTCTTTCATCAGGCAGCAGATCTTCAGTAAGGTAATGGCCATTTAACATCCTTATTTCTTGCTAGCTCAACAGTTTAACCCGCGGGAAAGGTCCGAAACTTTTGCCATGTAACCTACCTTTCTGTAATGTAAATTTCTGCCGGCTTATGTAACTATGTTTAATTGTAAATCGGGGATAGAGAGTGCTTTGCCCTCTCGAGCTCCCCTTCACTTTGGTTTGAGGTGACTACGTTTTGGAAACTGATTTTCTTCTTTTCCTTAATGTTTTAAATTTTTTTCTTATACGGGTCACCTCCGTAGTTTGGGAATAGCCCCTGTTTCATCGGCCTAGTGCCTTTTAGGTTTTAAGAAGTTACATGTAGGAGTGCAAATTCTCGCCTCCATCCCTTTGTATTTCGGGCCATTTACTTAACCTGTTCCTTTCTGCTAAGGCCCAATAGGTTGGGTACAAGATAACCCCGTTTCATTTTGTAAGTTGTGCCTTGATGGCAATTAATTGTAAAGTCGGGTATTGCCTTTAATAGGCTTGAAAAATTGAGAGCGGGTCAGCTCTTTTATGCATTGTAAAAGTGCCTCTAGGAAACTGGACATTTGTTAATTACGGAGCTGGTACTCCTGGTACTAGGGGATTTCTGCCCCTTTGTAAATTTATGCTTCTCTGTAGATTTTGCTCTGAAAACGCAAAAATTGTAAAAATGAGGGCTTATAGCCGATGTGTGTCACAGAATTTGAAATCTTGGATCTCTTTCTAAGTCTTGATTTTAAATTGCTTGGTCATTGTTATCTCACTCAGTGAGAAATTGTTTTTTTTAAATATAACCTTCAATTTCAGTTTTTTTCTTGGCATTTGTAGTTAGACCCATTCACCCACGCACCTTCTTTCACCTCTGCTAATCCACCAAACTACGGTAATAATAATAATAATAATAAGTAGACTCGTTCTGTTCCGCAGCATTTCTTATAAATAGGTCAGATAACTAATCTTCATATGCTTGTCGCGGTCATATTGCTATGCCGGCCCTTTTGATTAGTTTTATGAACATTTTAATACCGGTAATGTAATGTATAACACTTCTTTCCATACAATATTCTCTGTGCTTGGACCATTCGGCCGTATCTGGATCTTAACATTTTCAAACGATGTTGCCCGAGATACCGCAACATACAATTGGTCGTGGCTGATTAGTGATTCGGGTAAGTAGACACCCACTTTTTCAAGAATTTGTCCCCGAACTTTATATAGAAGGCTAGTCAACTTGATACCTTCCCATCTGTACGCACATAGTCTCCTTTTTCGTAGCAGCATATACGTTATTAGGAACGTTCTACCATCTGTGGAGTATATTCAGAGGCTGGGGAAGGTCATAGAATCAAATAGTATCTAGCAGAGAATAGTATTCTTCCATCATGGGAGGATGTAAGTAGTAATCAAGCATGGCTGCATGCAGTGAGTTAGGTTATCAGAATTTCAACGAAAGTGTTAGTCACCCAGCAACCCGCCAAACACAGAATGTATTCCGATTAGGAGAAACCTTCGCCTGCAGTTATTGGAGCGATCAATAAATGATTTTATTTTATTATTACTCAATGTTGGCTGAACTTAGAGACCTAGCAAAGTCTGATGATTCACCGTTAGGTACTTCCGGTAAAAATAAAACAGAAATGAAGCAAATCGGCCCAGTAGAAAGGAGGGACGGATTTGCCAAAGCTGTTTTAGTGAACTATTTTATATAATAATAATAATAATAATAATAATAATAATAATAATAGTGTTTTGTACTTGCATTTAAGCTCCCTTGAATGTCAACTGGGTAAGCTGGAACTCAGTACCACTAACTTAAGTACTCCGCCTGTGACCATTCTTGATGGATGCAGTATTTTTCCATCTGTCTCTTGGCAGAGGCCAGAGCAAAATATAGCTTCTACCGAACTTGCAGTCTCATATATGGCTGTAATAAAATAGAAGTTGCTGGGGTATGGATGGTTCTGAGCACGATCAGTGTGTCTGAATGTTGTGATAGGGTCAGTCGTGCTGCAATAGTACTTTCTGGGCCAGTGAGGAAAGCAATGGCAAACTACTTCACTCCTCATCTTGCATAGTACGCCTCATTTTGGCGCCGCCGCCGGCTTTCACGGTTTCCCTATAACCGCATAACCTTTGGTGTGCTATTTGAGGATCCAAACACCCTCTGGGCTGACGACCTAACAGACAGAAATTCAGTGTGCCTTGACTGTGTTCGGTAAACGGTCAGCTTTAGATGTCTCTCGTAGGTTAAGTGAATTCTTACCAATTCTAGAATCTACATACATATATACACATACTGTATAAATGCAGGTTCTCAGATATATGGCCAATGTTTCGGTTTTAATATCATATAAATAAGCAAGACCATGGGCGTAAACAATAAATTATAATCATAAAAACAAATGCATTTACTTAACATAAAGAAATAAATGAACTGGATTAAAGCCACTATATATATTTATTAATAATAAAGCCAAGCTTTCAGCCAAATTGCATTAGCCTTCATCAGGGCATGAAATTATCTGAAGGAACATGGAAGTCATCTCCGTACTATCCACGGCCTACCCTACTAACTGGACTCAAGGATAGTGGTGCCGTGCTGTGGTGGTTGGGAGGGAAGTTACTGATGCACCGCCCTCTGTCGACAGTTTGAGTGCGTCCCGCTGTGCCATGGTGGTGTTATGCATGTATTTCTGCAGTACAGGTCTCCATGTATTTGATAACTTGAAGCTGTCTTCCCTGTTGATGTTATTTGGGCGCAGCTCTATCTCTATGGCTTCCCTCACAAGACGAGCATAGAAGTCTTTTACAGGCGCGATGACCTTCGCCTGATCAAAGAGGATTTCATGGTCTGTACTGTAGAAATGTTCTGCTATGGCAGACTGGCTTGTAGCGTTGTCTGTGGAGGATGAAAGAGCGACATTCTTTACCGAACTGATGTGCTCCTTCACTCTGGTGCTAACAAGCCTTTTTGTCATGCCAACATATGAACAACCACAACCACATAGAATTTCATATACGCCCGGTGTTTCAAGACGTGGCTTCTTTTTGACTGGTCGAAACAGGGATTTGAGCTTCCGGTCTGTGGTGAAAACTGGAATTATGTTGTACTTCTTAAGAATGCGCCCTTTTCTGTCAGTTATACCTGCCACGTAAGGAAGGAATACTTTTTTCTTTTTGCTGTAGTCCTGGTTGGTGTTATTCAAGTTAGGCTCCTTGATCTTCACAGCTCGTGTTATTTCTCCAGATGTATAGTCGTTTTTCTTCATGGATGTTGTCAGTTCTCTCATTGCACTCGAGCGGTTATCATCGTCTGCAACATTATTCACCCTAGTATATAACGTTCGAAGGTGAATAATGTTGCAGACGGTCCTTGAGTCCAGTTAGTGGGGTAGGCCGTGGATAGTACGGAGATGACTTCCATGTTCCTTCAGATAATTTCTTTGCTCACTGTCGGAGGCAAAACTTCACATGCCCTGATGAAGGCCAATGAAATTTGGCTGAAAGCTTGGCCTTCATATAAGCTAGCAGCATGTTCACAGCCTCTGGTGATAAGAACATTCAACTAATCACATCACTACGCTAATATTTCAACTATCTGCATGAGATGTAACTCTGTACAGCGTTTTTCAACCTTCATAGTGAGCTTTTTCTTTTTCTTTTTCAAATGTGTGCGAGATCTAATTATAATAATTTGAAAGCTATCACAATCCGACAAGATTTTTTTCTCGAAACTGTCCTTTTCCGTCAGTTTGCTGTTCCTTTCGAAAATATAATTTCAAGTAACTCTAAACTTCTAGAAGAGTATTTATTAAACTAAAAAAACCCGACTTATCCCATTATAATTTTACACCACAAGAAGGTTCATTACATTGAACATTGAACATTTATTGAACATAACAGGCGATTTCGCCCGTATACATGTTCAAATACAGAGAAAAGGAAAAATAAACAATAGAGAATACAAATTTACTAACTACTGCTACCGTCCGGCCGTGGTGAGAAAAAGGCCGCCCTCCTCATGATGACACAGCCGGCACTAACTGTAATAATAATAATAATAATAATAATAATAATAATAATAATAATAATAATAATAATAATAATAATAATAATAATAATAATAAACTACTCAGATCACCAAAAAAGAAAAAGAAGAGAAAATTATCGTATCCCCTGGGCATGTCATAAGGCTCGTTTGGACACTCCGGAAACGTGAAACCCCTAAAGTAGAGCCACCACAGCAGTCATCCTCAGAGCCTCGTGCCATGCCCCTCATTCCGTAGAATTAACACCCCAGAATCAAAAGAGTAAAACTAAAAAAGAGAATCATAGTAATAATAATAATGAAAGTAATAATAATAGTAATAATAATAATCTACGTATAAGAGTATTATTCGTAACAGTCATTTGCTGTAGCAGTCTCTTACTCAATATTCAAGCATGCTCATCAAGTGTCCTTATTTCGTTCTGCGCTTTCGTCACTTTATTGTTACTGACCTACACCTAATCAATACTGCAAACAACACCACTCAGCATTTCAACACTTGCATTCCCACCAACTCTAACACAAACAGAAAGACCTTGCCTTCATGTAATCCCATATCATTACCCAACTCCCCATACTCAACTAAGTACACAACTCCTATCTTCCCTAGCTCATTTGAATCTTATCATACTATCCCCTTCCCTTATATACCCACTCTTCCCATATACATACAAAACTATTCCACCCCCCCTACTCCCTTATCCAACCTCTAACTCAGCCTCCTTCATTTTACTCTCGCAGGCCTTTTTTGCCGCGCATAAATACCTGTTCAATTCACCCCCTTTTTCCCACTGCTTAATAATCCATCTCAAGATTGCTTTCTCATCCCCCCTTCCCAATATTTTCCGATGCTCTTCACTCAATAATCCATGTCTTATCTCCCTCGTGTCCTCGCAATCTCTTAGCAAATGAAATTCATCATTCCCTGCTCCACAAAGTATACATCTTGTCTTATCCCTCCCCTGCATCCAACCTGTATTCCTTGGCAAACCTAACAACCACCACATCATTCCATATCGTTTTGACCTACCAACGTATCTAATATTCAACCCTGCTATCTCCTCTATTTTCGTCAAAACCTTTAACTAATTTCTCAGTCTGCTTTCCCCTAATAATTTCTGCCTATGTATATCTCTAATCCTCCTTTCCAGTATCTTCATCCCTCTAACTTCTGTCTTCGAACATACCTCCCCCCACAGGTGTCCTAATCCTATCCTCTCCACATATCCCTTTATTTTTTCTAGCCAGCCCCCCCTATACATGCTCTTACATTGCTGTTCATACGCTGCCTGCAATATCTTCCCACCTTCCTGTCTTTTTAAATTCATCCAGTATCTCACTATTCTTTTTACCCCCTCTGATTCCAAATCCTCCCCACACATTAGTTCCGCCCCTGCATTTGCTGTGCACCTCGGTAAGCCCATTACTAACTTAGCAAAACTACTAACAATCCTTCTTAGTTCCTCTCTTTTCTCATCCAGCCCCCAAACTTCTGCGCCGTAAAATACCCTCCCAAAAATTACCGACCTTAACACTAGCCTCAGGGTTTTATAACTGATACCCGGATATTTGGTTAGCATGTTTCTGACTGAGGCTAGGGCTGCCAATCCCCTGTTTTTCGCCCTTCTGATCTGGTCATTCCACGTTCCTTTGTCATTAAAAATAACCCCTAGATATTCCAACTTCCTTACCTGTTCCAAACTTTCTCCCTGCATTACCCAATTACCTTCTATCTTTCTTCTTTTGTCTACCTGGACTACTAATAATTTAGACTTATTTCCATTAATTCTCAATCCCCATTTACTCGCAAATAGCGTCACTGCATTTAACGCTCTATTCATCCCCCCTGAAGTTAGCGTCATCAATAATACATCATCCGCAAATATCAGTCCTGGTACCTCTAAACCATTAATTACCGGCACAGCCCAATTTTCTGCCCCAAATCCCTCTAAAATATCGTTGATAAATAAAATAAACAGTATTGGCGATAATTTACACCCTTGCTTTAAACCCACCCTGGACTCTAAGGGTCTACTCAGTCTCTCTTCTCCCAATTTTACACAAAACCTAACCACCCTATATATTCCTTCCACTGCCCTCAACATCTTTTCTGAAATCCCTAACCTGCCTAATTTCTCTAATAGGGCCTCTCTATTCACCTTGTCAAAAGCTTTCTCAAAATCTATTGCTGCTACGTAAACCGTACTTCTAGCCATACTTTTATACTTTTCTAGAATAGTCTTTACTATCATAATGTTGTCCACCGTTCTTTTCTTTTTCCTAAATCCTCCTTGATAATCTGTCAATATTTCATTTTCTTCCGCCCACCTACTTATCCTGTTCGCTAGCACTCCAGTGTATATTTTACTTAAGGAATCCAGCAGAGATATGCCCCTGTAATTGTTCACACTATTCCTACTACCCTTCCCTTTGTATATTGGGCATATAATTCCTGTTTCCCATTCCTTCGGGAACTTCCCTCCCTCAAATATCTTATTGAATAGTTTAACTATGCCCTCTATCATTATCTCATTTTTGCCAATTTCTTTCCAAAACTTGTTATTTATACCATTACATCCCCCGGCCGACTTGGCTCTAACTCTGCTTATCACTCCCTGGATTTCTTCCCTTGAAATTTCTTTATCCAGATCATATATTGCCACTCTCCTATTCCTCCAAATTACCTCTTTCCCCGTCCCTCTCCATCCTTCTTCCCCCTTTTCCCCTAGTAATTCATCAAAGTGCCTCATCCATTGCTCTTCCTCAATACTCGTTTTCTCTTTATTCCTTCCACCCTTAATAATTTTATTAATCTTGTCCCAAACTCTCTCAAAATTATTTGTCTTGCAATCCTTATTTATGGCTTCAATTTGTTCCTCTAGCCACGCCTTTCTTGTCTCGCAAATTTTCTTTTTATACTCTTTCCTCAATTTACAAAAAATCTCCCTTTCTTGGTCCCCAACTTTCCTTCTATAATCTTCTAACGCAATCATCACCTTCCTCCGCATTCCTTCACACTCTCTATTAAACCATTCTTCTCCCTCCTTCTTATTTCTCTTACTAGATCTCGTCTTCTGCGCTATTATCTTTATTGGATGTAGCAGCAACTCTAAGGCTTTATCAGTATTATTCTCTTCTAAGGCCCCTTCCCACCCATATTTCAGGAATTGTAACTCCTCATTTACTACTCTATTCCAATCTCGGCTCACTTTCTCTGACCATTTATACTTATTATATCCACTCCCCCGTTTATCACTCGTCCCATCCAGCTTCCTTGTGCACTTCTCTTCCCCCCTTTTCAACATAACCCCCACCGGGAAATGGTGTGATTCAATCCAGTCTCCTATTTCCATTCTTACAATATCCTCAATCATCCCCTCCGAGCTCAAAACCATATCTATCACACTACCACCCTTCTCAGTAACATATGTCAATTTCCCCATCCTGTCCCCCTCTATCCACCCATTCAGAATATACAAATTTCCCACCGCACACATCTCCAGGAGCTTCTCTCCATAACTATTTATAATTTTGTCCTCACTCCTTCTACTTTTCCGCATACACATTCCATCCTCCCTACTATATACTGGGCTCTGTTCCCCTATTCTCGCGTTCCAATCCCCGAATAACAACATGTCTTCTTCCCCTGGAAACATTCCTCTTATCCTACCAATATCTACCAGTAACTCTTCAAAAAATATTTATTTGCATATGCTGAATTACTAGGATGGCAGTAAACAAAGGCTAGATTTATTTTTCTCCTCCTTCCCTCAACCCCTCCCATATTCAATCTCATCCATATGGTTTCTTTCATATCGGTCTCTATATCCTCCACCATTTCACTAATTTCTTCCCTAATTAGAACTATCATCCCTCCTGGTGCGCGGCCTCTAGTCCTCTCTTTTCTTCTATATTTATATTTTATCACAAACCCCTTCCATGTAATCTCCTTCCCTATTTCCAGCCACGTCTCCAGTAGTGCCACCACATCGAAACTTCCAATTTCTTCCCGCACTTTCTTATTTCCTAATTTGTTCATTAATCCCTCAATATTTACACATCCTATTTTCCAATATAGTTATAACTTTCCCTCACTCCCTTCTGTATCTCCCCCTCTGTTCTTGCTCCTAGTCATTATCGACCTATCAGTCGTTATCGCCCTCTCATCTCTTGTCTCCCTCCCATCTCTTTTAAACGATCTATTCCCTTCCCCCTCCTCCCTATCCTCCTTGCCATTCCGACCTTTTCCCCATATATCCTTCAGTCTGATATTTCTTTTCTTACTCAAAATTGCTTTACCTTCCTGTTGATTCGTCTTCCCTTGTCCTTTCTCGCTCACTAAAACACTACACTCTGCTCTCACGGTTTCTTGCTGTTCTCTCTCGCTGACCACTTCACTATCTTGATCTTCTGTATCCGGACTGCACTGCCCGTTCTCTTCTGAGATGATCTCCTCCCTTTCCACGTCTCTCCTCCTCCCCTTTTCTTCCTTCTTCTTCTCATCTTGCCTTGTCATCTCGCCACCCTCAGCGCTCTCGTTTGCGTCCATCTCCTTTAGCACTGAACGCACTCTAACCCATCGCCCGTTTGTCACCTCCAACCTCAGTCCTCTTATTCGGGCCTTTAGCCCCTGGTTCCTCGCTCTCCATAAGTGCCTATTCAAGATCCTCATATTTTCACTTCCTTCTCTTCCCATGTCTCCTTTCACCCCTATTTTCAGTCCCTGTAAATTCTTACTGTTACCTAACACAATTTCTGCCATTAAGGTTGAGAAAAATTTAACCCTAATTGGACTCCGACCTTTGGTTTTACCAACTCTCTCTACATCGTCTATGTCTATCTGACTAAAGTTTATCTTCATTGTATCACGTATAACTTCCACCACCTTAGATATCAGTTCAATCTTGCTCTCTCTCGCCCCTTCCTCAACTCCATATATAAATATGGCTTTCTTCAATCTCTCCTGCCTGTACCCCTCCGCTTCTTTCTTCATCTTCATCACCTCCTCTTTCAGATGTTTCACTTCCCCTCTCAATAACTCGATTTCTGTCTCATTATTGTCCACTCTCCTGCTCGATTCCTCCGTCTTCGTTTCAAGCCATTTCTTCATGTTCCCTATCTCCTTTCTCTGCTCCTCCATCATGTCCTTTATTTCCTGCACCTTATCCCATTGACACTTTTCCTGCATAACTTCACTTACAACCACCCTGAGTGCGGCCAAATCCTCCGTACTTTATTTTCCACTGGTATTTGGGCCTGGGTTTACTTCCACCCCCCCAATAACCAGTAGCACCGCTATCACTGTCACTACCAGCACCGCTTCACTCATTCTTAATCCGTCCGTACTTATCACCAATCCATTCCTGGTCTTCTCCTTCTGCCTTGCCTGCCATTTCCCAATAGCGGCCCGGTACTGTTCAATGCCGACCATGTTTACAGCACGCACTTCACTACGCAACCTCTCTCCTCGACCGCTCGAGCTAGACTGTCTATTCATTACAGTAAATGTATTTCCTGTGTTACAAAATGTGCATGTTTATTGTAAAATAATATATGATGGATTAGAACAGTTTTGCAGATCATCTGCTCAATTAATTCACTTAATGGTAATTGTAACAGTGTGGCTAAATCTGTATCAGTCCATGTAATTCCGCAGCATGTTATGGCTAATTCGACAGTAGTCCATGAATTGTCAATAACACTACAAACAATACTACTTAAAAGTTGTAATAAATATTGTAGAAGTATCCACGTTAAATGAACTTGTATTCCAGATAGAGTAATCAAGATAAGTACGAAATATATTGATGCTACCACTAAAAGGATCCACTGCACAAATGATTACCTTTACTGCCAGAGTACAAGATGTTTAGATAATATAAAATGCCTGTCAGACCTTCTCACGCTTGGGTAACGCCACAGTAATGTTATATTCCAGTTACTGCAGAAGTAGCCGTATTGTGGATTTACTGTAGCTGAACCTTGTCTATATGGCTGTGTGTGTATATAAATACGAACAGTTCAATAATTAGCCAAAAAGTAAATAAAACCATATCATTTTCCATTCACGTTCTGCATTTCACTTAGGTTATGTGAGTATTACTCTGCTAGGTCTATGTCAGTGGTATTCAAAGTGTGGTACGCGAGGTCGTCTCAAGGGGTACGCAAATTTATCGTTACTTCTAACCGTTTTCAGCGAGCGGTTCAGAACGAAGTCGTGCATGCTCATTTTCTATAAAATCTTGTTTGGGTTGTCTTTCTGTCCACCACTACACGGAGTTTCCATTCCGAACTATACATTCTGGAATATGTTCGTTTGTAGCTTCCATTGACTTGGAATGTAAATATGCTGCACTGCTCTTCTTTTAATTTTTGTTTCGAAATCCACTCATCCACTTAATTTTTTTAAGTAGCAATGTATACAGTATTATAGTAATTGTTGCAATAATAATATTCGTGTATATACCGTTGCTAGATAATGAAAACCTCGCGTGGCCAGTATCCAGTAATCGGGAGATAGTGGGTTCGAGCCCCATTGTCGGCAGCCCTGAAGATGGTTTTCCGTGGTTTCCTATTTTCACACCAGGCAAATGCCGGGGGCTGTACCTTAATTAAGGCCACGGCCGCTTCCTTCCGATTCCTAGACCTCTCCTATCCCTTCGTCGCCATAAGACACACCTGCGTCGGTGCGACGTAAAGCAAAAACAAATCGTTATTCCACTAACGAGAAAACCATGTTTCTCGATCTGCCTTATGAGGGCTTGCCACATTGCCTGTGAAGGGAACAGAAGACCCCCGTGATCGTATAACTGGGCTATCGTTAAGCAATGAAAATACCAGGAACAGTTCTCCGGCCATTGCTGACCGCTCAGTTTTGAACTTTTTCCGTAAAGTTTGCTCCAAAGGGGTTGCGAGATTTTCATTGCCCAACGACGATTATATCCAATACCATTATTGGGGAACAGGGTGGTGTAGCGGCTTAACTGCTTGCGTGTTATCCTGGTGACCGTGGTTTGATTTCTTCTGTGGCTAGGATGGGATTTTCAGTTGAAAATCTCCTGGCCAGGAAGGGCATGCGACCTTAAATCCCCGGCCACAATTTTTTCATGTCTCAGTACGTGCATGGACCCTGAGCAAGCGGGATAAGCTACGGATGATGATTATAGTTAATATTAATTGTTATATTTGCTATTTCTGGTATAATAGCAATATACGCGTACTTCGGGGGTACGAAGATAAAACAATTGGATTTTGGGGGTACGCTAACCAAAAAGTTTGAATACCAACGATCTAGGTCATGTGTGGTCAGTAATGTAAATTGTATCAATAAACGGGTAGTGACTTTCTAAGCTCTTTGTACATCTCCATGTGTAGAAATTCTCGTTTCCAGACCAGACAGTAGAGTGACGTCACACTAATGTAATACTTGGCCTTCGACGTCATGCGGCGCTCCGGGAGGGGAGCGTAGAGGTCAGAAATGTGCCCAAGGTTACTGCGAATTATTAATCCAGCTCTATTTATAACTTTGTCAGTGCTACATAAAGAAACAGCCACTTTAAGAACATTTTCATATGGTCTTGCTATTTATAATCCATTCTCTACTGGGTCAACAGAACTTGAAACACTGTCCGCTTGATGTGGTCTACTGGATAAAGGTTCTTTTTCCCTGTCATATATTCCCGCCGACAGAAACCTATGAATAAAACACTATATAACTTCACTGTATTAGACTAATTTTATTATGATAGCACTTGGGATATTATACACGTTTTCTAGTAAGAGTTATAAGGAGGAGAAGAACCAACTCTGTACACCTGGAAGATCAGAAACGCACTGCCAAATTGTGTTAATGAGTAGTTCAAAGTAGATTGTGATACTAGTGCTTATGGTTTTACATCCCATGAACTACTTTTGCGGTTTGCTGAGTCGCCGATGTGCGCACTGTTGATCTATGTGCGGCGGGCTGACTGGCTCAGGCGGTTGAGGCGCTGGCCTCCTGACCCTAACTTTGCAGGTTTGATCCTTGCTCACTCCGTTGGTATTTGAAGGTGCTCAAATTCGCCAGCCTCGGGTCGATAGATTTATTGCCACGCAAAGGAACTCTTACTTGACAAAATTCCAGCACTTCGGCGTCTCCGAAAACCGTCAAAAGTAGTTGGTGGGACGTAAAAACAATAACATTAATTATTTTCACCTATGTGCTGGCAATCCTATCGACACGAAACTGGTAAACATCTTCAGATACCCAACAATTGGCTGTGCGGTTTTTGTCGCGTAGCTAGATGTTTGACCCGGCGAGTTGGCAGTGCGGTTAGGGCCGCGCACCCGTGAGCTTGCATCCGGGAGAAAGTGGTTTCGAACCCCTCTATCGGCAGCCCTGAAGATGGTTTTCAGTTGTTTCCCATTTTCACACCAGCAAAATGCTGGGGCTGTACCTTAAGGCCACGGCCGCTTCCTTCCCTATTCTGCCCTTTCCTATCCCATCGTCACCATAAGACCTATACGTGTCGGTGCGACGCAAAGCAACTACCAAAAAAAGAAAGAAGTTTGCATTCGGGAGATAGTGGGTTCGAACCCCACTGTTGCCAGCCCTGAAGATGGTTTCCGTGGTTTTCCATTTCCGCACAAGGCAAATTTTTGAGTAAACACGTAACAACCCATATCCCCCCCAACTTCAACAACACGCCCGCCAAAATTATAGATCCAGAGACAGGGGCTTCTACGTGTGCTTTGGGTTACCATAAATGAACAAGAAATATTGGAATTTTTACTAAGAAGGCAGATCAAAACCAAATAAAATATAACATTAAATAAACTTACATTTATCAGTAACCTTAAATCCAAATTACCATAAATTCTACAAATATTAAATAATCCTACTAACAAAAGCAAAGAAGCTAATAAAGTATAAAATAATAAATATACCACTGCATGTAATCGCTCGGGTTGATACTCTCAACCCAAAATTAAAAACAAAGTTGGAATTAAACTACTCTCAAAAAATAAATAGAAAGAATATATACTTATTCTTCTAAAAGTACAATACAATATTAACAGCAAAAATAAAACTGTACCTTAATTAAGGCAACGGTTACTTCCTTCCCACTCCTAGCCCCTTCCTATCCCATTGTCGCCATAAGACCTTTCTGTGCCGGTGCGCAAATTGTAAATACCACCAGACTGTGCCAGTTTCGAAAAGCAGAGAGACTAGTGTGTTTTTTTTTTTGTTTTTTTTTTTACAAGTTGGTTTACGTAGGTCCGACTCAGACAGGAATTATGGCGACGATGGGACAAGAAAGAGCTAGGAGTGGAAAGGAAGCGGCCGTGGCCTTTATTAAAGTACAGCCGCAGCATTTGCCTGGTGTGAAAATGGAAAACCACGGAAAACCATTTTCTGGGCTGCCGACAGTGGAATTCGAACCCACTATCTCCCCAATACTGGATACTGGCCGCACTTAAGCGACTGCAGCTATCGAGCTCGGTGAAGCAGAGAGAGAGAGAGAGAGAAATAAAGAGAGAGATTCTCTCTCTTCCTCCCTCTCTCTCTCTCTCTTTCTGAAACTTTGAACATACAACTACAGAGGGTACAAAACGCATGTGTTCGCTACGTGACAAATGCCAGGCGTGATGGACACATAACGCCCTATTACATACAGCTGCAATGGTTGAAACTCCATGAACGACGGGAAATCTCAGTAGCCGTTGCTACGCACAATATTCTCAAACTGAAAACCTCACTCTACGTCTATAATGCATTTAAATCTATGGAGTCAGTACATAACAGAGATAATAGGTTTACAATAACTACCCTTCAAATTCCCCTTCATCGTACCACTAAATTTAACAAATCTTTTGTTTGCACTGCATCCCGTATCTTCAATGTCTTTAATCTTCACCGTTTTGCGAATGACAGGAACTGTACCCAACTAAAGCAGTCCTTAACATCTATCTTCCTGGAGGACTACGCATGGGGCTGAGATCAGGCATTCTTGTGTCTCGCAATCAGAAATATGTATATTTTTAAGAAAATTGTTTCTGTTTTTTATATTCTTTAGATTCTTGAAGTCTAAAATATTAAATAAGTTGAATGATATACGTACCAGGGGGTACACCTCTACGCCGCACATATAAATCTTGCGAAAAAGAACTCCTCTACAGGAGAGATGCTGAACTTGGAACTAGACCTATTTAAACCTTTTCCTCAGAAGATGTCACTACCATAATTTTGGTATTGTGAAGTTTTCAGTACTGTGTGAATTTCAACTTTTTTCGTTTTCCGTTCATCAAGAAGTTTGGACATTCTCTCATAGATGTCACTGCTAAAAACCTATGATCATGCACCCTGGTGCGAAGTGAAAGAACTTTTTTTGAAGAAATTTTGTATTCATAAGTTTTTTCTTACTAAATTTTGTTCATTCATCTTTAGGTTGGCAATATTTATCTTTCCTTCCACCAGTTTTGAATTTAGCCAATCAAGAATTTCTGTAATTAATTTTCAACCAATCCCGTGTTTCTTGTTCGATTTTGAGTGTAACCTTTCATTCACCAATAAAATTCTGTGGGTGTGTCTTGATTATTCACGAAAGGTCTCGAACCTTCCCCGAGGGTTTATAAACTGCGGGGTTTCACGACTCTTGGCCATTGGATCAACTAAGTGTGTGTGTCAAACAGGAGGCGGGAGGTGCCTCTTTCTTCAGGCAGCAGGTCTTCAGCATGGTAATGGCCAATTAACATCATTATTTCTTTGCTAGCTCCGCAGTTTAACCCGAGGAAAAGGTCCGAAACCTTTACTATGTAGCTAGCCTCTCTAAAATGTAAGTTCTGCCGGCTAATGTAAATTTTCACCAACCCTTAACTGTAAATCGGAGATAGAGAGTGACGTACCCTCTCGAGCTCCACTGAATATTGGTTTGAGGTGACTACGTTTTGTTACTTGTTTTCTTCCTTTCCGTAATGTCTTAAAAGTATTCTTATACGAGTCACCTCCATAGTTTGGGAATAGCCCCTGTTTCATCGGCCTAGTGCCCTTTAGCTTTTAAGAAGTCACATCGAGGAGTGCAAGTATTCGCTTCCTTTCATTTTGTGTTCGGGCCATTTACTTAACAATTATTCGTGTTCCATGAAAGCCCAGTAGGTTGGGTACTAGATACCCCTGTTTCATTTTTGTAAGTTGTGCATGATGGCAAGTAATTGTAAGGTTTTGATATTGCCTTGGATAGGAATGAAAAACTGAGAGCGTGTCAGCTATTTTCGAGTGTTGTAAAAGTGCCTCTGGGAGGCTTGACTTTAAAAATTGGGAGCAAGTGCTCCATGTATTGAGGGGTGTTCTGCCTTTGCATAAATGGTGACCCTTGTAATTTTGAGCGTGTAGCTCAGGAATTGTGTAGTAGGGGCTCGAAGCCCAAGATCTGTTCATACCACCAATCTTGTCTTTACTAGACCTGTTTATTGCTACTGGTACCTGTTTCATTGTTATTTGTTGATTTTGAAATTCTTAAAAAGAAAATATAACCTTGGTAAAGTTTTAAATTAACTTTAATTTGGTAGTTAGACCAATTCAACCCGGCACCTTCTTTCACCTCTGCTGGTTCACGGGTATCCCCGTATCAATATACTTTATGACTTCTTATATAATTTATATTTTAATTTTATTGGAATTGGTATCTGTGTTTTAATTTTTCAGTTTAATGTTTAATTTAATACTTTAATATTATAAACTTTAGTTAGCATATTCATAAACCTGTATTGTGTTATAAGTAGACGCTACATAAAGCGGCTTTTCAGCCTCAGTGGCATGTAAATCGTCATTATCAATAAATTCAATTCAAATTCAATTCTGTGTGTGTGTGTGTGTGCGTGCGTGTGTGTGTGTGTGTGTGTGTGTGTGTGTGTGTGTGTGTGTGTGTGTGTGTGTGTGTGTGTGTGTGTGTGTGTGTTTTAGAGGAAACCGTTCTACAGATATTCGCTCTCAGTTATGGTGCTCGACCAGGACCAATTCCAATACTCAGACTGTAACATAGAAAAAGCATGCCAGATGTAGTAGCCCGACGGCTGGTAACAGCTAATATGAAATTATTGAGTATACATTATGCCACTGGCGTAAATTTAATATTATACACTGACTGACAGAGCAAATGCAACACCAAGAAGGAGTGGTCAGAACTTTATGCCAATTGCAGGGTAGACTGACGTCACTGAGGTATGCTCATGATGTGAAATGCGCCGCTGTGCTGCGGACGTAGCGAACGATAAATGGGACACGGCGTTGGCGAATGGCCCACTTCGTACCGTGATTTCTCAGCCGACAGTCATTGTAGAACGTGTTGTCGTGTGCCACAGGACACGTGTATAGCTAAGAATGCCAGGCCGCCGTCAACGGAGGCATTTCCAGCAGACAGACGACTTTACGAGGGGTATGGTGATCGGGCTGAGAAGGGCAGGTTGGTCGCTTCGTCAAATCGCAGCCGATACCCATAGGGATGTGTCCACGGTGCAGCGCCTGTGGCGAAGATGGTTGGCGCAGGGACATGTGGCACGTGCGAGGGGTCCGGGCGCAGCCCGAGTGACGTCAGCACGCGAGGATCGGCGCATCCGCCGCCAAGCGGTGGCAGCCCCGCACGCCACGTCAACCGCCATTCTTCAGCATGTGCAAGACACCCTGGCTGTTCCAATATCGACCAGAACAATTTCCCGTCGATTGGTTGAAGGAGGCCTGCATTCCCGGCGTCCGCTCAGAAGACTACCATTGACTCCACAGCATAGACGTGCACGCCTGGCATGGTGCCGGGCTAGAGCGACTTGGATGAGGGAATGGTGGAACGTCGTGTTCTCCGATGAGTCACGCTTCTGTTCTGTCAGTGATAGTCACCGCAGACGAGTGTGGCGTCGGCGTGGAGAAAGGTCAAATCCGGCAGTAAATGTGGAGCGCCCTACCGCTAGACAACGCGGCATCATGGTTTGGGGCGCTATTGCGTATGATTCCACGTCACCTCTAGTGCGTATTCAAGGCACGTTAAATGCCCACCGCTACGTGCAGCATGTGCTGCGGTCGGTGGCATTCCCGTACCTTCAGGAGCCGCTCAGTGCTCTGTTTCAGCAGGATAATGCCCGCCCACACACTGCTCGCATCTCCCAACAGGCTCTTACGAGGTGTACAGATGCTTCCGTGGCCAGCGTACTCTCCGGATCTCTCACCAATCGAACACGTGTGGGATCTCATTGGACGCCGTTTGCAAACTCTGCCCCAGCCTCGTACGGACGAACAACTGTGGCAAATGGTTGACAGAGAATGGAGAACCATCCCTCAGGACACCATCCGCACTCTTATTGACTCTGTACTGTCCCCTTCTCCGGGGTCGCTCAGTCGGCAAAACGAGAGTCCCAAAAAGGGTGGACCGTTCGCAGGGCCGATTTTGCTATTAAGGGACAATTTCATAGAGTTTATATTTTCAGGACCCTTGGTGACTGGATAGGTGACACAATATAAATGAAAATCAGGGCAAATAACAACAACGTTTATTAAAACATAACGGAAACTCAGTCTGGACAAATGCATGAAAGGAAAAAAAAAATTTTTAAATACAATGTGACTTTGCAACAAAAGAAATATCTCAATCTTTAATGGCTTGTGAATAAATGAACACGACTATAAGTCCTCGCATGCTTCTGGAGTTAGATTCCATTGCTTCTTCAATGAAACTCCACCCAGTATTTTACTCTGCAACATCGAATGAACCACAAAATTAGCAAAGCTGTCATTTCCCGTTATAACTCATGTTTAGTCATTTACAGGTAAAATAATTTCATACATTTTGAAGAAAAATTACTATTAGCTCAGCATTTACTTGTTCGAGGAAATCTCTTGAAAATTCATTCACTCTACCTGTGAAAATCCTCTAACTCATCTTGTCATCATAAAATTCCTTTACAATTTCATTTTAGTGTTGGGAAATATTTTTACAATTTCTTTGGCATAACTCCCTCTCTCTCGTAGACTACGCTTGACTGTATTCTTTCCTTACTCTATTTAACTTTTCTAAATTACCTAGCATTTCATGGATGGATAGAGCATCATGAGATCCTACACGGAATCAACAACAACAACAACAATGCTTCACAGTCACCAAAAAAAAAATATACAAGATAAGTTTCCTTGGAATGATATAAGTAAATGACATCAAACAACCCAATTCTACCAACTGGTTAAGTAAATTTTTATCACACAATGAATCTGTAATATTTATTATTATTATTATCATCCAGTCATTTATCTCGTCTTTCCCTTGAGTTTTATTGAAGATCCTTACAATCATCTGACCAGAATAAAAACTCGCTCATGACTGTAGTTATGATGATACAGAAAGCCAAATTTCTCTCTCGAAGAATAACTATCACCATCATCAGTGATAAGAGCTCACGAGCCTCGAAAACATCTAATAACGATTAAGTCATGTATTATTCATTTCAGTTGTTGAGCCAGAAATAGACCTATTATTAGTCACTAAATTCGTACATCCTCATAAATCATTATCGCCATAATCATTCATTACAATCACTGTGACTCATAATACCTTTTAGGCCCGACATGCACCCTAGTAGTCCCATGTCGTCCATTAATGGCGAACTCCATTATCACAATGACCATACAAGTTTAATCTCAACAACTTTTACATTATCCGACCTTTACTATTATTAGCATTATTATTATTATTATCCTATAATGGCTCCTAGATCGTTCTCTCGAAGAATATTTCTCACATTCGTCGTTCACTTTCCCTTCTACCATCAATCACTACACATGACTAACAGGGTTTTAAAACTACAATTTAATTATAGTGTACTCCTACATCTAATCATATCTTCATTTACTATTTTTATGAGTTTAATTTATTCTTATTATTATTATTATTATTATTATCATGATTGTTAGTAGGCCTTACTCCCTTAAAGTCACTTTCGAAGATCATAATCACTCACTCTTGTCGACTCAAGAACAACTGGGATTATTCATCATCACGTCCAAAATAAAACTATCATTATTCCAAGGAAATGCAAAGATAGAACAATATTGAAATCACAAATCAACGAAGTAAGGAACGCTCTCCCATCACCATTAAATACAAATTACTAAGGAAACTACTTTACTCTACGCAAGAATACAATCTAGTCATCTACTAAAAGAGAAGAAATTTTACAAGGGTACTCATATTTCCGGTGAGAATCCTTGGCGTCGGGATGCTGCTCCAGGCGACGACATCTCTTGCCTCATCTATGGTGGTTTACGGATGTACAAAGTCATCGCGTTGGCGTGCACTCTGGAATTTAGTTCCACATGACTGTAGCTCTATTCAGCGTCTTCCTTTTATTCCAGCAAAGTCCCAGAAAATCTCTCGATTCCCTCTTGATCGCCGCATGTCGACAACTTGGTTTCCTCGGAGATCGCTGAAACTAAAATATTCTATTAGCACAGGGATCCACACTAGCTATAACTCACTAAGTTATTTTCAACACTTAACTTGGCGCAACGATGTACTTCAGGTCCATTATTACTATAAGCTTCGTCTTCTGAACACATTCGTTAAGTTACGATGCGCCTTAGGCTGACAAATAATAGGGCTGAATATTATGATGATTAAATAAAGGTTAGATTTCCTCTCGTCTATCCACTTGAGATCGTGACTTCCTTTCATAATGTCCAATGGAACATTCCTAAAGCTTCTATGGCAAGAATCGGCTTTAATGAGCACGCTGACTGTCTGTGGTTTAACATTTTCCACCCGGGAGAATGCATGACTGTAATAAGCTCGCTGGATACTGCGTTGAGCTAACAATGAATTACACTGGCATTCAAGTAACGTAATGATCGTGCCCTACAAGGATTACACTAGTATTCACGTCGTCTGAAAATATTCTTCTTTCCCGTAGAGAATACACGGTTCGACTTCTCGTAAGAAAACCACTGTCCGACGTGCTCTTGGAAAACTGTTCTGGCCGTCGTCTCGTGAAATTTCTCCTGAACTGTTCTGTCGTTCATACACAAGAACTTCCTTCGACTTTTCCAGAACAATCCTAATATTTCCAGCACTTTCCTCAATTTCTATTGGCTGGTAATCGACCTGCGCCATAGCTCGTCCTTGACCGCTACGAGTGGATTTTATGAGAACATTTCTCCTCCCCTCTGTCGTCTGCTGGTGTCATGACGTAACTGCGCTCTGGTCACCCTCGATCAGCTGTTGACCTAGTTTCGGCCGGCTCGCTCTCGCACAACTATGTCACAGCTGGTACACGCGCACTCGTAAGCAATGCTCCGTAATAAATATTCCCAGCTTTCCCAAATTAACTGAGGTGCCATTTAGACGGGTACATAATCCCCCTTGGTTGATTTAGGATTTAATTAGTAGATTAAATCATAACAACTCAATTCACTTTCTAAATGTACACGGAAAATGTGCACCATAACAGCTCCTTTTCAAGATTAATTTCTAGGATTTCTCCGGGACTGGTGATAGACACGTAAATTCCCAGCATTATAAATAGCTCTAAAGTGTCCATCAAAGCTCTCTACCTGGTATGCGTTGTTCCCCAAGTCTTTAATTACTCTGTAAGGTCCAACATATAAAGGTGCGAACTTCGCGTAGAATTTTTCAACAGGACTTGAAATAGCGGGTTTACGGAGTAATACGTACTCTCCAACATTTAAGGGACGATGAAATCGTTTCTTACGTACTCTCCTCCGTCTTCTGTTGGCATGATCTACAAGGTTTTCTCTCGCTTGGAGAATTACTTCCGCATGAGTAGGACGTCTTTGATCCAGGTGGGGAATTACGTTGTCCCAAGTTCGGACGGGATATTGGTTGAAGTGAATGACTGAGGGAATTAATTTCGTCGCCTCATGCACTGTGTTATTTACCACGTCCATCATTATTGGTAACACTGCGATCCACCTATCGTGTCTGTTTTTACAATAAATTCTGCAAAATTTTGAAATCTCTTGCATCACCCGCTCAGCGGGATTACTGGCTGGATTTCGGATCGAACTCATGGTGTGCTTGATCCCCATTTCAGATAAGCCTCGTCGGAACTCTTCAGCCGTGAATTGCGATCCGTGGTCAGTCAGCAAGACTTTGGGTTTCCCCATCATAGGAATTATGCTTTTCTTTAATCTCCATAGGATCGATTTTGTGTTCGCCTTCTGAATTGGAAAAAGGGTTAGAAATTTCGAAAACACATCTATGGTTACAATTACGAATTTATGTTTAAATCTACTGGCTGGAATCGGGCCAAATATGTCCATTGCGAATAAGCTTAGTGGTCTCTCTGGAATAATAGGAATAGGTTTTTGCTTAGCAAAGTGTGAGCTGGCTTTCGTTCTCTGACACGTATCACAGGTGCGTATAATTTCACGTACATTCTGGCGGAGTTTATCCCAAGTGAAGGTTTCTTGGATAGTTGCTACAGTTTTATCGAGTCCTGCATGACCCGTAATTCTGTGCACATGCCATACTAAGTCTTCTCGAATTTTCATGGGCACCACGGCCTTTAAATTGACCCTCATGGGGTCCACGAATTGACATAACATGCCCCCTTGGTTAAGATATCGTTTAGCTTTTCGCCTCAGCATTTTGTACCCGGGATCACCCGGTTCGATCTTTCCAGACAAATAATCAATCAAAGGCCTTAAAGTAGCATCTCTTTTCTGCATCTGTGGAAAATATCGTAATTTTCGTAGGAGCTCCCGGTCATCCGGAATTAGCTCGATCCAATAAACCTCGACATCTTCTTCCGGATTACGGCTCAAATAGTCTGCTAACACATTCTGTTTTCCCGGGCAATGCTCGACTTGGATATCAAACTGCTGGACAAAGAGTGTCCATCTCATTACCCTTTCGCTACTCATTGTGGTGCGCGTCATAAACGTCAAGGCATGGTGATCTGTTCGGATCAGTATGGGGAACCCATAAATTATTTTTTTCCATTGCGTCAAAGCGTAAACAATTGCTAACATTTCTAATTCCGTTATAGTGTATCCTTTCTCATTAGGTCGTAATTTCCTGCTTGCAAACGAAATAAAGTCTTTCACGTCCGGTTTCTCTGGATTTTCTTGAAATAGGACTGCTCCCACTCCAACCTTTGAGGCGTCCGTCTGAATAATGAACGGTCGTTCGAAGTTGGGGTAGCTAAGCTTAACATTGTTCCTTAGCATTTCCTTGGTCTGGATGAAAGCTTGTTCTTCAACTTCCGACCATTTCCACTTCTGGTTCTTTTTCAATAATTCCTGCAATGGCGAGATCGTTCTCGTATAACCCGGGCAAAAATTCGCGTAAAACTGACACATGCCTAGGAATTGACGTACGTGTTTTATCCTTCGTGGACGTGGAAAATCACAAATAGCGGTCACCTTGACCATTCGCCAATATTTCGGGTATTTCTTCATTCAAAAATTGACGTTTTTTTTTTTTCACCCCTTGACTCATTCCGGGCTGGCAGACGGTCTCCTCCTCTCCTTTCCGTCTTTTTTTTTTCTTCCTGAAATGCGAGGGATTCTGCGCCTGTTACGTCGGGATCTGTATTTTGATTCAAAATAGCTCTTCTCCATATTTCACCTCCGTCTGTTTTCTCCTTGAGTTCCCGGACATGTTCTTTGTTTTCATCAACTGTCCCCCTTGGTTGATAAAACCGATAATAATTTCTTCTTTTCTCGGCGGCATATTTTATTCCTCGGGAAGTTCGGCCAAAATATCGATCTCTTCCTCTTGATCCCATCGAATACAGTCGAAATCCATGGAAGCCCCTCTGTAATCTCTGCTCATCCCTTGTTTCACTCCGTTCGGACCTTTCTTTAGTTTGTACCTCTTTATTTTTCTGTGGAACCACCGTCCTTTCTTTCTCAACATAAGTCGAATTGATTTCCTGACTCAAGGCTCGAGTATTACGGGTATGATCCCTAGACGTCATATCTAGCTGTCTTAATACTCTTTCCAGCTCTATAGCTGTTCGGATGTTCGATGCTATTAATATTCTTTGTACGTCCGGCGGTAGCTGTCGAATGATGACTCGGCATAATTCTTCCTCTGGAAGTGGGTCGTCCAATTCTCGAATTTTCCGGATCTGATTTGCGGCAAACTCGGAAAATTTCGTAGGCAGCGTCGAAGCATATCGACGAGCATACCATTCCGTCCTTAAATTGTGCTGAATATCTGTGTTCCAAAATTTATCGAAAAATGCGACTTTAAATCCTTCGAAATCATCGAAACTGTACCGGAATGCCATAAACCACGTGTGAGCTGACGAATCTAGGTATTTTTCCGTCACTCGTAATTGTCGTTCAGGAGGAATGTCATTATCTTTAAAATATTCTTGTAGGTCCTTAATAAAAGTTTTAGGTGTAGGTCCGTTTTGATTGTTGAACTTTCGGGGTTGATTGTCCTGTAGACGTATAATATTCACAATCTGCGGCCTGTTCCCTTTATCGTCCATTTGATTTAAAGATGCGGTATTATTCTTAGCTCGACCGGAAGTTTTTATCTCCTGTGCTGCATTAGGAGTCGAACAAATGAATCCTGCTTTAAACTGTTGCTCCATTTGTGATTGCCTTTCAATTACGGACGCAGTCACAACTCGTGTGCTGTCACTATGCAATCGCAACGTTTGTAGTTCCGTTGTCATATTTGATATTTCGTCTGACATCCCCTTTATTTTATCCTCCATTTGTCCTACTAACCCACGGGACGCAAGAAGTTCGTGTTCCACCTTGGATACAACTTCTCCGATAGCTTTCTTATTGTCATTTACAGCTGTTTTCAGACCTTCTACTTCACCAGTAATGACTTCTTTGCTCATCTGAATTTCCTGTCTGACCCCCTTGTCGACCTGAATTATACTATCACATACTTCCTTAAATCGTTTAGTCCACCTCAATTGCACATCGGTCGTATTTTCCTTATGCGATTGTATTTGGTTGCTAAGCTCAGAAATTTTCCTTTCCACCTCAGTCTTCTGTGTGATCATATTATCCATAATTGATTTCTTGAGCGTGCCTAACCTCTCAGTAAACTCCTGCGCTACGCTAGCTATCGAGTTTGTAACCGTTCGTTCAATCTCTTGTTTCAACTTCGCCTGACTATCTTTAAAATCACGCGACATCACTTTAATTTCTTGGGTTAACCTAGTCTGGTTGTCTTTGAACTCACGTGACATCTGTGCTTGACTCTCCTTAAACTCAGTTCTAATAGAATCAACACTAGCCTTAGTTTCCGCTCTCATTTCGGATTGATTACGTTCAAGTCTTTCAATACTAGCCTTATTCTCAGCTCCCAATTTCTCAGCGCTGGCTCTCATCTCCGCTATCATCCGAGCTAAAGTATCCAAATCCATTACAATTCATAAGCATTGTGCTCGCCAACAACGATGAACCTGTACATCTTTGCCCCATTTGCCTAAATTTCACCGGAAATTGCCAAAGAATTTGTAAAATACAAAGTATGAACTCAACAAGCATGCTCTCCGTACTGTAACAAATAGACCTATACCGAAGCAATGTCCAGCTGTATTATGTCATTACCAACCTTGGTATCTCTATCCATTTAATTGTCACCATTTAACTGAATGAAAATTACCATCTCCTTGCTTTTGCGCCACCATAGTGTTCGCCGAAACAACAAGATCGTAAATATAACAACAACAACAAAAATATGCCCTGGAAATAACTCACCAAAACGATCAATGCCTAAGCAATGAGGGTTTTGGTTGGCCCTGAAAGTTGGGCGCCAATGAAATATGTCCCCTTCTCCGGGGTCGCTCAGTCGGCAAAACGAGAGTCCCAAAAAGGGTGGACCGTTCGCAGGGCCGATTTTGCTATTAAGGGACAATTTCATAGAGTTTATATTTTCAGGACCCTTGGTGACTGGATAGGTGACACAATATAAATGAAAATCAGGGCAAATAACAACAACGTTTATTAAAACATAACGGAAACTCAGTCTGGACAAATGCATGAAAGGAAAAAAAAATTTTTAAATACAATGTGACTTTGCAACAAAAGAAATATCTCAATCTTTAATGGCTTGTGAATAAATGAACACGACTATAAGTCCTCGCATGCTTCTGGAGTTAGATTCCATTGCTTCTTCAATGAAACTCCACCCAGTATTTTACTCTGCAACATCGAATGAACCACAAAATTAGCAAAGCTGTCATTTCCCGTTATAACTCATGTTTAGTCATTTACAGGTAAAATAATTTCATACATTTTGAAGAAAAATTACTATTAGCTCAGCATTTACTTGTTCGAGGAAATCTCTTGAAAATTCATTCACTCTACCTGTGAAAATCCTCTAACTCATCTTGTCATCATAAAATTCCTTTACAATTTCATTTTAGTGTTGGGAAATATTTTTACAATTTCTTTGGCATAACTCCCTCTCTCTCGTAGACTACGCTTGACTGTATTCTTTCCTTACTCTATTTAACTTTTCTAAATTACCTAGCATTTCATGGATGGATAGAGCATCATGAGATCCTACACGGAATCAACAACAACAACAACAATGCTTCACAGTCACCAAAAAAAAAAAAATACAAGATAAGTTTCCTTGGAATGATATAAGTAAATGACATCAAACAACCCAATTCTACCAACTGGTTAAGTAAATTTTTATCACACAATGAATCTGTAATATTTATTATTATTATTATCATCCAGTCATTTATCTCGTCTTTCCCTTGAGTTTTATTGAAGATCCTTACAATCATCTGACCAGAATAAAAACTCGCTCATGACTGTAGTTATGATGATACAGAAAGCCAAATTTCTCTCTCGAAGAATAACTATCACCATCATCAGTGATAAGAGCTCACGAGCCTCGAAAACATCTAATAACGATTAAGTCATGTATTATTCATTTCAGTTGTTGAGCCAGAAATAGACCTATTATTAGTCACTAAATTCGTACATCCTCATAAATCATTATCGCCATAATCATTCATTACAATCACTGTGACTCATAATACCTTTTAGGCCCGACATGCACCCTAGTAGTCCCATGTCGTCCATTAATGGCGAACTCCATTATCACAATGACCATACAAGTTTAATCTCAACAACTTTTACATTATCCGACCTTTACTATTATTAGCATTATTATTATTATTATCCTATAATGGCTCCTAGATCGTTCTCTCGAAGAATATTTCTCACATTCGTCGTTCACTTTCCCTTCTACCATCAATCACTACACATGACTAACAGGGTTTTAAAACTACAATTTAATTATAGTGTACTCCTACATCTAATCATATCTTCATTTACTATTTTTATGAGTTTAATTTATTCTTATTATTATTATTATTATTATCATGATTGTTAGTAGGCCTTACTCCCTTAAAGTCACTTTCGAAGATCATAATCACTCACTCTTGTCGACTCAAGAACAACTGGGATTATTCATCATCACGTCCAAAATAAAACTATCATTATTCCAAGGAAATGCAAAGATAGAACAATATTGAAATCACAAATCAACGAAGTAAGGAACGCTCTCCCATCACCATTAAATACAAATTACTAAGGAAACTACTTTACTCTACGCAAGAATACAATCTAGTCATCTACTAAAAGAGAAGAAATTTTACAAGGGTACTCATATTTCCGGTGAGAATCCTTGGCGTCGGGATGCTGCTCCAGGCGACGACATCTCTTGCCTCATCTATGGTGGTTTACGGATGTACAAAGTCATCGCGTTGGCGTGCACTCTGGAATTTAGTTCCACATGACTGTAGCTCTATTCAGCGTCTTCCTTTTATTCCAGCAAAGTCCCAGAAAATCTCTCGATTTCCCTCTTGATCGCCGCATGTCGACAACTTGGTTTCCTCGGAGATCGCTGAAACTAAAATATTCTATTAGCACAGGGATCCACACTAGCTATAACTCACTAAGTTATTTTCAACACTTAACTTGGCGCAACGATGTACTTCAGGTCCATTATTACTATAAGCTTCGTCTTCTGAACACATTCGTTAAGTTACGATGCGCCTTAGGCTGACAAATAATAGGGCTGAATATTATGATGATTAAATAAAGGTTAGATTTCCTCTCGTCTATCCACTTGAGATCGTGACTTCCTTTCATAATGTCCAATGGAACATTCCTAAAGCTTCTATGGCAAGAATCGGCTTTAATGAGCACGCTGACTGTCTGTGGTTTAACATTTTCCACCCGGGAGAATGCATGACTGTAATAAGCTCGCTGGATACTGCGTTGAGCTAACAATGAATTACACTGGCATTCAAGTAACGTAATGATCGTGCCCTACAAGGATTACACTAGTATTCACGTCGTCTGAAAATATTCTTCTTTCCCGTAGAGAATACACGGTTCGACTTCTCGTAAGAAAACCACTGTCCGACGTGCTCTTGGAAAACTGTTCTGGCCGTCGTCTCGTGAAATTTCTCCTGAACTGTTCTGTCGTTCATACACAAGAACTTCCTTCGACTTTTCCAGAACAATCCTAATATTTCCAGCACTTTCCTCAATTTCTATTGGCTGGTAATCGACCTGCGCCATAGCTCGTCCTTGACCGCTACGAGTGGATTTTATGAGAACATTTCTCCTCCCCTCTGTCGTCTGCTGGTGTCATGACGTAACTGCGCTCTGGTCACCCTCGATCAGCTGTTGACCTAGTTTCGGCCGGCTCGCTCTCGCACAACTATGTCACAGCTGGTACACGCGCACTCGTAAGCAATGCTCCGTAATAAATATTCCCAGCTTTCCCAAATTAACTGAGGTACCATTTAGACGGGTACAGTACCTCGACGTGTTTCTGCGTGCATCGCCGCTCGCGGTGGTCCTACAACCTACTGAGTCGATGCCGTGCGCATTGTGTAACCTGCATATCGGTTTGAAATAAACATCAATTATTTGTCCGTGCCGTCTCTGTTTTTTCCCCAACTTTCATCCCTTTCGAACCACTCCTTCCTGGTGTTGCATTTGCTCTGTCAGTCAGTGTAAATGAAACAACATATAGAAAATCAGTTTCGTGTATGAAAACTTCGCCAACGCATACTCATCACATGCATAATCAACTAGAATCACATATATACTACTAAAATAAATGGATAGCCCAAAAGTAAAAGGGAAAATGACCATTCAGTCAAATAACATCATTCTCTCTTCGAATTAATTTTATTGGATAGATTTTTATAACATTTTGAATATTCGAAAGTAAGGCGCGATATTCCTCAATTTTTCACTCTGATGACAACGAAAACATATCTTATTTCCCTTTTCCCAGAGGCAGTCAAACCTTTTAACAATATGTTACAGAACAGAGCCAATCGGCAAGGAAATGGGGACTGGAATATTCTTGTAATGAGTCAAGTTAAGATTTGAAGATGGACAGAGATAATCAGCCTAGACTCATCTCCAACCAAGGGAAAACGGTGCAAATGAAACTCCTTGCGTTTGTGCACTATAACTCCTAGCTCCTCAGTCGCTTTTCTTTGTCTCTGCTTCTTTTCTTTGATAATTCCCTGGACACATTTTTATCATGCAGCACTTTGGAATAGTTGTTAATAAATATGTTGGCTAAAACTTCACACATTTTAAACTGATACTAGAGACCTATTCCATTCTGAAAAATAATATTAAAACTAGCTCCAAACTTGTCAAGAAAGACTCTGTGTCCCACACCTATAGGGAGAGGAAATATTGCTCTTGAAATGAGCAGATTTTGTACCAAAATCCTAGTGGCCATGGATATGCTCGAAAGTGAGGATGTTGCAATTTCCGATGCTACTGCCCAGTTTTTAAAATATTTCGAAGTGGTGGACAATGCCTCATGTTCAACACCCAATTAAAGTACACCCAAATCAAATCAATCAATCAGTCACTACTGATCTGCATTTAGAGCAGTCGCCCAGGTGGCAGATTCCTTATCTGTTGCTTTCCTGCCCTTTTCTTAATGATTCCAAAGAAATTGGAAAATTATTGAACACTTCCCTTGGTAAGTTATTCCAATCCCTAACTCCCCTTCCTATAAACGAATATTTGCCCCAATTTCTCCTCTTGAAATCCAGCTTTATCTTCATATTGTGATCTTTCCTACTTTTAAAGACACCACTCAAACTTATTCGTCTACTGATGTCCTCCCACGCAATCTCTTCTCTGACAGCTCGGAACATACCATTTAATCGAGCAGCTCGTCTCCTTTATCCCAAGTCTTCCCAGCCCAAACTTTACAACATTTTTGTAACGCTACTATTTTGTCGGAAATCACCCAGAACAAATCGAACTGCTTTTCTTAGGATTTTTTCCAGTTCTTGAATTAAGTAATCTTGGTGAGGGTCCCATACACTGGAACCATACTCTAGGTGGGGTCTTACCAGAGACTTATATGCCCTCTCCTTTACATCCTTACTACAACCCCTATATACCATCATAACCATGTGCAGAGATCTGTACCCTTTATTAACAATCATATTTATGTGATTACCCCAATGAAGGTCTTTTATTGTATTAACACCTAGGTACTTACACTGATCCTCAAAAGGAACTTTCACCCCATCAACGCAGTAATTAAAACTGAGAGGACTTTTACTATATGTGAAACTCACAACCTGACTTTTAACCCCGTTTATCATCATACCATTGTCCACCGTCCTTCTCACAACACTATCGAGGTCACCCTGCAGCCGCTCACAATCTTGTAACTTATTTATTACTCTGTACAGAATAACATCATCTGCAAACAGCCTTATCTCTGATTCCACTTCTTTACACGTATCATTGACATATATATGAAAACATAAAGGTCCAATAATACTGCCTTGAGGAATTCTCCTCTTAATTATTACAGGGTCAGATAAAGCTTCGCCTAATCTATTTCTCTGATTTCTATTTTCTAGAAATATAGCCACCCATTCAGTCATTCTTTTTTCTAGTCCAATTGCACTCATTTTTGCCAGTAGTCTTCCATGATCTAACCTATCAAATGCCTTAGATAGGTCAATCGCAATACAGTCCATTTGGCCTCCTGAATCCAGGATATCTGCTATATCCTGTTGAAATCCTACAAGGTGAGCTTCAGTCGAATAACCTTTCCTAAATCCAAACTGCCTTCTGTCAAACCAGTTATTAATTTTTCAAACATGCCTAATATAATCAGAAAGAATGCTTTCCCGAAGCTTACATACAATGCATGTCAAACTGACTGGCCGGTAACTTACAGCTTTATGTCTATCACCCTTTCCTTCATACACGGGGGCTACTATAGCAACTCTCCATTCATTTGGTATAGCTCCTTCAAGCAAACAATAATAAAATAAGTATTTCAGATATGGTACTATATCCCAACCCATTGTCTTTACTATATCCGCAGAAATCTTATCAATTCCAGCTGTTTTTCTAGTTTTCAACTTTTGTATCTTACTGTAAATGTGATCGTTATCATAGGTACATTTTAATACTTCTTTAGTGTTACTCACATCCCCTATCTGGACATTATCCTTGTAACCAACAATCTTTACATACTGCTGACTGAATACTTCTGCCTTTTGAAGATCCTCGCATACACACTCCCCTTGTTCATTAATGATTCCTGGAATCTCCTTCTTTGAACCTGTTTCTGCCTTAAAGTACCTATACATACCCTTCCATTTTTCACTAAAATTTGTATGACCACCAATTATGCTTGGCATCATGTTATCCTTAGCTGACTTCTTCGCTAGATTCAATTTCCTAGTAAGTTCCTTCAATTTCTCCTCACTTCCATAACCATTTCTAACTCTATTTCTTTCCAGGCTGCATCTCCTTCTTAGTCTCTTTACTTCTCTGTTATAATATAGTGGATCCTTACCATTCCTTATCACCTTTAAAGGAACAAACCTATTTTCACATTCCTCAACAATTGCTTTAAATCCATCCCAGAGTCTGTTTACATTTTTATTTACCATTTTCCACCGACAATTGTTACTTTTTATAAACTCCCTCATGCCAGTTTTATCAGCCATATGGTACTGCCTAATAGTCCTAATTTTAATACCTTCCTTTCTTTCGCATTGATTTCTAACTACGACAAAAACAGCTTCGTGATCACTAATACCATCTGTTACTTCGGTTTCTCTATAGAGGTCATCTGGTTTTACCAGCACCACATCCAAAATATTGTTCCCTCTAGTTGGTTCCATCACTTTCTGAATTAGGTGCCCTTCCCATATTAACTTATTTGCCATTTGTTGGTCATGCTTCCTGTCGTTTTCATTACCTTCTAAATTGACATTTTGTAAATTGAGATCACCTGCTAATATCACATTCCTTTCCATATCATTTCCAACATAGCTGATTATCTTATCAAATAATTCTGCATCAGCGTTAGCGCTACCCTTTCCCGGTCTGTACACTCCAAAGACATCAAGTTGCCTATTATCTTTAGAGAAGTGCCTTACATCCAGAATTTCATGTTTTTCATCTTTAACTTTTTCGTAGCTTACAAATTCTTCTTTCAGCAGAATGAATACTCCTCCTCCTACCATTCCTATCCTATCTCTATCCTATCTCTACGAAACACACTCCAGTTCCGTGAGAATATTTCTGCATCCATTATATCATTTCTCAGCCATGATTCAACTTCTATTACAATATCTGGTAAGTATATATCTTTTAAATTAATTCGATTCCTTCGTCTACAATGCTTCTATAGTTGAGCACTAACATTTTTATGTCATCCCTACTTGATTTTCAGTTCCCTGTTTGCTTAACACCGCTCCCTAGGCCCCACCGTTTCCCTGAATGTACCTGCCTATAACCCTTCTAAACAAGTTTCCTTTTATGTACCACTGCGGTTTAAGTGAAGGCCATCTGGGCGCAGATCCCTGTCTCCTACCCACCCATTAGGGTCTAGAAATCTCACTGCTAGTTTCCCACATACCCTCTCCATAGTCTCATTTAAATCCCCAATCACCTTCCAGTCAGTATCCCTCATACAGAGTATTCCCCTGATAAAAATCTCCGCTTCCTTAAACTTCAATCGTGCTGCATTTACCAGATCCCACACATCCCCAACTATGTTTGGGATCTGGAAAATGCAGCACGAATGGAGTTTAAGGAAGCGGAGATTGTTATCAGAAATGATGGTGTTAGCCCGATTAACGTCCCTAGTGATGATAAGCTTCTCTTTCTGGACACTATAAAAACATACGTTGACATATGACAAAGCAGCCCTCACACAATGATGTTAAACTTCTTCTTCTTCTTCTTCTTCTTGTCGTTTGGGCCTACTGAGGACCACGGGGCTCGTTTCAACTCCTTGTATGGAAATTCTGTTTTTTCTTCGCCCAGAAAGCTTTCATCTTCTGGCTGTGTGCTTGTTTCCTTTCCTCGGTCCACTTCGCTCGGGTGGTGCCTGTACTCTGTCTGCTGGTGAGAGACTCTGGAAAGACACCTTGAAAGGTCAACTGCCGGAATAATTCACGATCCTGTATGGTTTGTTCTGAAATACCCAGCTGTTCTAAGTCGGACTTCACTGTGGTGATCCATTTATTTTTGGATCTTTCCCTCCGCCTGTAGTGGTAAAGATCTTGCTGGTAAGTCTGTAAGTACTCATACGAGTCAAATGCCCATAGAAAGTCAATCGCCTCTTCCTCATGGATGTAACTATGTCTTCTTGATTATCATAGATCTAATTGTTGTTCCTTATCCTGTAGGTACCATCCCCTTCTCTTATTGGTCCTAAAATCCTCCTTAGTATTTTTCGTTCCTTGAGCTCTAGCTTCCTCATTGGTCCTTTTCTGTTCATCAGAAGACACTCATAGGCGTACAGTACGGACGGTCTTACTACTGAATTGTAATGTTGGAGTTTAAGCTGGTTCTATTGCTGTGATTATAAGATCTGCGGCCGTGAAAGCCTTTTTTGATGTTGTATCTCCAATGGGGGAGCATTTTTTGAACGGAGAAATCTTTTCTCCTTTAGCAGGTTAGCAAACTTGATTTGCTAACTCGGCGGGGCCACACAGTTTGGTCTGCCACTGCTAAGCAGAGTTCTGGAGGGGCGTGCCATTCCAGCTGATGAGTCCAAATGGCACGTCTGGACGAAACTCTGCATTATGCACACGGCCTAACCACCCAAAAGCTGGTTCTATTGCTGTGATTATAAGATCTGCGGCCGTGAAAGCCTTTTTTGATGTTGGAGTTTAAGGTTCTTAGACAGGCACTTGGATGTATAGATGCTCTTATAGGTATCGTAGATCCTTTCCAACTTGGTGCATCTGGTGTCTATTGCTAATGTCTCATTCTCGGTTGCTGATATCCACTCCCCTAGTTACATCACTGCAGGAACCTTACTAATAGTGGTGTTTTCCAATGGCATAGTATGTGGGACTCCCTTTATGTTAGCCATGAACTCAGTTTTCTTTATATTGACTCTCAAGCCGGTTTTAGCTGCTATGGTATAGATGCTCTGTAGCTGGTGAGTAGCTTCTTCTATGTTGTTAGCTAATAAGGTAAGGTCGGCGACAAAGGCCAGGCAAGGTACACTGAGATCTTGTAGCCAATTTTCAGTCCACTTCCTGGAGGTAATGTGGCAGTCCATTCCCTGATAATCTTCTCTAGAACGCAATTAAAGAGAATGCAAGAAATTCAATCACCTTGTCTAATTCCCGTTTGGATAGAGAAACTCTCTGAGAGCTCATCTCTTTGGAGGTGGTGTTCTTGAGCGTAGCCTGGATTAGTCTGGTGGTCTTCTCATCAAGGCCTAATTCCCATAGGGTGCAGAAGAGGGTCTGCCTATCTATAGAGTCATATGCCTTCTGGAAGTCCACTAGTATGACTACCCATTTGTGTCCGCCACGATTCTTGTGTCTCAGGATTGTCTTGAGGTTCTGTATCTATTCTGTGCAAGATCTATTTGCGGGAAAACCGGCCTGGGAATCCAGTTGACTGACCACTCTGGTTTGCAGGGTTTAGAAAAGATCTTGTATGTAACCGATATTAGAGAAATGCCTCTGTAGTTGTCGAAGTCTATCTTACTACCTTTCTTGTGTAGAGGATGGATTACCGCTGAGGTCCATTCCTCAGGTAAGGTCTCCGTTGCCCAAATATCCTCTATGATCTGATGGATGCTTTGTATGGATTGTTCGTCAGCATGTTTCCACATCTCCGCTACTATACCGTCTTCACCTGAGGCCTTGTTGTTCTTTAGGCTCTTGATAATCTCCCTTATTTCTTCAATGGTTGGCGGTGTGGAGTTTCGGTTTCTGGAAAGAGGCTCATAGAATGCGAATCTCTCTTTAGGTTCCTCTGCATTGAGGAGCTGTTTGAAATACCCTGCAAGAGTATCGGTACAAACCTTCTTGTTGAACTGAAGTTTCCCATTAGGTCCACGAAGATGAAGGGTGGGGATGTTAAACTTAGTAATGAAACGTTCAGACACTAAAGGTATAATAGGTCTTTTCCCAGTGAGAAATTTGAATGCACAAACTCGCTGGACTATAACTACTGATATATTAACCAACATGACAATCCCAGTACACACACCATTTCAATACACACACCGCCTCGTATTAAGCGTAGAATTGCAAATTCTAAGTGTCCACTGACTCATACAAATACACTTGCGCACTTCTGTTTTAAAAATAATATTTATCGTCAACTCTCATTAAATTACACCAACTGCATACGGAAACAGGGAACCCTCGTTTCGAACTGGCTCGGCAACTCGAATAGCCGTCTTGGAACAGTCGAGTGGTAGTATTAAGGTCTGAATATTGGGGTTGGACTTGTTTCGAACCTGCTATTACAAGCTTTCATCTTAATCACGTAACGGACTTAACAACGCGGTTCTTTAGGTAGGTAACTTCTTTTTTTTTTTTTTTTTTTTTTTTTTGCTAGTTGCTTTACGTCGCTCCGACACAGATGGGTCTTATGGCGACGATGGGACAGGAAAGGGCTAGGAGTGGGAAGGAAGCGGCCGTGGCCTTAATTAAGGTACAGCCCCAGCATTTGCCTGGTGTGAAAATGGGAAACCACGGAAAACCATTTTCAGGGCCGCCGACAGTGGGGTTCGAACCTACTATCTCCCGAATACTGGATACTGGCCGCACTTAAGCGACTGCAGCTATCGAGCTCGGTAAACTTCTTTTTCAACTATGATGCATTTATTAATGTATTCTAGCATATCATATTTTTTCCCCCTTCAAGTAACTAGTTTTCAAGGCATATCCCTGTGTTTAAAAAAATTAGAACCCTTCTGAACACTTCGTATGTACTCGTCCGAATTATGTTCATTCTGCTACCATTACCACAAAGTGCACCATTTTTGGTATCCAATTGTAATGGTGGTGATCGTTCCTCAAAGGGAGAAATTAACGTGTTCATCAGCCTCATTCTTGTTACTGACTGTTATTCCAGGACTAACTAACCGGCGTTGGAATTTTTCTTTCTTCTTCAGACCACACACTGTAACATTCATTAAAATCTTTTCCAATATATTATTATTCCTATTCCTGCTATGTTCATTTCTTCACTTATTACTCCAAGTGTGTGCTTAGGCGAAGTGACAGAGAAGAGAGTTCCATTTCCCGTGAGGAGTTCGGAAAATTTAGAAAACGATAATTCCACTTTCGGAGAAGTTTGTCAAAATTGAGAACCAGGTTAATTTCTGGGGACAAGAATGTGGTTGGACGTAGAACTAATCACTCGATGCAGTAACACAGAGGTTACAAATAGTGGGAGCATTTACCTTCCAATTCTCCAAGAGATTTCATGTCTTCAACAGGATATCATTGCTTCCCATCATTGCATTTGTCTTAGAGCAATGTGTAGCTTTCACCTCTATTTGTTCTCCTGAGATAAACGCCCCATCTCCTTTCCTCAACTTGTTTTCCTATTTTAATTTCATTTCATATCTTATGAATTTAATTTCCATAACACATTGTGTAATTTCACAGTCTACAAACATTAGTAATATCATATTCATTTTTGCTTACAGACACAATCGCCTGTAATATAAGCCATTTCTTAAATTCCGTTTGATCACATTTTCCGCTTGTATTTCGCAATAAACACACCAACTAATGATAGCACGATAACGCTGAGCAGAGATTGGCATATTTTATTACCCTGCGGTCTGCTCATTATCCTCCTTTTACATTATCGTTTATATTTGTGTGCAGATAATTTTACTAATTAATTTCTGTTGGAAAAGCAATCCAAGATATATTTGCAGTAATTGCCTAATTTAATGTGGATATTGCTTCTGGTTTTGGATGTAATCGCTTTTGCTACTTAGTTCGTTTGGTTAGAGAACACGCCTGATAGAATGAACACATTCATAAATGAACGACCAAGCTCGATAGCTGCATTCGCTTAAGTGCGGCCAGTATCCAGTATTCGGGAGATAATGGGTTCGAACCCCACTGTAGGCAGCTCTGAAGATGTTTTTCCAGGGATTTTCATTTTAACATCAGGAAAATGCTGAGACTGTACCTTAATTAAGGCTACGGCAATTTCCATCCCACTTCCAGCCCTTTCCCGTCCCATCGTCGCCATAAGACCTATCTGTGTCGGTGTGACGTCAAGCAACTTGTAAAAAAAATAAACGAGTCTGAACAGACTCGAACCAGACTCATTGCTGCTCAGTCTAACAGGGCATAATTTCGACAACGAGTTGTGTGTGTCAAGCTAAACTCGAAACACGATAACATCTCGGTATACCAATCCAGTGAGATGTTCAACCACTTAGTGGGTGATCAAACAAAGAGTGTTGCCTAGTTGCTTCTTCAGGTGTATTACACGCACTTTTGACATAAGAGATGTGCAAAAGATTAATGCATGTGGCAACACTGTGCCAGCGAACCTCCGAGTTTTGGATCTGCTGAATTCTGATCATTTGTTCTGTGAAGTCGAACGTCCACTTGAACATGGTTTTTTCAAGCAGTCATCGACGAGAATGCTCGAGCAGAAAGCTTGGGACGAGTCTAGACTGAGTGATACTCATCTCTTAAATATGAGTTTGAACGAGTGTACACCTTGTTTTGCACAGTTTTACAGTCTGTTTCACTGTACGTTGTGATATCACGGAAAAATAGCTCAATAAAATTCATCGAAAATCGATACTTAATTTTAATCAGGTTTTGCACTAGCTTATATGTTATTTCATCATTATACAGCTCATGCACGGATACTGAAAGGAGTGAGACCAGGCTGTCTGCTCCTATAATTCCTGTTTGATATCTTAGCTGAGAAAATCATCAATGAATCTATAACAAAAACCAAGCTTGGGGTTAAAGTAGGAGGGAGAATAATGCAAATCATCAAATTCGCCGATGATCAAGCTACAGTTGCGGGTAGTCCAATATTCTTTTTTCCAAAATGTTGCTAAAGCTGAATAAAAAGCTAAGTAATTTGGTATGAAAAAGAATAAGAATAAAACAAAAGTCATGATATTTAGTAGGACCCACGTGCATTGCACGTGATGATCCGTGGTAAGGCTGTACAACAGGTAGCACAGTTCAAATACCTTGGCCAGATCAACGTAGAAATCCTTCAGTGTCACATTGAAATAAAAACACGAATAGCAATACCTAGAACAAAGCAAGCCTTGAGAGAATAAACAGTTCCTTCTATATCCCTCATGTTACGTAAAATAATAATGAAATATTATGTTTTTTCTGATGCGCTGTATTGTGCTGAGAGCTGGACGTTAACCAAGAGGCTAGAAGCCTTTGAGATATGGTGTTGGCGTTGGCTGCAGCGGATAAGTTGGCTGGAGAAGAAGATCAACACTCAGGTATTGAACATTGTCCTCGAAAATAAACAGTTGTTGAGTCAGATTAGGAAGAGACAACTTTCTTGGATGGGACATAGGCTTCGACTTAGGAATGTGTTGATGGAAATTTTGGAAGGTAAAAACCAGGGAAACGCCATCGTGGAAGACCAAGAAGAACATTCATGATGACATTTCCTGTGAACTCAGGATACAAGAGCTATGCAGACGCAAAATGTACTGCACAGGATCGACCCAGTTGGAGAAGACTCATCTCAGGAGCAAACCAGTCATTAGACTGAAATGCTCAAAGGAGAAGGAGATGCATTGGCGTGCAATTCTAACTGGCTAAAACAGTAAGTGTCAAATTTCTACGTTAATATTAGCTGAATGAAAATTGTTCATAACAGTTTCGATACCGTTTTACCTTATGAGGGGATATTTGCAATTATTACATACTTTACAAACATAAATATATCCAGAAACGTTCATTTTATCTAACAAAAGAACATAAACATTACAGCAAATCTAATTTTCAGTATTTTGTTTGTGATAAATTGTTACTGTACAAGCTGCAATAATTGAGATATTCACGATTTTATTTTTATTGAAATTCATCAGTGACAAGCATAGCTGTAGTGACAATATTTTTCAGTCATTATGGTAAATAACTAACTGGTAATGGTGCGAGCTGCTGTGATTGTTTTTGTGAGCTGAAGAGCCACGTGATCACCAGCCCCTATTGATCAGGAAGATAATGAACATGACTAACGAAATGAGAAAAATACGTGAAGAAACGATTACTAGACGAATAAGGAATCATAAAAACGTGGAGTTGAAACGCTAGGCCCCGAATGACCAAATGTCACACTGGCCGAGGAGAGACAAAAAAATATGTTCACCTACAACGACCTAAGCTCGAATATTATCAACGGTAGCGTCACACTGGCAGACTACTATTACTGTCTACTTTTTCCGCTAGATTGCACTACTGCTGCAATTACTAAAACTAACACGTCAACGACGGATATACAGTATATTATAAAATAAGGAAAATGGTCATCCTCCATATAAAATTGAATAAGATTTTGGTCAAATATTGTAAATATTGTCTAAACTTTGGCGATTATTGACATTTATTAATCATTACAATAGGTCTGTGAATGCGTGAGAGTGCTGACGTTTGGAACCAAAGATCGCAGGTTCAAATGCGACAAAGGTATTATGTTTTCGAAGTGCGGAATACATATCCCTAAGGTAGTCCATGTCGTATGGTATCGGCATGCTCTGGTCGTGCATTCGGTGTTTACGAATTACCTATTATTACTCAGCCATAGGTCGCCAAACACGCTCTAGTTTCTCTGTCATCTGGTGAAATTAAAAGGAACGTCAATATCGATCGTGCATGGTAGCTGAAGTTATATGTTTATGAGCCACTGGCGATTAAATTCATGTCAAATATTTCTTTACTTCCTTTATTTTCTCTCGCATCTCTTGCATTGATTCTCGATATTTCTCTTTTCCTCAGCTAGGCGTCTTTTACCTGCGATTTTCCTAGAACGTGTCCCTGAGTGGTAAACGTTCTTTGATGTCTTCTTGGGAGACCTGAAGTTCTTCTGTGTACTTTTAAGTTTCTTTCCTCCTCGTAAATACAGGCCATTTAAACTTCCCAAATAAGTCTTCCTGTGAGTTGGGATTTATACTTTGAATATGTCTGATGAAATCGATTTCTCGGTTTCTAAGTATCAGTAATTTTCTTATATGTGTGTAATGTTCAATGCTATTTTAATTCTTCCCAAATATGCTGGCAAGTTGTCAAGAGTCCTTACGACTAAAATGACTACAAAGACAGGTGGATGATTTACACTTCACACAGTTTTTATTTACGAACGTAGTCAAATACACAGCCCCCTGATGCTTCAAACTCTTGCTCTCACAGTGCAATGTCGTTCCCCCAAGCAGTTCACTTCACAACACCCCACATCACGTGACTCCTCGCTGAATCACTCTCGAATGACTATAATGACTCGAATGACTCGAATGAATAGAGACCATCTCGTAACTGTTTCGCGCCACTCGCAATTGATTCAAGACGGACTGACTCTCACTGGCTTCGCTCTTTACATAGGCCAATGGAAGACTCTCGCAGTTTGCACTTTCAAATCATTCTGGTTGCCATCTTACATCTTCTTCTAACCATCTTTCCTATCGCGAATCTTAACAAATCACCGAGGCTATTGATTTACTCGCCAATGTCATCGCAGCACCGGTATTGTCACCTCTCGCAGGTATTGTAGCCTTCCACCGGTTCCCTACAGTCTCGGTACTCATTGCCACAGGATTTTCCTACGTTTTTTACTTTCAGTCATTCAAGACGTTCATGATCTCGTCTCGGGTCAGGCATTTCGCTGCATTAAGTGCTTGTGGGATAATTACCGTCGAGTAATGTCTAAGAGTAGTATTAATGGAAATGGACTTCTCGTTCAATAATTTCTCCTGGATATCATAATTAGCCAGCTCTATACATTTGACCCATTTAGTTTGCTTTTACTAAGCGTTTTTATTTTATGTCATTAGCTTCCTGAAGGTTATCAATGTTGCCACAAGGACAAAGCTTAACAAAGGAAAATAATACATGGTTAGACAATTGGTGATAAAAGGAAAATAATGTTTTTTTACGATCTTCTTTTTCTCGAAATTTATTTTTAAAGCATTTTCAATTTTCTCTTTCAATAGTAATGTCTGCTTAGGAATTGTTCCCACTGTATCTGAAATGATTGCCAGGCCACCTGAAAAAGAAAGACAATCAATTGACTGATTGTCTGTTTTATAAATTAGTTTCATTTCTATATTCGTTTCGTTTTCTTTTATTACTTTTCTCTATTTTCCTATGACTTTTGCAAGGACACATTTAAAATATAACGGTGACAGTGCGCCTTCTTGTCTCCTTTTAGTTATTTTCAAAATGTCTCTAAATTTCATGTCTTAATTTCAATCATTATTATTGTTATTATTATTACTATAGTGCACATTTATCTTCACGATAATATGCACCTCTGTCAGGCAGCTAAAGAGTTCGTCACGTCGTACCAAGCGTTATCTCGGTGATAGTGATGGTTGTAATTATTGTTCCATCCGAATGAGGAACTTCTTACCTAAGCGATCCAGTTGAATTCTAACCCAACACATGTGGAATTTATGAAAAGAAAATCATGTCCTTGTGGTTCGAAAAGCACGAACAGTTGTAAATCCCATGGCTAAGGTCGCATCATCATTCACGTAAAACTGTAATTTTGCTTTCTTTTTTAGCATTGAGTTAGTGGAAACTAATATTTCCTTGCCAAACCAGTATTAGGTTGGGCCCAGTTTTGTTATTAATGTATCTGAAATATTATAAAATGAAGGAAGTGAATCTGTGGTTTCGTGTCAAAATATTTATACCTGACTGATAATAATACAGTCGACTGTAATTCTTTCCGTCTGTCTCTTTTTATGTCTATGAAGCCATCAGCTCGGAGACACGTTAGATACTCATGTAAAAATGCACCAAAGTTTATGCGGTTACAGAAATTGCTATTGCAGCACTACTGACCCTATCAGTAATACTCCTCATTGTATGTAGACAGATTGGTTGAGTCCTGAGTGTCATTATCCATCACCACTCATGCCTCATCAGCATACGTAGGTCATAGCTATAAATAAGAATGAGTCTTCAGTTGAATCTACACATTATCTGCCTTTGCTATGGAAGAAATGAAAAAATAGCGCACCCGTCAAGAAATAGCAACAAGCATCGAGAGTAATTAGCAAAGCGTGTTAAGGTGGTTTATGCTTTAGTAGTTTATGGCTCGAAATTTAATTATACAGAATACTGAAGTTATTTGATTTGTTATCTGCTTCAAGAAAATACACACCTCTTCAATCTTCTATTTATCAAAATTTCGCTTTGATTAACTATAATGGAAGCAAAAAAACAAACCATTTCACATTCCATTTTAGATTAGCAGGAAACTGCTCTGAAGAAGCAAGGGAAGGTAATTCCAGAGAAGTTATTTGGCTTCACAGCACTCCAACTCAAACCTTCGGTTCTCAGTCGTTTGCAACACCGATCAATATCCCGATTGTAGCATCTCTGTTCTCGAATATCCGTTCGCTTTCCTAGATTAATGAGACTCTGTTCTAGTCTCCCGATATTTCGTCCTCCTCGCTATAAGCTGCGGGACAAATTACCCTGCATTACAACACATTTCATCGTTTATCTCAATTCTTTCCGCCTGCAGTCGTGAACCGAATTACCATTGATCGTGTGCTATATTCCTGGGTCAATACCATTTACAAATTAAACTTACATTTTATTGTCGGTATGTTATTTTTATAAAGATTTGTAGGATGTCGGTTGTTCCATTTACCATTATTCGTTTATTTAACAGTGACGAAGTTAGGACATGCGGCACTGTCTTACACTTATGCACGTTAAATAGAAGGTGATAGAGATATATACATGTTCAGTTAAAAATAAAATGTAACTAGCATTTCCAAAAATGTAAGTTTTTAGGAATAATAATATCATTGGCATTGTGTCCCACTGACTGCTTTTAGGGTTTTCGGAGACACCAAGGTGCCGAAATGTAGTCCCGAAGTAATTATTTAAAATACCAGTAAATCTACCGACATGAGGCTGACGTAGTTGAGCATCTTCAAATACCACCGGACAGAGCCAGGATTGAATCTGTCAAGTTGGGGTCAAAAGGCCAGCGCCTCAACCGTCTGAGCCTCACAGTCTGGTAAAATTAATTTAATAAATGACTCCAATATCGTTTACATTTTGTGTAAACCTTTGTCGTATTCCACTTAAAATGTTAAGCTATTTGTGAGTCAATGTACACCTCAATCTACTGTTAATAGTAGTGCTGAGGTATTGGAATATTGTTATGCTCGTAATGAAACATTCGAACTTATATTTTTTATATATTGTGTTATCTCCGAGTGATGGGGAAGTAATTGCGTTATTCTATATGTAAGGAACGATTTAAGTTTTCCAGTGAATTTCGTATTAATTTCTATGCGACTACTTTTTATTATTATGTTACACTTCCCGTAAAATAATGGTCATATCATTCTTGCCTCTTGTTATCATATTTCGGTTTTGATTATTCTATTCCTTCGTTATCACGAAATTTACTAATTTAATATAATTTGTAATATTCTGTTTTAAGTACTTGTTATCTGTTCATGTACCGTCATTATTTTAATAATTAATTCACTGCTACCCACTGCAAATGGACATTGCTACCGGGATATCTATGAATTGCAAATGTATTTAATAAAAATAATAAAATCAATTTGAAGATCACTAAGAAATAGTAAGGAAATGAAGTGAAATGGTGCAATAAGATTGTATAATGAGTTTTATGTTTAATGTAAAGGAATTAGCATCGGCAGCCCTGAAAATGGTTTTCCGTGGTTTCCCATTTTCACACCAGGCAAATGCTGGGGCTGTACCTTAATTAAGGCCACGGCCGCTTCCTTCCAACTCCTAGGCCTTTCCTATCCCATCGTCGCCATAAGACCTATCTGTGTCGGTGCGACGTAAAACCCCCTAGCCAAAAAAAAGGAATTAGCGACAGGAATGATTCATTGGACGTACCTTACATATGTTTGGTCATATTTTCCATTCTTAGGACATATTTAGTTATTTCTCAGAGCATATTTGCCTACATATTGGGCAATTTTTGGGTTTCAAACATCCGAACCCGAATGATTACCGATACTGGAAGAGGCGGTCCGATTTCTTGATTGAATGGTCAGCGTACTGATCTTCAGATCAGAGAGTGCCAGATTCGATTCCCAACCGGATTGGAGACTTAAACTGCGTCCGGTTAATTCCTCTGACTCGGGTACTCGGTGTTCGTCGAAAACACATCTACAGCACACGTCACACCACCAACCACCGCAGAAGCAGGCAAACAGGGCTGCTGTAAATTGGGCCAAACCCAAGTGTGTGACTCATTTCATATCCTGGTACCACTAGGATATGGCAAAAACTGATGGAAGAAGAAGACCAATTCTCCTCTCAGTACTCCAGGTCAAAATAGAGATCATTGGGAAGTTATTTTAACATTATTTCTCCAGAAAGGTTTATCAAAAAAATGTAATTCATAAGATAGTTCCTGTTCAGTAAGTCAGCGTACTGATCTTCAGATCAGAGAGTGCCAGATTCGATTCCCAACCGGATTGGAGACTTAAACTGCGTCCGGTTAATTCCTCTGACTCGGGTACTGGGTACTCGGTGTTCGTCGAAAACACATCTACAGCACACGTCACACCACCTACCACCGCAGAAGCAGGCAAACAGGGCTGCTGTAAATTGGGCCAAACCCAAGTGTGTGACTCATTTCATATCCTGGTACCACTAGGATATGGCAAAAACTGATGGAAGAAGAAGACCAATTCTCCTCTCAGTACTCCAGGTCAAAATAGAGATCATTGGGAAGTTATTTTAACATTATTTCTCCAGAAAGGTTTATCAAGAAAATGTAATTCATAAGATAGTTCCTATTCAGTAAAGGAACATGTAAGAAATAATGACGCAAGTGATACAAATTTAAAGTCACTTGCATTTCGTATTGTCTAACAAATTTTACATAAAGAACAAGAAAATATAGTGTTTTAAATGGACGAAAGAATTCTACGGCTCGTGAATTGTAATGAAACCGTATACCTTGTAAGTATAATACTAATTTTATTATTATAATAATTAGTCAGCCCTGTGTTGTAGATGTATCGTACCTGTCTCTCTATACCAAAGCCCTGGGCTCGTTTTCGGCCTGTTCAAGGACTGCGGAGTAGAACGCGATTCGATTTCTCAAGCTCTTAGTTACAGGAAGAAAGCTCACAGTGATAAGATGACGCTACTGCCCTAGTGTACATAGAAGAAAACTGGTTGCTATGGTTACAATGGATATATGACGCTAGTCCCAGACAAGCCCCCAGCCCAAAAGTGCATCTATGTTAAAATGATGTTCGCCTACATAGTAGTTTCGCAAGAGCTGCCAACGCCTGGGAAATGGAACCACTTGTGGTTCGTGTCACGTGAGTTCACAGTCTCGGAACTGCTTCTGCCGTTAGTTTATTTTAAAACAATTAAACTCAAATAATATTATTGAAAATAAGCAGCAGTAATTATACATTCCAGATAACTGGCACTGGGTAAGTTGTAAATATCTGAATACGACAAGGCCAATGAGACCATGATAGTTCATATTGTATTTACTTCTACTTGTCGAGAATTAACGTCCTACTGGTTCAATACTTATGGAACATGCTTAGTTTGTGAAAATGTCTAAATAATACTTGTCAAGTTTGCAAAACTTCCAAAAGTAAAATTAAATATTATATTCTGAGAAATTAAATTCATGTCTCATTCAATCAATACTTGTAGACTTGTAATACTTGTAATCAATGCATGTAAGCTCTGGGAAAGCGTTTTTTTCTGATTTCATTACATGCGTTTTTGATATTGCTAACTTGTTTGTGGGGCCGATGACCTAGATGTTAATCCCCTTTAAACAACAATGTATCATAATCATTATTAACTGGTTTGACAGACAGAAATTCGGGTTTAGAAAAGGTTATTCCTCTGAGGATAGTGCACCTATAATAAGTAGCTCAGAAGTAACACTTATTTCTTCGATATTCTATCAGTATTCCAACAAGACAATGAATATCGTTGGTCATATTTGACAAATCTCTGTATTGAACGTTCCTCGAACTACTGAAATTTTATATATGAGAATCTAGTTTTCGTTCTGTACAACAATCATCGTCAGTCTATTTGTCAGTCTGTCTGACTCTCCATCTAATAAGTTATAAACCCAGGAATTGATTCAATCCTCAAAATTCTTCGTGGACGGTTATACGGTTGTAGAGAAACCACTGAATCGTAAGGTGGCATTACAATATGGCGCATTCTACATATTAGAAAGTCTTTTATGGTATCCAGACGCCCAGAATACCATGGGTACCATCCATTCCTCAGCAGTTTCCATAGTGTTATAAATGAGATTATGACTTCAGCGGAATCTACATATTACTTTGGCCTGTGCCAAGAAGTACTCAAGTTCCATTAAGAAATAGCAACTAACGAAATGTGCGTCTCAAAATTGATCTCTGTGTTTACTTGCTGTTGTCTGCAACCGCTTTTGGACTTCCTAGCTTGTACCATAAACTGAGTAGTATTAAGCACTTTTTTTTACAATTTGCTTTACGTCGCACCGGCACAGATATGTCTTACTTCGACGATGGGATAGGAAAGGGGGAGGACTGGGAAGGAAGCGGTCGTGGCCTTAATTATGGCACAGCCTCAGCATTTCCTGGTCTGAAAATGGGAAACAAAACCATATGCAGGGCTGCCGACATTGCGATTTGAACCCACTACCTCCCGAAAGCATTTTAAAAACATGTAGGGCATGTTCGGAACATGCATATTGGACTGCAGTCATTTTATCGGTAACACATTATGCTTATAATTCAATGCATCGTGCAATTAGAGCTCAAATAACTGTACGTGGAAGTACGTGTTATCAAAAATGATATGGCCCTCAGAGGGTACAGAGGGTCCTGTCTCCGTTTCCCGCCTGAGGCAGGCATTTAATCTTAAATTGTTTTAAGTTACTTCACCTGGCGTTTGAGTCTTTGTGCTGTTTCCAATATCCCTGCAACTCATACACTACACAAAACAATATCATTCACCACGAAATTACGCAGTTTCCTATACATGCAGATGTCGCCCACCCTTGTCGTAGGGTCTGCCTTACAAGGGCTTCACCTGGAAAACAATAGCCGCATGAAATTATTGTATTAACTAACCACCTCAAGTGAGCTTGCTTATACAATTACTATACAAACAGCAATTTGGAAAGAAGTAATTGAGAAAGTCACTTACTTGTCAACGACAGCAGTTGTTCATTAACATTTTCATTTCTGAGTTCAATTTTACCAGTGGTTGCTAGTCTCCTTTTATCTCCTGAGAAAAACACATACATGAATATTTGAAGAACTTTCCTTGGAGAAACACAAAAGCACTTATCTTCCCTTTCTGAGACGCAAAATACACCGAGCATTTCACTACAACAACCACTCCATTGTAAGATTATATCTTGTCGTACGAAGACTTCCGTTCGTCAAAGAGAAGTTTTGAACTTCACGACGAGGTACGCACTTTCTTTTTATACCTTACAGAGTGTCACTAATGCTCATGATTGGAATATATCATTATTTAGAGAGGAGAATAGCCTAAATTGAAAAAAAAAATAGAAACTCTCAGTTCAATTTCAAGGACTACTATATATTTCATGACCCTTGTCCCTCCGACTGATATCACAATTTCACAGTTGGAGGTTTTGAATCTTTAATTATGCATTGTCTTATCCAGATAAAGGGTAATCTAAAGAAGGGGGTAATGACGCGGTCAGTTCACCGGAAAGCACGTGGGGTATTTTTCTCCTTTTTCTCACTTAAAATAATGAAAGATTTACTTCCTTTCGGAGCCACCGTTCCTCAGGCGGCAACGCGCCGGCCTCTCTCCGCTGCGTTCCGTGGTTCACATCCTGTTCACTCCATGCGAGATTTGTGCTGGACAAAGCGGAGGCGAGACAGGGTTTTCTCCGGGTATTCCGGTTTTCCCTGTCATATTTTATTCCAGCAGCATTCTCCAATATAATTTTATTTCATCTGTCATTCATTAATCATTTCCCCAGAGGAGTGCGACAGGCTTCGGCAGCCGGCACAATTCCTATCCTCACCGCTAGATGGGGGTGTCATTCATTCCATTCCTGACCCAGTCGAATGACTGGAAACAGGCTGTGGATTTTTCATTTTTACCTCCTTACATGATCAGAAAATTGTTGGTTCAACAGCTAATAATGCCTCTGTTTGATTATTGTGGCGTGTACGGCAGACTAAGTGGTGCCCTCTCTAATGTACTTCAGAGAGCTCAGAATGCTTGCGTCCGCTTTATAATGAACCAAAATTTCATCATACAACTCCTGCATTCCATGAGCTAAATTAGCTTAAATTAAACCAACGTCAAAACTATAATTCGTTGCTTCTATCAATGAAATAATATACTGTACCGGTAAAAGAGCCCGACTCTCAGATTATATTTTAAAGTAAGCAAGTATATAGTTCTCAGGGCAAAAACTGGGTGACTAGTAGCTAGGGCTCGGTACAGGAGGTAGGGTCCTATCTACAAGAAAACTTTGACTTTGACTGAACATGAGTTTATTCATATAAGACATGAAATTGCACATCACCTCCAGGTAGATATAAGCTGTCTTCCACATAGTCCTATAATATGGCTCGGATTCTCCAGTTCACCAACCCAAGCAGGTTGGAACTCGTTCCAGAAGATTCCAGGGATTCCGTACAGAAGCGGCTGGATTGTCTGGGTTGGTAGAAGGTAGAGATGCCTCGAACTTTCGAGGCCCAGGTTGAACCCCGATGATCCAGGTGATGTTGCAGATGATCATTTACTACCTCAGTCCAATGTGACTGAGAGGGTTGATGTCTCCAAGGTCACTCGCAGTACTGATAGATCTGAGTTCATAAAAACCTTGGGTGATTAACCTATTAGCGAAGTCACTGGTTATTATTCATCAAGACTTTCAAAATGTAACACTCGTAAAATGATATGTATACGAGGAAAATAAATAATTTCAGAGCTCACCACTAGCAAAGTCTTCGTCTCTGAATAAATACTGGCAAAAACCACAAGTCCTTTCTCATGAAACTATGATCAAAATTGAAGTTCATCACTGGCGAAGGTACAAGTCTTTGAATGAACACAGACGAAAAACATAAGTCCATCCACATGAAAATCTGAAAAAATTTAAAGTTCATCACTGGCGAAATTTATGTCTTTGAATCAACACTGGCGAATGTACAAGTCTTTGAGTGAACATGTACGAAAAACACAAGTCCATCCACATGAATAAATTCACAGTCTATCATTGGCGAAATTTATAAGTCTTTGAATAAACACAGGTGAAATCCTAAATTTATGTTTTAAAGACGTTGAATAAAGTTAGAGTTCATCACCGGCAAAGTTTAGAAGTCTTTGATCCAGTAGCAGCAAAATCACAAATTTATGCTTACGAGAACTTAAAGCACATTCAGAGTTCATCACTAGCAAAGTTTATACATCACTGTTTATGAGAGGAATGAGTCTCTTAACACTCGCAAATATTGTAGGTTTAATTTACGAAGAATTCGTTCTTTAACACACGTAAATAATACAAGTCCAATTACGAATTTAACACACGTAAATAATACAAGTCCATTTCATGAATAATTGGAAAAAATTCAAGTCTCGAACACCCGTAAATATTGTAAGTTCAATTACGAAGACTTAGAAAATGTTCGTTAACACTCGAAATATTGCAAGTCCACTTGAGAATACTTGGAAGAATTCGTTCTCCCACACTCGAAGAAAATACAAGTTCACTTTATGAATACTTAGAAAATTACAGAGTTCCTCGTCGGGACTGTCACTACACGACGATAGTAGCAGCGAGAGTGTCCACGCTGACTACTCAGCTGTAACTGAGTGAACAGGCTACAGTGGGCCCTCCTTTTATTCGATCCGGGACGTCTACGTCACAATACGACTTGACTGAATATCTCCTAAATCCCTCGATGGATTTACTTGAAACTCGAGCATTGCGACGTTCAGGTGATCCCAAACAAGATGACATATCGCTCAAGCCGCTAGCGTAATTATTACGGGAGTTACAAAATTTTCGCCGTCGAACAATCTGGAAGATGTGACGTGGAATCTAGAATATACGAGTCCAGGTTGGGAACACGTGTTGTGACGGGCGGGCGGTCTAGTTAGCCCCTGTGGCTACGTCACAGCTCACAGCTGTCCACTCGCTTGCTTGCCCCGCTGACGGTAAACAAACCAGGCGTGCTCAGAACATCACGCGCGATAATTAAATGTTATTTATACTCAAAAAATACTCATGTACAGGTCGTAACCGGTACAATACATGCAGTGCTTTCAACCATTTATAACATCCCGACCAGAGCTGTAGCTAACCTAACCCTCAAAATACCAAATTACAGATCTACCCTCTGAAGTAATTCTTTTTCTTTTCTTGCTAGTTGCTTTACGTTGTAGCGACACAGATAGGTCTTATGGCGACGATGGGACAGGGAAGAGCTGGGAGTGGGAAGAAAGCGTCCGTACTTTTAATTAAGGTACAGCTCCAGCATTTGCCCGGTGTGAAAATGGGAAACCACGTTAAACCATCTTCAGGGCTGCCGACAGTGGGGTTCGAACCCATTATCTCCCGAATACTGGATACTGGCCGTACTTAAGCGACTGCAGCTATCGAGCTGGGTAATTCTTTTGTTGTCAGTACAATTCGAACATGGACTTCGTTGCCCAATTACCTGAGAGACACCCTATCTGAACCGTTATTTAAAGAGAAATATTGGAAGATTGCTTAGGTTCAGAGAGTTCCTCCAAGAGAATTTATAGCCTGTACGGAGATCGCTCCACTTTGATTTCGGTATCCAAATGAACTTGAGAACTACAGGCATATCTCAGTTTAATAAGTGGAAGTAACGTTCTCTATGGAGGAGATGTTAGCTTAAACCATGACGACATCAAATTAATCAACGTGGTTGTAATTTAGATTGAACTCAGAAATCCCCCCCATGGCACTACAGCCTTTGAAGGGCCTTGGCCTACCAAGCGATCGCTGCTCAGCCCAAGGGCCTGTAGATTACGAGGTGTCGTGTGGTCAGCAGGACGAATCCTCTCGGCTGTTATTCTTGGCATTCTAGACCGGGGCCGCTATCTCACCGTCAGATAGCTCCTCAATTCTACTCACGTAGGTTAAGTGGACCTCGAACCAGCCCTCAGGCCCAGGTAAACATCCCTGACCTGGATGGGAATCGAACCCGGGGCCTCCGGGTAAGAGGCACGCCCGCTACCCCTACACGACGTGTCCGGCTCAGGAAAAACCACCCAAATGACATTCAGCAGCAAGAAATATTGAAAATACTTGCAGAGAAGTTTGGACTAAGTCTACTTATATTTCTTGAAATCACAGGCCTACCTAATTCTTGTACTAGGCTGTTTTTAGCTTCTTAGGAAACATGTTCTATAACTTGTGTGTGGTTCTGATTTTGTTGTATGAGGAAATCCGTACTTTAAAGAGATCCTCTTTTATGCTACAGTAGATTCACGAATGCTTTCAGCGGTGTGTTCATTGAAGAATATCTCATCTTGTGAATGATATGACTGCCTTCAGGGAGAAAGCTAAGAGGCTTTACCTCCCTTGCACTCCAATTATTATTGGTGGAATGCATTACTGTTTGTTTTCATACGGAAAAGAAGGCCTTCGAAATTCACAAGGAACATTTACAGCCTTCTAATACGGTACTCGTAGGATAGAGGATCTGACGGGAAAATTCAGGATGTGACAAAATATAGTTCCTTCAGCCATAGCACACTGCACTGACAGATCGGCCACATAATTGATACAGATATCCTTGTTACGTTACACACTTGTACATACACACATACCTACGTACAGTACATGCATACATTTATAGTGTTACTAGCTGACGTGTGTGCTTCGCTACGGAATTCTACATTGTACACAGAATTGTATGCGAAATAATCGATACCTTGTAAGATTTAGTCATATTGCATGGCTGTTTACCTTACCCGAAAAAGATCCTGATATTCCGGGGTGATACACACCCTGTGTTACCCGGAGTGATATTATCTTTCAAATGATGAAAGACATTTCTAAATCGGTCCGGTAATTTCTGAGGTTACCCGTTATATATAAGTAACATCTCAGTCTCTATGTATTAATTAATAATGTTATTTGCTTTACGTCACACTAACTACTTTTACGGTCTTCGGAGACGCCGAGGTGCCGGAATTTAGTCCCGCAGGAGTTCTTTCACGTGCAATAAATAAACCGACACGAGGCTGACGTATTTGAGCACCTTCAAATACCACCGGACTGAGCCAGGATCGAACCTGCCAAGTTGGGGTCAGAAGGCCAGCGCCTCAACCGTCTGAGCCACTCAGCCCGGCTCTTTATGTATTAGTACGGCATATACAGCTTAGTACGCCAACTCTGTAATCTCTATGAAACTTGGTCATGGTGCTGAGTCTTAAAATACGCCCAACAAACAGTTTAGCCAAGACCAACTACAATATATATCACAGTGTTATGCAGAATCCAAAATGGCAACGGACTCTGGCCATAGCCCTCTGTGTAGTTTCGCTGTCTGTAGCGGAAAGTGATGCTATATAAAATAATTAACACCGAGCTCGATAGCTGCAGTCGCTTAAGTGCGGGCGGTATCTAGTATTCGGGAGATAGTGGACTCGAACCCCACTGTCGGTAGCCCTGAAAATGATTTTCCGTGGTTACCCATTTTCACACTAGGCAAATGCAGGGGCTGTACCTTAATTAAGACCACGATCGCTTCCTTCCCATTCCTAGCCTTCCTGTCCCATCGTCCCCATAAGACCTTTCTGTGTCAGTGCGACGTAAAGCAACTTGTAGAAAATAACCAACGCTGATAATATTCACAATCTCTGCAAATATAATATTTAACATAAAGAGCATTTTCTAAGTGATAATGCTTCTTGTTTAAAGGGGCCCGTTTGCAAAATTAAAAATCACGAATTGATATTACTGTACCGTCTAAAATGAACGTTAAAAACATATATAGATATTCGACTTTTGTCCGTAATCCTACAACCAACAACGTTGAAAATCACGAACTTTTACCAGCGTTATCACTATCATGACATGTGAAGTAAATTAATAGAAAACCGAGCTCTATACCTGCAGTTGCTTATGTGCGGTCAGTATCTAGTATTCGGGAGATAGTAGGTTCGAACCCCAATATCGGCAGCCCTGAAGATTTTTTCCGTGGTTTCACATTTTCACACCAGGCGAATGCTGGAGCTGTACCTTAATTAAGGAACAGCCGCTACGTTCCCACATCTAGCCCTTTCCTGTCTCATCGTCGCGTAAAACCTACCTGTGTCGGTGCGACGCAAAGCAAGTAGCAAAATGAAATAATAATAATAATAATAATAATAATAATAATAATAATAATAATAATAATAATAATAATAATAATAATAATAATAATAATAATAATAATAATAATAATAGAAGAAGAACTCCAAACACTGTTAACAGTACGTTGAAATACCGTTCTCAGTCACAATGAATTACAGTAACTAACTTCAGATGTGGACATAAAGATATAGTTTTTACGAATATGAGCCCACTTTGAATGACATCACATAACATTGATGACAATAAATTTATCTGAGCTGCTACGTTACTGTCTGAAGAATAACAGTTGTTGCTAAATGTCATTATTTCGCATTCCCTTGCGTTTACTCCTGAGAGTTCACGCGTATTACCACGGTTAATTCTCTTCACATATTTAGTCAGGAGGTTCATAGAAAATACCTTCGGGAAAGGATTTCATTCGGCAGAAGTTTTGTAATTATTGATTAAATAAAGCCTACATTATTTAACACTCATAACGATGATAATTTCTGTTATTAGGAATGGTTATATTCAATATAAACCACGATTCAAAATTTGAAAACTGCGAAATTATATTGCTTTATCATTTAAAAAGTATTAAAACACAATCACATCTTCGAACTACGTACCTAATGAAACAGCAAAAACACTGAAAATCACAACACAATCACTATACAATTGATTGATAATCATAGCAGTGTAAAAGAGATTAAAGGAAAAGCTTCCAATTTAACCCAAGTGTTATTGACTAGGCCTACTTTCAACAGAACACGACACAGACACTCATCATCGAGTTTTCACACATTTTCTCTCAGTTAACTGAAAATATTGCAACTCAGAGACAAAGCAGTGACAATGATATTTCAGACCCTTAGTTAATCAACAGAATGAAGTAGGCCTACAAAACAATTCCCTGTTACAATGGAAAGGAAACTTTCGTCTCCTCTGGTAATAAACCTGGTATAAATATATTTTAAAAAACATACCGAAGTATTACCAAGCACTATACAATGACCGCGATGAGTACTCCTAACCTGTTTTCCCGTTAATGATTTGTTCTTAGGAAATCTAAAAGTTGTTCTTTTGCCACGTTTGTACTGAGAGTGACAATTTCATATTCAGACAACACACCATACTACTAACCACTACAAGAACACGCAATAGAGATTACATCCCTTCATACACGGTTGTGTCAGGAAGGGCATCCGGCTTTAGAACAGGACAAGAAGAAGAAGTAATGAGAGCGACAATTAGTCACAGGACTTTTATGACCCACTTTATGTATCTCAGAAATGTTTACATTTAAATCACTTTTCCAACATACACTAAAGCAAGAAACTGAAGCACCACGACTCATTCATGATACCAGAGTTTTAAATTCTAGATATCAGGTATCATATACCATTAGCGCTTGGAGAACATCGGGATCGCTAATAAAAGTAATGATAACACAATTGAACACATGCAAAATAACTAACTGATAATGATATTGTGAATTCCAGCAGCAAGACAACTCAAACCAGACAGACACGCGCGCAACATAGACCAAGGTGAATGTACAGATGGCCTCCCACGCCGGACATACAAGGCCCAAGGTGGTACTATTGTATCTATATATGCATTCATAACTGATTTAATGCAGCCCATTGGCCATTATAGAGTAATGCCAGTTAAATAATTAGCATGACAATAAAAATCATTCACTGGAGAGTGCAGTCATGGATAATGTTCTCTTGGGAAACATGAAATCGTAGTATCTATCACATCATACAGATCTTGTTGTAAAAACTACGTACTGCAAATCTCGTGACCGCGTGGCGCAGCTTATGACATGCGCCTTTCTTTCCATTCCGATAACATCATGGAGTCAGTGCCGTAGAAACAGATCGGAATATAATTCTTCTTTGTCTGGACCTCAAGATGTAGTTGCGAATACTGTTCTGTCGACGATAGATGCTGCTCTATTCGTAAGTTTTCAATAAAAGCTTCAGCAGCCAGTTCGTATGGTAGGCGTAAAGGGCTATGTTCAGAAAAATGTTCACATCTGATAATTTTGTAGTGCAGGGGCGTACGTAGTCAAGAGGGTTAGAAACGCCCCCTCCTCTGGAAATTAAAAAAATAAACGGAAACTGGCAATAAACTAAATAAACTTTCAAAGATATAATTTTAGAACCAACAGATCTGTTGAATATATTTTCTAAGAAGCTTCGAAATGTGTATTCTAGATTGTAACCTGAACATACCATCCGCTATAAAATTGTTGACCTGTTGTTCTTTTTTTGTATTTTCATGTTATACTTTGTAGTGTTCTAAGCAAAGCAAGCCAAGGCAAAGTCATCATCATACAGTCCATGGAGGCCCTTGGAGGGGTAGAAGGTAAAGGCTTTCACTATCCGTAACCTCGGCACTTGATGGGGTAGAGTGGTTACCATTTGAGATTTGGAATTTCGAGGACTTGCGGTGAGCCGACTAACCATGAAGATTAGATCAATGTTGATAGATAGATAGATAGATAGATAGATAGATAGATAGATAGATAGATAGATAGATAGATAGATAGATTGATTGATTGATTGATTGATTGATTGATTGATTGATTGATTGATTGATTGATTGATTGATTGATTGATTGATTGATTGATTGATTGATTGATTGATTGATTGATTGATTGATTGATTGATTGATTGATTGATTGATTGATTGATTGATTGATTGATTGATTGATTTACTGCTACTTATGTGTGGTGAATTCAAAAGCAGGAAAGGAAACCAAAAGTAAACCTGGAATAGCGTATCCAGATTCGCCTTCTTTGTCTTCACCTATGCCCCATTCTGATGTTTTACCTGTACCAGCACGTTTTCCCCGTTCACTAATGAGTGAAATTTCTAGCAGCCAAGAAACACTCGTAAGCTCACATGATATATTTCAATCGATGGAAATAGAAAAAATAAAACAACATTCTTCCCCTATCAGCAGAATATAAATATCTTGTTGCAGGACCTAGATCTACCGAAGTCAAAAGTAAAACGTTTGATTTCGAAGCTAACAGAGTGGAATCTGGTTGACGAAATTGTGCGCGTGTCTGAGCAGGGAATGTGGCACACCGAAGGAAAATACTTGTGATTTTGTCATGACGTTAAAGGCTTGTTGGAAGAAATAGTAATGGAATACGAATTAACCTGCTGGTCCTGCTGCATAACGGTAAACAGAACCCCTCAGTCCACATTACGTATTCCACTCATCTAAAGGAAAATTACGACGGTGTAAAGACATTGCTGGAAAATCTTTGTACAAAGACCACAAGTGGGAGTTCATTGGAGATTTTAAGATGATATCGCTTCTCATGGGTGTTCAAGGTGGCTATATGAAGTATCTGTGCTAATCCTTGCTTATGGGATAGCCAGCCCGACTACGAGCACTAGAAGAAGATGGTTTGGTCTCAGGAGACTTCAGTATAGTGTCAACAACAAGAATGTTGAGTGGCAACCATTGGTCGATCCAACCAATATTTTAATGCTGAAACTGCATATTGACATCGGCTTTATGAAGCATTATGTAATGGGACTGGACCAAGAGACAGAGCCATTAATAATAATGTTACGTGTCACCAACTACTTTCACGGTTTACGGAGAATCTGTGCCATTGCAGATCCTTCGAGATAAAGCAGGTATTTCTGTGGGCCAACAGATTAAACAGATCTTGAAGCAGGAAGAATCTGTATAAAAGCTCAAAGAGAAAGAAAAGGTAAGCTGGAGATACTTTATCGCCGTGACAGAAGGCTACTACAAGGTCCTGGTCGAGAAGGTAATGGACGATTTTGGTAACATGGAATGCCGCATATCTCACAAAATGTGTTCGTTCGATTCTCAACCTGAGACATTTAAGGACAATGTGGGCGATTTCTCGAAGGAACAAGGAGCAAGGTTCCACCATGGAATCATGGACATGGAGTGCCGATTTAAGGATTCTCGTCGAAGATTGTGATGGAAGATTACATTGGGAACCTCTTCGCAAGATTCCACCGAAGTACAACGAAAGTTAAAGCCATGTAAATCTGTTTACTTTTCAAGCCAAAGCAGCAATTGAACATCTTTCAAATGATCTAGTTTTCTCATTTTTCTATTTTGTTGCAATACTACCTTACCTTTATGAATATGCAAATACTTTTAGTGCATAAATGTAGACTTTTACTAAAAGATGTCAAATCTGTCACTCTGAGTGATTTAGAGTCGTAAAAATAAAGAACTGTATGTTGTCATGAAAAAAGATGCCCAGTCCATTATTTGAAAGTGTAGTTTACCCATCCATTCGCATTTAATGGTAGCGTAAAAAAGCTTTCTTTCATAGAAAAAGTAACAACATTTACAGAAAGCAAAAAATTTTTAAAATTATGTTATAAACATTTTTTTTTTGCATCGCAGCGATTATCCCATACCTTTTATAGTTTACTGGACTCCGTATGGCATCCTAGACTGGAGAGAAATTTTACTGATCATACGGAGCAAAATTATGGTAAACAATTAAGAAAAAAGCATAACGTTCTAAATGATCAATGCTCTTGCCGTAAAAACAAGTAAGGGTTTTTATATAGTTAATTTTCTGTCATTTCATGGCAAAAGGAAACTAGTTACGCATAGAGAGAACCGAGTCAGAAACAAAAAGTAAACATTTATTGACCAATGTTATTTATAGCCTACTTCACTCATTTGGACAAGAAGGAACTAATGCTGGTTTCTAATAGAGTAAAGAAACCTGTGGTGCTTGCAGCTCATTAAAGGACTTGATGTTCCAAGTGGACAGCTCCCTATCGAAATGGCATACATATAGACCTAATAAAGTATCGAGTGGTCAGCATAAAAATATTTTCAGTTATATTTCCTAACTTTACCTCCCGTATGGAACAGGTGCTCAGTTTGCCTTACGAATCCGAGTGAACCCTGTAACAGTCCTTAGATTAGGCAAGAATCGAATACGAGATCTTGTGGCAATAGTCAGGCACTCCTCCCCTACATAACGGGGTTAGCCGGTTTGAGAGGAAATAGGGCCTAATGAACATGTTTCATTACAAGGGAGCTTCGGTGGCTAATGGAACAACAGTTTACTGATTTCAAATGTTAAAATTCATATTTTTGCTGTATATTGACACATATTACATGAAATATAAATGTACTGTTAGGTTTAATAGCGCGCACATCCTTGGCCGAAGTTATATGGACATTATACAGAGACACAGTGTATGCTTCCGTTTGGAGATAGCAGCGAAACTGTAACAGAGTTAGGATTCTATCCAGATAAAATTTAATTACAAACTCCTTCAGTTGTTGGAGAGAAATTCCCACCATGAGGTAATTTATCTGTTAAGCATTGGGATTAAACTCTCAAAGAGCTAAGTAATTCTACAAAATTATAGAAACAAATGTTGACAACAACGTACACTGACGCAATCACTCTTGAACTTACTTAACTTTCATACCAAGTGGTTGCCCAGTTCCATGATTGATTAACTAAGCGTAGCTTATTAATACAGTCGCTCTTACTTCAAACACATTTGTAGGCCTATTTTCTACTCGTAAATAAAATGTTTTATAACGTTTACTGATATGCAGTAACGAAGTCGGTTCTCAGAACATGCACTCAGCAAATATTTTGAATCCCATATTGAACACTTTAGGTCTTTCATAGGATACCTACTTTCTTATTAGCAAATCGGCATGAGGTCTTTCTCTTGGGTCGTCTACGGGTTCTTCGTCACTTGCTTAGGTAACAGGCGGGTTTCAGTAATTTAAACTATCTACTAAATGAGAGGAAACGAGTCGAAGAAATTGATGTGCTATTGACCATTGACGATGAAATAAAAAACTTGTGACATTTTACCATCTCTCTAAACAACGAATTCAGTCTTGTCCATTAAGAAAAATAATAACAATAATAACGATGATGACATGTACTGGCTTTGGAAACGAATGGTTTCTTTGTAATCCCAAATAATTTAATTAAAAGCTTGTTTTATGCTCGTATTTTCTTCATCGCTGCTGAAAATGGGGTACATTGTTGTCATAGTTACCAGTACTATTTATTTGCTTCATGACGTCATTCAACAAGCTTAGAGTAAGTCGGGGAGAGGTGGAGCACATTTTTTAATGATCGTTCAGCAAGTCTTCGCCAATATTCCGATTAGCTTATTTTTATGCTAGACGTCATTCCTTATATCTCTCCTCACTTCCTTCGGAAGGAAATGGTTTTAATGTAAGTAGATTACAGAAAATGATCGTTTATGTGAAAGTGTGTCACCTGCGCCATCTCTCCCGTAGTATACGGGTGACATGGTGTTATGTACTTGATTAGCTAAGGAGGGAAGAAATTAAGAAGTAAACTATGATTACAGGTTTAATACATTTATTTACCTTATTTACATTCACTCGTCTATTATTCCTCGGCCATTAATGAATCAATTATTTAAACTTTCAAGATTTATCCCTCAGTCCTTTTACGATATGTTTTACCTTACTCTCTCTGGTCCGCAATCATTACACAAGTTCCTATACACTGAACACAATTTATGCAGCCAGGTGCACTTAATCCAATCGTCCTTCTTTTCTTTTTTGTAAAATAATAGTTCTCCCAGCACTCCACACACTTGTTGCAATCATCAGATATTGCATTCTTTTGCCCATCTTGAATCATTTTAGCTGCTTCATTGGAATGAGGTTTTTCTCCTTTCCTACTCTTTCCAGTTGTGGCAGTGGTTGCAATTTTTCCTTGCACTTTGTTCTTTTTGTTCACTGCGATTTCTGTTTTGTTGGAGATATCACGCATTAAGTTGCATTACAGGCATGTACCACAAACTTCAATTAGGCTGTAGCTGCTTCCTATTCTCCATAATTAGTATAATTTGACACTGAATTATACAAAATACATATAGGTTATATGAATTTTATTAACAAACTGATCGGAGAATAGAAACACATTTTACACTTAAATGGAAATTCAAAGAATACCGCGCCATCTCTCCCGGAAATGTAGTGCGCCATCTGACCCGACATTTGGGTAGAGATGGCGCACCCCTGCCCCAGGAATTGCGTTGGCCCAACATGGCGTATATCACATCAGCATAGTCGTTGACTATCCTAGTTACCCGCCTGTGGCAATGAAATATTAATTTAGCTTGAACAACCCAGTCACTGGGCTTTTATATCATGCCGTAGCAAAACTTTGAAGGTAGAGAAGACGCACTTACCAGAAATATCCAGGTTTCTCGGCGAAATCACTTGCACTCTCTAACATCCAATAGATAGCTTTTGTTGTCACGTACACACTGCACACACGAGAAGCAGTGGTCGAGCGACCTAGCGGGCGATTGCCGCACTGGCCTTCCCTGCGCCATCTCTCCCGGAATCACTACGTTATAACACTAACACATATTAAGGAACTAGTATGGATAATCCCAACATTAAATCCTGCAATCTGCATAAATTTACACACTACACAGAATACACAATCCATGTCACATCGCTTCGTACCTTCAAATAAAACTTTGTACAACACTCAGATAATATCAGACAACAACACTACGGATTCTCAATATTTGACTTCCCTAAAAATGGTCATTTCCAACCTATCATATCATCGTCTCATTTCCGTCGTCTCAGAAACATGAACTCAAGTCTCTACTAAAACGAGTCTTCTCTTTCAAATAAGGAAATATATTTCCAAAAGTATTTTACTACAAATGACAAAACCTCACTTACACTTAGTTTCTTTGTAGTAGCGAGCTGGATCGACCCACCTAACAGCTGACTGAACGCAAGCCTTCCTTCGTCATCGCTAGACAAAACACATGTGTGCTAGTCGTATTTAACTGGCATCAAATGAAACAGCAAAACTCGCCTCGCTGGCAATTCACGTGAAATATAATTCTTGACCCACATAGATTATGCGAAGAGATTTAATTTAAGATATAACTAAAACATTCTTATCCATCACGGTCCTACAGTTTCACGTTGAATCCTAATTATTTACTGAACCTATTCCCATCTCAATAAATTACACAAAAATAGCTCTTCGGGTTTCCTACACTGAACATCCCGGCATCAACACTACAGGATTTCAACAACCTGATCCATAATCCTTCACTCCTCCCCATTTCGCAAGACTTGAAACACTCGCTAACACAAATTTTCGACATGACACTAATATGGGTGACTCTTGGGTAACCCACAATGCTGTTATATAAAACACTCTCTGACAAGTAACCATCTCTCCTCGCATATTTGAGCTCAAAACTTGACTTACAAAAATGTTACCGTTATTTTCCTCTCATCAATTCTACACAGATTTCAATAGACTTTGGAATAGCAATCCCCTGTAACAAATTTTATTTGTCTCGCCTCGTAACTTCTCTTCAATAAAATTTTACATCGCTTAACAGAACGGTGTACCTTAATGCCAAGTCTAACTGAATAACCACGGATTACGCTTATATGAATTTCATCTTTACACCGAATAGAATTTTATGAAAAATTAATATCTTAACTTTGACAAACCACAAATATAGAAAATAAACGCACTGAAAGGATATTTTGCTTTAGACATATTCGTTTCTCAATCATCAAATCTACTACTCTACAACACATCACACGCTAGTTTGGCGACTTTTCCGATATCCAAGAACATAAACGAATGACCTTTCGACATATTTATCTGACATTCTCATGAATTAAGAGGGTGACAAAAATGCGTCACAGATACACACACAAAAATTGGTGACATGAAATAAATAAAAGCATTTTATAAATGTGGCAATTCACATACCTGTAGTCGTACGTTGTCTCCCATCAGTACGGATTCACCAGCCTCTCATTCTCAACAGATAGTGGCTTTATAAAATACTAGCTGATGTACCCGTGCTTCGCTACGGGATTCTCAGAAAGACTGACTTGGTGATTTCCTAACTGAATTCAACATAGGTCATTACAAATACGTCAGTAGGAATGTATCGATTGAAAGCAATGTTATCATATAAAATACTCGATCAAATGAAAAACCACACACTTTCTCACTTTCAACGAACAGTACTACGGTGCCGATCTAAGAGTCCAAAGTCCCAGAGATGGAATAACCAGGCCGCAGACTGCCGTGAACACTCCTCTGTCATTATTCCGTTAAATATGCACACTACTCATTCCAATCAGTGGCTCAGAGTAGGGATTGTATAGCTCGAATACTATGATGAACCAGTGTGTTACGTACCGGATATATCAGAAAATGTATGAACCAGAGGAATGGCATGCTAAAGAAGAAATGTATCTTACTCCCCAGCTACTTCTCGCCAATACAGAGGCAGGCTGTTACAGTCGGTACGACCAGGCGAGTTCCCCGCGTGGTTAGGGGCGCGCAGCTGTGAGCTTGCATCCGCGAGATAGTGGATTCGAACCCCACTGCCGGCAACCCTGAAGATGGTATTCCGTGGTTTCCCACTTTCACACCAGGCTGTACCTTGAAGCCAAGGCCGCTTCCTTCACACCACTATTCATTCGCCATAAGACCTACCTGTGTCGGTGTGACGTCAAGCAAATTAAAAAACCTCGGTACGCTGCAGTAATCCTATCTATCGGGGATGAGACAAAACAGAAGACAAAAAGCACATCACAACAAACAATGGTCAATGTAATGTTATTGTTGATAAAGTTTATCAGCTTTCTATATTGCAGGCCTTCACATTAGTTTTCTTTCGACTCTGTAATATTAAAGTGTCCTACAAAATTATTTATATCGTGGACTGTAGTTCCCTATTCTCACACTTTACATACCGATTTTCACTAAATTCTGTTTACCCATTTTCTCGGCGCTGACATGGACTTAGTAACAAAAATCCAAATTCATGAATATCTCTGATTATATGCGGTACGGTAACAATGTATAAGACATAAGTGATCGGAAATATAATAACTTCTTACATAACTACTACTAACTTACGACATAACTATAGTTATGTTAGTTATGTAGTATTTATCGATACGACCACTAATAACATAAATAACTTACTTGAGAATTACATCTCAGGCCTTCCCCTAAACTACCATTTAACTCAACGTGAATAAAATAATTTGTTGCCTAGATTGCAGTGGTTCATCACCCGACATTACATACCGACTTTTCATTAAATTCTCTTCAGCCGTTTTCTATTGATGCGTGTACAGACAGACAGACAGACAGACAGACAGACAGACAGACAGACAGACAGACAGACAGACAGACAGACAGACAGACAGACAGACAGACAGACAGACAGACAGACAGACAGACATTACGGAAAAGTAAAAATGCATTTCCTTGTTACTGTGGCCATGACAGATACAGAAATATCATTCATTTCAAATTCTGAGCAATGCACAGGCAAAACACTTATTTTATATATAGATTACATTTCAGGCCTTCCCCTAAACTACCATTTCACTCAGTGCGAATAACATTATTGATAGCTTAGATTATAGCGACCTATTCCCCGACTTTGCATACCAATTTTCGGGAAGATACGACCACTAATAAAATAAATATTTGAAAATTAAATTATAGGCCTTCCCCTAAACTACCATTTTTCTCAGCGTGTATAGCCTATATTGTAGCGAATTATTTCCCATCTTTGTCTAGCAATTTTCATTAATACACGACCACTAATAACATAAATATTTGAGAATTAAATTTCAGGCTTTCCCCTAAACTACCATTTAACTCAGCGTGATTAAAATAATTTATAGCCTAGATTGTAGCGGTTCATCACCCGACTTTACATTCCGATTTTCATAAAATTCTCTTCAGTCGTTTTCTCGTGATGCGTGTACTTACATACATACAGACAGACAGACAGAAATTACGGAAAAGTAAAAAAATGCATTTTCTTGTTACTGTGGACATGACCGATACAGAAATACCATTCTTTTTTAAAATCTGAGCAATGTACAGACAAAACTCTTATTTTATATATATAGATTACATTTCAGGCCTTCCCCTAAACTACCATTTCACTCAGTACGAATAACATTACTGACAGCCTAGATTATAGCGACCTATACCCCGACTTTGCATACCAATTTTCGTGAAGATACGACCACTAATAAAATAAAAATTTGACAACTAAATTTTAGACCTTCCCCTAAAGTACCATTTTTCTCGGTGTGTATAGCCTATATTGTAGCGACTTATTTCCCATCTTTGTCTAGCGATTTTCATTAAGACACGACCACTAATAACATAAATATTTGAGAATTAAATTTCAGGCCTTCCCCTAAACTACCATTTCACTCAGCGTGATTAAAATGATTTATAGCCTATATTGTAACGGTTCATCACCCGACTTTACATTCCGATTTTCATAAAATTCTCTTCAGCCGTTTTCTCGTGATGCGTGTACAGACAGACAGACAGACAGACAGACAGACAGACAGACAGACAGACAGACAGACAGACAGACAGACAGACAGACAGACAGACAGACAGACAGACAGACAGACAGACAGACAGACAGACAGACAGACAGACATTACGGAAAAGTAAAAAAATGCACTTTCTTGTTACTGTGGACATGACCGATACAGAAATACCATTCTTTTCAAATTCTGAGCAAAATACAGACAAAACTCTTATTTTATATATATAGATTTTTTCTTTTTCATTTGTATTTCCATTCACCTGAAAATAATGACATAAACAAGAAATGCCCTTCACACGTTCCCTTCCTTGCACGGGCCGAGCACGTTTGTCGAATCACCGTCCCCCACACGGAGTACATTAGATTACAACAACTATATCTGCATCTTCAGTTGTAGGAATTGCAGGACCACGGCATTAGAATGACCGTCTGTTGCCTGTCCCTGAATTTACTTGATGATTCCACATTTGGAATACCGTCGATTACCTTTATCGGAAGAATACACTGATTGACTGATTTACGTTACGGAACTTTCGGCAATTGCCGACCTCAACCCTATAACACAACAGTTTAAATCGTAGTTCATAGAATGTTTGCGATTCCGTACTTTTAAAACCTATCTCCACTTGGAGATGATGTTACAGCCACCTTCGACCAAAACCTATCTTCCCTCTTGGAACTTAGTCTTCCCAATGCTGGTTTGCAAAGTTATTCTCTGAAATACGTTGAGTAGCCTCGAATTCATTGGACACAATGCGGGATTGCAAATGGTGCACCGTTCCTTTATACCATTTACTCCCACTCTCATGCCATTTGCATTTACCGCCAAATTTTTACAGACACTTTTCTCTACCCTATAAAAATATACTGATGGCACATACTGGGGAAACACATAGTTGTTTAGTTTGGTAGCGGTGTTGATGACAAACATTTAAGGATTTCTCTTAGCCAATTGAATTGTTACATTACCTCAAAAGATAGGCACTATATTTAGACGATGTAACCGAGTTCGAATTAGCAGGTGTGTCTTTTAACAAATTTCCTTCTGGAGCTATTTAGCGGTCTAAATTCTTTATCATTAATGATCAAAATCTTTCACTTACGATTTCCTAACGTTTACTACGGCAGTTTTGTCGCCAATACTTCTTAAAATGTTTTCATTAGAACAAATATTCCAACATATCCATGCCCCTCTTACAGGTGCGGGTGACGTAATTTCTTTAGCGTGAGAATGAGAAACACCAACTGTTCCCCCACGTGCCGTCACTGTTCAGAAATAAAATATGTAGCTAGAGATCATGAGTTGTAATTTATATGGACCTCATGTAATCATATTAAACCCTCGTTCCTTACGGCACAAGGGTCATGGGTTCGATATGAAGTATATAGTTCACAGCAAGAAGAAAACTGGACCTCATTCATGTAATTGTAGTATAGTAGCATTTACTTCAACCAAACGAAACAAAATATCCTTGTTCACGATCACAAAATTGGTTTATCACCTGGAGATTTTCACATTAATCTTCCTGTGCCTAATACATGCTTGAAGCGTATAGAAATAACATTCGCAATTTTCTGAAACGATTTTTGTCGAATTGCCCTGGTTATTCTACGTATGTCTTGAAACTCACGGAGTCTGCCGGTACGTCCATAAACAATTGGTTTAAATTTATCCCTGATACATAAACATAACGATGTTTTGTTTAGGCCTTGTCCGTGACATAAACTAAATAATAAATAATTAAATTCGTTACCAGTCACAGTTTTGTTTAATCATTTTCACAACGCGTTTCAGAGTCGTCATTTCCGACCTGACGATGGAGACTAGGCTATGAAATTCGTTGTTAAAAATGTTCAATAAAAATTGTGACTGGTAACAAATTTAATTATTTATTAAGTATCCCAGATACTTTCGTTGGGGTTTAAGTCGGGGGAACTTGTGGGCCGCTCTATTAGAGTTTCATCAATGCGGTGAAGGAAGATGTTAACGACAACTGCGAGATGAACACGCTAGGTAATGTCCATTAATTTCTAGCGATGCAGTTCAGCTGTTAGTTAGAGAATGTTGTCCCTGTATTTTGAAACATTTGGTGTCCCTTGAACGACAATCAGAGAGTGCTGTGACCCCGTGTAATGCCTTCCCCGAACAACCATTAGCTGTGTTCATCAAGAAATTCAAAATGTATCTTCATAATTTGATCTTTCCTACTTTCATAAACTCCATTCAAGCTTATTAGTTTACTAATGTCATTCCACGCCATCCCTTTACTGGCAGCTCGGAACATTCCACTTAGTATGAAACATAATATTCCAATAATACTGCCTTGCGGAACCCTCGTCTTAATCACTGCAGGATCAGATAATCTTTCACCTAATTCCTGCCAACTTCTTTCGATGGCTATTTTCCACAAACTTCATATTCTTAAGAATAAGGAAGATTAAATCCAAACGTTCTGCATCGCACAGCTCGGAATTATTGGGTTATGTTTATAGATTGTTGCAATTGAACAGATGGACAATAATATTGTTAGTGTCCATATAACTTGAGGAAAAATGAATACTTTGGAATATTATGAAATTTTTGGAAATATACTTTTAAAAGCAGTTTTGAAACAAAGAATATTTCGATGGATTTTAATATTCGCATTCTTCTCCTTATTTTTCTAAAATTAAAACTTCTAATTTAATATTTATTGAAGATATAAATCAGTTCCGATTTCAATCCATGGAGCAGGAATGTTCATCCTGGGGAGGCCACAACCCGCTCTACAGTAGCGATAGAGCAGATACCGCATCACTCATTAACGTAGGCAGGGAATGACTCACAGTCAGTTTTTCAGTTTGTACCTGACTGTCGGTGATCTCCGATAGCGTCTGCTCCAGTTCGTGTGCCCTAATATTTATTTAAATGGAAAGTTTAAATGAGCATTTCAGACACCTTACGCTCTTTTATTATATCGGAACACTTCACAAACTCGGAGGAAAATTTGTGCTGTTTACGGTGAAGATGCGGTAACCAATCGAAAGTGCCAGAAATAGTTTTCTAGGTTTCGATCTGTCATTAAGGACAAACCTACCAAGAGACTCATTATTACATACGAAGAAAGATTTAAGGAATTGGATGAAAGTAACCTAAGGGTGACAGCGGGAGAAATCTCTCAAGTGCTAAATGTATCGTCCCGTAATGTGAGGAAACACTTGAAGAGGCTCGGTTACCTACTTCGTTGCGCTGTTTGGGTGCCACTTGAACTCAGCGAACGAAATTCGCTATAGTCCATTTTTGACTCCTTACTAAGGTGCAATATACATACTCCCATTCCTGAACGTCATGGGCGGGGGGGGGGTGATGTTAAGTGGACCATATATGACAACATTGTAAGGAAAAAAAACACGGCGAAGGAAAAGTGAGCCTCCACTCGCAGTTGCTATAGCAAATATCCATTCCAGGAAAGTACTGTTCTGCATTTGATGGGATTGGAAAGGCATTGTCTACAACTAATGTCTTCCTAATACACAGCCCATCAGTTCGGTGAGATATTGTTCTCAGCTGGACCATCTGAAAGGAGCTATTGAAGACAGATGGTCAGAATTAACAAACAGTGAAGTGGGGTTCCATCATGACAACGAGAGACCACACGTGTCTATTGCGACTCGTCATAAGTTGCGTTTATTGGCTGAGAAGTTTTTCCTCGCCTGCCCTACTTTCCTGATATAGCTCAATTTGATTATTATCTATTTATATCTCTGCAGAATTTTCTGAATGGTAAACGCCTTGCTTCGTTGGAGGACTGCAAAAAGACCGTCGAATAGTTCACCCAGCTAAAACCTGCAACATTCTTTGAAAATGGTAATTTTTAAGCTACCCGGGAAATGAAAAAAAAAGCCATTGGTAATAATGGAGAATGCTGTAAAAAATAAAACTTGTGCGATGATATAATACAGATTTAGAGAATTGGAAATAGTTTTGATTACACTCTGATCTAGAGGTCAATAAATGCATTTGTTTCCTTTATCTGCTTTCTTAACAGTCGATTGAAATAAAGTTTACTTTGATAGATTATCAATGTTTTGCTGTTCTACTAACCTATGTACTTCTGTCCTTTTAACATGGAGAAAACCGGGCGAGTTGGCCGTGCGCGTAGAGGCGCGCGGCTGTGAGCTTGCATCCGGGAGATAGTAGGTTCGAATCCCACTATCGGCAGCCCTGAAGATGGTTTTCCTTGGTTTCCCATTTTCACACCAGGCAAATGCTGGGGCTGTACCTTAATTAAGGCCACGGCCGCTTCCTTCCATCTCCTAGGCCTTTCCTATCCCATCGTCGCCATAAGACCTATCTGTGTCGGTGCGACGTAAAGCCCCTAGCAAAAAAAAAAAAAACATGGATAAAATGTGAAGATAAACACAAGTACCCTAGTACTGGACTGGTTGGGAGTAACGCCGGCAACTTGTCCATCCACGCCGCTATGTGGGTATGCATACCTTCCATGCGTTCTAACTGGCGATACGACCGGATTATTGTTGAAGCCTTAGGAATTAATTTAATGACAGGAAAGTGTGAGATATAAGTATATTGTGTCAGTTTTTTTACAAGATGCTTTACGTCGCACCGACACAGACAGGTCTTACCATAGGATAGGAAAGGGCTAAGAGTGGGAAGTAAGCAGCCGTGCCTAAATTAATGTGAAAATGCGAATCCATGCAAAATAATTTTCAGGCCTACTGGCAGTGGGGTTCGAACCCACTACCTCTTGAATGCAAACTCACAGCTGAGCGACCATTACAGCACAGCCAACTCGCTTTGTTTTCAGGCTTTTAACCACTGTATATTATAAACTGAAGTCAATTACCTATGTGGATCTATAGGTTTTCATTGCAATTAAACCAGTAATTCTGATGAAAGGAGCATAATATTAGAACAGCAGCAATATGATACCCCAGTCTAGAAAGCCAAGAATAATCGCCGAGATGATTCATCGCGCTGACCACACGACACCTCGTAATCTGCAAACCTTCGGGCTGAGCAGCGGTCGCTTGGTAGACAAAGGCCCTTCAAGGACTGTAGTGCCATGGGGTTAGTTATTTAGCAATATGATAAACGGGTCAGGAATTACCACGTTAAGCGTTCTGCCTATAAAAGTACAATCGTCTATAAGCCTGGTGAAATTTGAGAAATGAGCTCACTTCTCGCTGTTTTGTGTATGTCAGAGACACTTTGGTTAGAATATATTTTGTATTATAAATAGTATTCCCTTGTGCATAATGCTGTTTCTTATAACCTCCTTTACAACACTACAGGAAGCTCCAGAAAGCCATGCTAAATAATTCATGCACCTAATCTTCATATTCAGTGCTTTGTGAGAAATGTAATATTTTTGATGGTGAGGTTCTTTATAATGTAGCCCTTTACATGCACCTTAACAGCAGAAGAGTCCATTTTACTTGGCATGATGTTGAATGTTAACTATGTCTCTCCTATACATGCAGTCTACTCAAAATGGCGTTAGAGGTACAACAACGATCATTGTTATTGCAACGTTCGGTACACATAAAGATAAACGCCATTAGGTTATGTTGGATTTCCTCCATGAATAGAAGACGTAACAGTCGACTAAGTCTAAGGTTTGAAGCCACGTTTATTGCAATTAAAACAAATGTTAGGCGTCTTTATAAATCTTAATTCATATTAGAAAATATTTTCCTCCTGATTTTGACAAACGTTTCTATTTTAATAACCCTCTATTTGCATCTTTTATAATTTCACCTCATACTTTTAACTTCTCTAGTTCAGTATCTTGAACCAAAGGAAAATGCATTCTCCATGAGTACTTTTTAAGTAATTCCGATACTGAAATTTTATATCTTCTGAAATTTAATTAGAAATATCGAGGAGAAGTGTATGGGTTTACACACGCACGTACAACGGTATATCTAGGAAATTGTTGCCCAAACGTCAGACTCTTAGGCAACTAATATCTGTTTATCTCTTATAATTTTATGGTTAACATAAGTGGAACATTTGATATAAGATACATAACAAAATTCACGCCGTTTAAATTCCAAAAATGGCTTTCACGGCCGCAGATCTAAAAATCAATTCTCCATGGGGAGTACATATTTTTGAAAACGGACAATTCACTTCTTCTTTAGCAGGTTAGCAATCCATATTGCTAACTCTGTGGGACCACGCAGTTGGTCTGCCACTGATAAATAGAGTCTTCGAGGGGTGTGCCAATCGAACTGATGAGCCCAAATGGCACGTCTGGGTGAAACTCTGCAAGCGCACACGCCCTAACTACCGAAAACCTGGTTCATTACCGTGATTTTCACTCCGTTTAGCTTGAGTTTTATTTTAACGTATTTGTACGAAGGTGGTTTTAGTTTTGAAATACATTAAGAGATATCCAAGCATAGATTTTACTTAAAATGCTTGAGTATGATTTTCATATTCAGCACTTTCTCCTTACTCTTGGAAATTAACAGAAAATCGTGTTTCACGACGCTACACAGAATTTAGTCATCTACCTGGCGAATAAATACAATGATACGGAGATAAACCGAACAAGTGACTAGGCCGTAACGATCATTCAGCTGTAGGTTTCATTATATAGATGGTGAATTCGAACCTCTCTGCAGATGGTTTTCAGTGGTTTGTCATCTTCACACCGTTGAAGTAATGGGCATATTCATAACTTTAGGCGATATCTGTTACCCTCCTTGTCCTTGTTCTTTCCTAGCCCATACTCACCATAGACTTAGAATATAGGAAAACAGAAGGAAATACATTTCTAATATTAATCCTACTAAATGCTATATTAACTTAAGCAATACAGTGAATCATATATTGTAATTTACAGCTTACCGCTGAACAGACAAGGAGAGCACAAATATAAGATAACTAATTACAATCGAATAGTTTACCTACACACTTCATGAAGTTCTGTTACGTTCCTTTTCATTCAGTACGATGTTTCCTATCGTTAATTTATTTTAGCAACTTGTCTTCATATTCTCCAACCAGCTTGTATTCTCATGTTTTGATTACCTGTAGTATAATACTAGTGGGACTGTAATACCGTTGAATATAAGGTTTTTGTATGAGGAAAATATATGATCATGTAAGTGGTGAGGGGATTGTTGAAAACAACATAAGCGTAATAATTTGGATCTAGAACTGTTCCTAGAACAGTAACAAGTTCAATCTTAGCGTTTTTTGGACTGGTGCGACAGAAGCAAGGAATAAAACACACTTGGTGCTTTCAGTGCTGAAATTAAAACCCTCAATTTGTGAGTGGCACAATGTCCCAGTCCTATAGTATAACTGAAAGGACTTACCCACTCAGCTACAATGGTAGGCCAGAAGAGTTACACTCCTATGCACACCTAATCATCATCTACTCCACTATGCTCCAATCATACTTCATTTTCAACACAACTGTCCACTGGAATACGGTCATCAATGCTTTATCTGTCAAAGTTCAAATGGTCTGCGTATCAACGTAACCTAAGTTTTTTAAAATTTATTTGGCTTTAGATCAGCTACAGACCAAACAGCCACCTGTATATTACAGTACGCTAGTTTGAACTTTACAATTCATTACAAGTCATTGTCACAGTGTAAAATATATATACATATAAAAGACATAGATATTGCACATCATTACATTAAAATCACATACATTTCCATAGAAAATCAATCAAATTTGTAGACAAGTTGTTTTTAAATAGTTCCCAATAATAGTATACACTTTTTTGTTTTTGGTCGCCAGTAGTGTATTTACACAGGTTGGTAACTGTTGCTTAGTACATTTTGCTGTTGGTGGTAATGAGCACATGCAAAAAAGAGATGGTTTATGTCCTGAATCGACTGGGCATCACAGGAACAGTATGGTGTGTCCACTACGTTGATGCGATAAAGGTGACTTCTAAAACTTCCGTGATTGAAGCGCATTCGAGTGATAGTCGAGATGAATCGTCGTTGAGTGTACCATTGTGCAAACCAAGGACGTCGCGGGGGACACTGTTCAATCGTTGAGTAAAATTTACCTTTGTGGCTCTTTGTTTCCTCCCACTTCTGTGACCACTGACTATATGCTCGTTGGAACATAATCACTGTATAATCCGCGAAGTTGCTGGGAGTGTTCAGGACCGGTCCACTGACACATGCTTTCTTCGCTAAGTCATCTACATATTCATTATGTGGTATCCCGATGTGGGCTGGGACCCATACGAAGTTTACTCTAGAACCGCGTCTTTGGAGTTCATATGTTTTTGAATAATACTGATATGGTAGATATTGGGTTTCTGGAGGATAAGCGGTGTAGATAGTGTGGAAAGTACGCTCAATGAATCGGTAATGATAGTGATACTCTTACGGTAGAATCGTCTGGCATATTTGAGCGCTTCTATAATGTCAATAGCTTCTGCTGCATAGATAGAAATATTTTCTGGCAAACGAAAACCTTGAGTTTCATGTTGATCAGGACAATAGAATGCACATCCTACGCCACTTATTGGTATTTTTGAGCCATCAGTATAAATTTTAACAGACGAAGGATACCGGATTCAATTCCTCTTGACATAACTGCGCCAATCTGTGATTTTTTGTAGATATGTTAGTGATCTATCCACTTCCATAGGGCATATGCAGTACTCAAATGGAATATCATATATGTCTGCCACACTCTTTTGACAGTTTTGGGTCAGTAATGAGTCTATATATGTGACACTTTGGAGCAGGAGATATCTTTGATTCAAAGAAAGCCGGTCTTGATCGTCTGCTAAATGTTGTAATCTGCGAAGAGGTATTAGAACTGTTGAATTTTTAGTGTGAGTTTGCTTTAGTATGAACTTATCTGAAAGAAACTGTGCACGGATAGTTAAGGGCATCTCTGCGGCTTCTAAGAGAAGGGCATTAGTTGGCGTGGTTTTCATAGCTCCAAGGCATATGCGAATGCACTGAAATTTAATACTATCTAGTTTATTTAGTAGGCGTTTATTGCCACTGAAATAAAACATGCTTCCATAGTCCATCTTCGATCGTATCAGCGTGCGATATAGCACTAAGAGTATAGATGGGTGTGCTCCCCACCAAGTTCGAGTTAATGTGCGCAGGATATTGATCCCTTGTTCCAATTTTGGAATAATATGTTGCATATGAGCAGTCCACGTGAGACGGGAATCATACACAAGTCCGAGGAATTTGGTTTGTGGGTGAACTAAGATGCTGTGTGATCCCAGGATGAAGTTGTAAAGTGGTGGTTCATTTCTTCGTTTTGTGAATATTACTGCCGAGGATTTACTTGCAGAGAGGTCTAACCCATGTTGATGTAACCACTGATTTACATGCTGCATAGCATCTGCAAGACGACACTTGGCAGCAGATACTGTCGTCGCTGAGGTAAACATGAATACGTAGTCAGCATACTGAAGAAGGCTAACTCTAGGAGGCAGAATATTTTCCAAATCTCGGGTATAAATAGTATACAGTAGGGGACTAAGTACTGCACCTTGAGGGAGTCCTTGGGTCGATCGTCGTGGCCCGAGAAGTCTATGGTTATAACGAAAATAAAACCATCTAACATGTATAAATTGATATATACCCGACACAAAAGTTGGAGGCAATCCAAGAGCAATCAGTCTGTCCATTAGTACTGGGATTCGTGCATTGTCATACGCAGCGGATATGTCCAAAAATAGAGCACAAATGCAGTGTTTATTTAGAAAAGCTGTATGAATCGCTGTGGTTAATATGGCATAGTTATCATACGTGCCACGACCCTTGCGGAATCCATTTTGTGTAGAAGGTAGCAGAGATTGTGATTCTAGCCACCAATCCAAGCGATTTTTAATCATTCTTTCCACCGTTTTACCATTGCAGGAAGAAAGGGCAATAGCTTGATATCCTGCTGGATCTCCTGGCTCTTTTCCTGGCTTGAGGATGGGTACTACAATTTGTGTCCTCCATGACTAAGGTATGCATTTTTGAAACCAAAGTTCATTGACAATCCGGAGGAGAAGCTGCAATGTTTCGTCAGGAAGATGTTGAAACATGGGGTATCGGATTTCATCGATGCCCAGTGCTGTATTGGCGGAGTTCTTAATGGCCACACGGAGCTCGTTGATTGTAAATGGCGAACAGAGAAAGTGGTCGGAGTGATCTTCATTAAATGTACACGGTGGATAACTAGGTGATGGTGGCGTAATTCTATCAGCAAAATCATCTAACCAAGAGGTATCAGGTCACGAATCCTGAGTACTATAATTTCTGTTGCGCAAATGTCGTATGCGATGCCAAACTTCTGCTATTGGGGTTTCCTTATTCAATGTGGAGCAGTATTTTGGCCAACTCTGCTTCTTAGTTTGCTTGATAAATTGCTTAGTTCGAGCAGAAAACTTCTGATATTGTAGGTATGTTTCTTGGGTAGGGTGTGTTCGGAATTCCCGGAGAGCCGTCCGCCGGAGGGCAATGGCGCGGGAACAATCAGCGTCCCACCATACTGTTGGAGTGTTTTTCTGACCAGGAGATTTTCTCAGGGTGATAGATATATGAGCAACACGTTCCATCATCTCAACAAAGGTATTATAATTGTCCATGGCGGATGTTTGGGTCGGAAAACAGCGTGTTTCCTCAAGTATTTTAGCCGTAAAAAGCGTCCAGTCTGCACCATGCATTTTCCACTTGCTTGATGGATATGGTGAGGGGTTACTTGTAGGAGAAATATGAATGTTGATAAGTATTGGATAGTGATTTTAATCAAGCGAGTCTTTAAGTGCATTCCAGTGGGTGATGGTGGCAATGGTGGGAGAGCACATTGTTATATCAACTGCCGATGGACGGTGATATAAGGACGGAACTAGTGTTGGTGAACCGTCATTCAATATGGATAGATTGTAAGTGTCGACTGTCTCTAAAATATTGCAACCCTGTCGGTCGGTGAAGGCACACCCCCAGGTAGTACTGGGTGCGTTGAGGTCGTCGCATATAAGGTACGGTGGTGACAAAGAAGATAAAATATGATTCCAAACTGCCGGTGTTATAATTCTGCCTGGTTTACAATATATTGAAAGACATGTGAACTCAAGCGCAGGTGAATGGATACGTGCTGCAACGAGTTGTATTCCAGGATCTACCCCCACTGTGACAGGCAATACCTTAAAAGGAACTGCGTTATGTAAAAAAAGTTCTGTGCCTCCTTTCCCATCGAACCGATCGTCTCGTAGAATATTATAATTTCGAAATCTTATAAGTTTTGATGCGTTGAACCACGTCTCGGAAATCGCTGCCACCTTGATATCTCTGCAACCAAGTTCGTGCTCTAAACTTTCCTTATTAGCAATGGCAGATCTAGCATTCCACTGCAGGACCTCAAAACCCATTGAATTGATTTATTAAACTAGATATTAATTCCCGAATGACAAGGGGATTTTCTATGGGTGTTGTCTGAGACGAGGTGATTATTTGCATGATAAGTTCAACTAATTCTTCTATAATGAAGTTATTTCGATTGATGGAATGGTCAGGAATGTTATATAGACGAGGAGGATATGGGTTTTGTCCAATAGGTGTAATTGGTAATTGTTGAGGAGCAAACACTCGTTGGTGTGGGGGAGGGTAAGCTGGGGAAGGAGGGGGAGCTTCTTGGTGGCGAGTAGGACGTAGAGTGGAGAGGGAGGGAAGTTGTCGTTGCGTAGGCGCGGCATGATGCGGTGCGAGTAGCCCTTATTCCTGTTGACCTTGATATTGTGGATGGGATAACTGTTGTGATGATTGCATTGATGGCAAAGCTGTATGATACTGATTGTTTATTATGGATGAATTTTGTAGTGGCTGTGTCGGTAGAGGAGGAAATTCTTCGCGACTACTGTATTGTGCTACAGTAGCAACCACCTGATCATATCCCTGAATTTGCTGCTCTGTTGATGTATGCATAGGAAGTGTATTATAAACAGTTGCCCTTTTCATGTCTCGCTGTCTAACGTACACCGGACAGTTCTTATCTGAAGCAAAATGTTGACCTTGACAGAGTGCACAACGAACTTCCGTGGTATTGTCACAGTTTTCTGTTAAGTGTGGACCCGCACATCTGTTACAGCGCGCTACTCTTGACTTGCATTGTCCTTGCCTGTGGCCCAGACGTAAACATAGGTCACACTGTACTACTGGAGCAACATACGGTTCCACAGCACAGCGAGTTCCTAATATATCTATGTGAGTGGGGAGGGACTGCGAACGAAAAGTTACGAGACACACTGGGATTGCTATAACTTGATCTGGGTTCGTATGTGATCTTTTGGTATATCTCTTAATACGCACAACTGGACATGGTGAGTCAATGTCTTCTAAAATTTCCTGCTCGCTTAACGTGGTGTCGACATTTCTGATTATACCCTGTTTATGGATCAGAAAGTTGGGAAAGTAAGCTTCTAAATTCCTTTGTTTACAAACATCACATTGTACAATTAAATTTGCAGATCCTGCCGTGCGAGCTACAATTTTAAACGATTTTTTCCAATAGGGCGTATGTCAACCCTTCCTTTTTAAAGGCATTGTTATGTTGAAAAAGCAGTTTACCTATCGACATAGGGTGTAGATGACCAACTTTACTGCCCAAACTTTCTACGAAAATACAGTACGGGCCTATGTCTGTGCGACTATATCTATTGTCTTTACTTTGATAGGTAGGCGCTCTCTTATCAGAACTAAGCTTATGTGAACTTGAGTGATTATTTACTGGCACGTCTTGGACCGAGGGATTACTAGATGTTGAAGTACTGGCGTCGGACATATCCATGTCTATCAACTTTTCGACTTCGTTTATGGTTCCATTTGACTGTCCTACCATTTGTCCGCAAAATCGTTTAGCTGGTTGATTAGGTACATCTACACTATTATCTAATAGGTCATTTCGTTGATGAGGAGTACATACATTATTACCTGCAGGTGTGATGCTCTCTTGTAGTGAGGGGGTATGAGTGTCCGTGTTCTGAGCGCCGTGATGTTGTTGCTGGTGCTGGTCCTGCTGCTGCTGTTGATTTTGGTGTTGCTGATGAGAATAGCATGCTAAATGTTGATGATCATAACTGGCAGATGCTGGTTGAAGTTGTGATGTTCCGTTCGTTAAAGTAGGCCTATGGTTCACTGAGTCTAATTGGGGTAGCGAGTCGTGCATATAACATGTCTCTAATGCCAACTTAATGGACTGCCCCGTATCTAGGGGGTCAGCTATTGTATAGTGTTAACTGACTGATACTATACTTTTCCACAATTCAATGTATTAAACGGTAAACTATGATGATTTCACTAATGAAATGTTTATGTCCGAGGATGGTTTCACTGCCGCACTAACAAGTCTCACTAGCTATAGCGGAGTCGAGCTACGTTACAACCTGCCTGTCCGGCTGCTCGCCACGAACTGTAACCTAAGTTATCAAATCGTGTCGCAAATTCTTGTCTGATCTCAACAGAATACGTAACCACACTGTAGCAAATAGTCTGATTCATTCCATGAACCGGAAATCCCGAATAACCAGCATTATGGTATTCGGTATAGAGGATCATAAGTTTGATTCCCAGATTAGTCGTGGATTTTAGTACAGTACATCTGGTTTCACTGGCTCGATGGCTAAGTGTTCGTGTTTGTCTGAGGACGCACTCCTTCAGTTACACACAACACATAAACTGGTAATCATCGCAGGAACACGCAGTAGTGAATACGTCCCTCCACATAAGGTTTGCGTCAGAAAAGGCTTCTGGCCATAAGTCAAAGCTAAGTGCGACATTAGCCCACTTATCTTAAACATCGCCACAGCTGACATCCCACAAATGTGCCTACCAATAACACCATTGTATATCTACGCTGAAGACAAGGCCCGCGGATCAACAAGCAGAAATGATCTTCAAAAAATCACTGTCTCTTGATAAACGGGGCGGGCGAAAATAAACTTGAAATAAACCAGTCGAAATGGTGTTCAGAAAAGGAGATTCAACGTTACAGTAAGATGTCAATTTGATTAAAGAGAGGTCTCTAAAAATCGTCAATAACATTGCAATCCACAACGAAATCTTTCAGGATGCACATTATGGAAAGAGCCGTTACATCTTCAAATCCAGAAGGGTATGAGAAAAGGATTCGAAAATATAGTAGTAGTAGTAGTAGTAGTAGTAGTAGTAGTAGTAGTAGTACGTTAAAATAGGAAAGTAAGTACCCACCTAGCTGTCGCTAGGGTGCTCAAAGGCGGAATTTTCAGCACATAATTTATGAATATCCATTGGAATATATCCTTGTGATCTAGTCCAGTTACGGGTGGCAACGGAAAATATTAGTTGATCATAGAAGCAATTTAGATACCTTCGGAACATCACTCTCCCTGTACTTTAGATTTTAACTTAAATTATTATCAAGGTAATTTTATTATAAAACTAGTTGCGAAATATTTTTGTAGTTTGCGTATTTTGACTTTGAGCTGACATGTCAGCTATATGTAAAATAAATGTAACGGTATTATATTAGCGACAAATTCCCTCAGGGACCAAGTTCGTCTGAAGTCATTAACTGTCCATTCGAAAATTTTAGCAGTTTATTTCCTTTTCCTTTTTTAACATAACTGCGTTTCCTCTTCTTGTGTTATTATTATTCTTATTATTATTATTATTATTATTATTATTATTATTATTATTATTATTATTACTGCACCCTACGGGTCAGGGTAACCACAGTAATTCCCAACTAGTCAGTTAAACAGATCTCAGGGTATCCTTGCCTCCAGAAAAATGGTTAATTTTTCTATGTCTGGTTTTACGTGTGTCCGAGGAGAAATACCGGTACCATAGGCAGTTCAAAGAAAGTAACGATGCCATGCGCGGTGCAGAGACAGTAACGATACCATACGCTCAGTAATTGTTTCGAGAACGCAAACTTCAGTCATCTTTTTAGAAATAAATAAAAAAATATATATATTCGCACAACGAGAACCTTACATACTAAATAAAACTATTAACTATCAATATAAATGAAAACTCACTTCATTATATAAGAAACTAATCAAGAAACACATTTATTATATTGTCAAGTTTCGCAAAAGAAATGGTTAATATCAGGTATGTCTCATTAGCTTCGATTATCAACTTAATAAATAAATATTTTAATCAATGAGTCAAATATCTTAGGTCAGCGCTGCCTATTTCCTAAACTAAGCTTTCATCTTAATACATTGAGTAACGTATTCCTGAAATGAATTATCTTCCATTTAAAAAATTACATTTGGTCACAAGAATATATTACTTCACAGTCTTTTGGCCACGGTCGAAATTCGTTATTTCAATAAATTATTCCATCAGTCACGGTATAATTATATACCTCATTGAAATACAACCATCACGTTGTTCAAGTCTCTACGAAAATGAATTGAATTTGAATAATATGTCCTGAGTACAAATATCAGTGACCTATATTATGTTGAAAAGTATCTGAGTTCGTTGGTGCAGGTTAGTGTGAAGAAAATGAAATATTGAATGACGCACTAAGTTCCTCGGTCCTATTGCCACATAAATTACGGCTCCTAACTAAGTATTCACTCTAATAATATTCCATATAAACAAAACATCGATGATATCCTATGTAAATGTCAAATAAATTCCCTATTCTAGCTAAATAATTTCTTATGTATCGTATACCAGCTCAATATACATACAGCCAGTAAGCATTTATCATATATATGTGTGCTAATGCCGACACAAAGATATTTCAATACTACATTACGTTACTACTTGCATACACGCTTATTCTTCCATGCAATATCCATTCATTCAGTATATGACATAATCATGTATTCATTTATTCATCACCGGATGTTATTCCTGTCAAACCACTTTCACACATCATTAAAATATACGAAATATTATTGTTCGTACCTTGCTGTAGTTCCTCGCTGGGGCATACTTATATTCTGTAATGGCACTGCATGTGCTCCAACATCACATATTAAACATATCAAATATGCTTTACTTCCTATTACTCTGCGCAATATTTCATTTCAAATACTATACACACTTCCAAAATCTCACCATTAACCTCCAATTCAATTCATATTTAACTCATCTAGCATTCACAACTAGCGCGTTTAACCTCCAATACTTAATTATACAACGATATGTATCCCATGAATAGCGCAGAATTCGTTCCTCAGAACGCATTTTTAATCTTGCAATTCCGTATATAACCCCAAATTCAGTATCTTTCCTTTCAATAAATCATACAGCAAAGAGTATGGTAACTAGTCTTAACCAATTCAACGTGCGTCCCTCTGTGACGTAACCGGGTTTGACTATTACTACATCACGCATGGACCTTCCTAACTAACCGGGATTCCTTGAAAATAGCTGTTGCACTATGTCGTATTTTTAAATGGTATTCCTTCATCCTTGGATAAAGTAATGTAGTAACACGCTATCACCTCATAACGAGATGTCAACTTAAATATTTCACATTGCACTTTCTTATATTCATAAGCACACTTAATTATCTCATGCTTAGGCTATTCAGATCTACTGTATATACTGGTAATACACCACATAAGAAATTATATTACTTAATACTATTACTTAGCTCGCCATTCAATATCTCGGGCCTTAGTTGCTTCTCGGTGCGGTCGTAGTCCTTGGTTCAGGAACTAGGTAGAAATTCCACCAGTGGGATGTCAGGTAGAATGATCTCCTCCGCACGGGTCGGGTGGTTTTAACGGCCAGGACGACATCTCCCTCCAGGTTGGTCTATGCCGATTTAGCAAGCCATCATCTGCTCAGCAAGACAGTAGACAAAATGTGATGATTCTGAAAAATATAAGCTCATCATAGTTCTGCGTAGAATATATATTTTATGGTGATTGCTTCCTTATTTGGTTTTCCTAGTGATTATTTTCACTCAGCGTGGCTTAATCTCGAGCTCTCTCGTCTCAATCAAGTTCCTATTTTCAAACGGCTTTGCGTCTGAGTATCTGGACGTATTATTCTAAGCTTCAGGATTTTACTTGCTCCTTCCAGTATTTTAACGCTTATTTATTTAATTCGCTCAATACTTCCTTGTTCTCAGCGTAATACTTCTCGCTAAATGTTTCCAATATTGCTTATTTTAGAGTGCGAAGTTCGATACGTCTTGTTCTCACCGCGTCAATTTTTCAAGTCAGTTTTTTGTAATAATCTGTTTTATCCTTCTTATTTTTTTAAAAACAATTCTATCGATTCTGCGCCATTGTACACCGCCTTCATAGTGGTAGGTTTAAGTTAGTCAAGGCCTCCTAGCATACATCAATATCGATATCTTGTTATACATTTCTTTGCCTTGGCTGGCCTCTACCTTCCGTAGGCGCCATTTTGAATACGTCCAGTAAATGCATCGGGTACATTTTATTCCCCCAGTACAGATTAAATATATTGCTTGCGATATATTTATTCTCTTGAATTATGATTGACAAATGTGACGATGCATTTCTGGTATTTCTCCATGGTTCTTTGATCGATTAATGGATTTTATTTCTCTATGGAATTGTATCGATTATTCTGTTATTATGATTGATGTTTTTTTTTAACTTCTATAAGCCTATCTCTTTGCATATCAGCTGACTCACAATATGTTTACTCTAAACTTGGTTTGTACTTCCATGGGACTTAAATTATCGTTTCTCCAGCCTTGTTTTCTGGGAAATATAACTTCATATTACATGCATTGTGAACGTTTTTGTATTTTCCATCCATGCTTATAATAAGATATGCGTTATTTCCGTAAGCATGTTCAATTCTATACGGTCCTTCATATAAATGGTTGAACTTAGCGCATATTTTGGCTGGTGCGTTCGTTACTGGTGCCTTTTTAATTAAAACGAGATCGTTTTTCTTGAATGGTGCGCGAAATCTTGTCTTTCGTAACCTTCTTAGTCTCTTCTCAGACTGTTGTTTTAGCCTCTCTTGGACCATTTTATTGATCTGCTGGATGTCTGGTTTCTCTTCAAGTGATATGTTTAATATATTGTCCCATGTTCTTCGTGATTCTCTATTGTGATGTACCAAGTTTGGGACCTGAGCAGTTGATTCATTTATGGTGTTATTTAGGCATTCCTCTATTGTCTCTATTACATCAATCCATTTCCAGTGACAATGATTGCAGTATATCCTACAGAATTTTGCTATTTCTTTCATGTGTAAAACATCCACCTAACTATTCTTTCGCTGGTTATCATGTCGAATATTCCCGTGGCCTACTTGTGTATTTATTCAACTACGAATTTTGTCAATTTTTCCATTTCTTTTGCTACTTGTTGTCTCCTCATTTTTCAATTGGAATTCGGAGTTGTTTTTTTTCAGGTGGCTCCGAATTTCCTATGAATTCAGGAGTGTTAGGGTTGAGTCTTCCTTCTTCAGCTTTCCTTCGTTTATACGATTGTAATTCGAGGCTCTCCGCTCCCTCGATGTCTCCATTTATATCTTTGTCTTTTATCGCTTCTTCCCATCTGTTCTTATTTCGTCTTTCCTCTCGCAGTTGTTGTATATATTTACGATTTTCTTCGTTCCTGCGATAACTGTTCTGCCCTTTCCGGTTATTAAACCATGATCTGTTTCTGAAATGTTGTTGGTTCCTGTTGCCTCGAAACCTTGAATTATTTGTATAATATGGGTTGTGTCTATTATTATTCTGTCCACATTGCCCATTATAATTTACACTGCATTGGCAACAACATCTCTTTCTGCCCTTCTCTCTGTGTTCATCATGGTCCTCTGTCCTATTCTTTGATTTATGACTTTCCCTATGGTTTGTTTCCTCGGGACTGATGGTATTTATTACTTCTTCTTGGGCCGTATTCCGTATATTTCTATGCAATGGGTACGAGGATGTCATATCGATCTGTCTGAGCTTCCTTTCCATATCGACTGCGGTTTCAACATCTGAGGCTGCTAATAACCTCTGCACCTCCGGTGGGAATTGCCTTTGAATAGTTTTTATGGCCTCTAGCTCGCTTGGAGCTGAGTCTAAGTCCTGAAACCTGTGAAATTGAAACGAGAAGTAATCACTGAATCGGGTTTGGCCTGTTAACGAAAACTTTCTTGCGTAAAGTTCGATTCTTAGTTGTTGTTGAATTTCTGGACTCCAAAACTTTCTTAGGAACGCTGCTTTAAATTCCTCATAGCTGTGGAAAGTATATTTAAAAGCTTGGAACCAGATGTTCGGGTTTCCGTCTAGATGTTTTTCTATCACGCGCAGCTTCTTATCCTCTTGAATTCTACCTTCGCGGAAATGTTCCTCCATATCTCTGAGAAATTGCTTGGGTGAGATTTTTGATGTGTTATCAAAATGCTTTGGGCGGTCGTCATAAGTTTTTATGACGTTCATTATGGTTGGACTTTCATTTTGGCTGCTTCCATTTACCAAATCTATGCTCTGCCTACTTGGATCCAGTGTTCTTGATGGTGTAGTCTCCCTTTCATTAATCTGAATCTCTATCGCTTTTTGCCGTTCACTACAATTCGAAATAACGGATTTCGTTGTCTGGTTTTCTATCTTAATTTCTTGCATTTCCTTCCTAATCTGCCTTAACTCCTCTTCTGTCTTCTCCATCTTCTGGTCCGCCTCATTCTTATCGCTCTCGATCTTCTCTTTTAATTCATTAATTTTTCCGGCCACTGTGCCAGCTGCCTGATCGAATTTCTGCTCTAATTCTTGATGTCTGACCTTCAATCCTTCCATGCCGCTTGTTATTTCACTTAACTCGTCCCATTTCTTCTCATTACCGATTTTTAGTTCTCGGAGATCGCTGGTCAGTTTGCTTATCTCCTGCTCCTTCAACTTCTTGATGATTTCCTGGCTCTCTGTAACCTGTCCTCTAATTCTGTCCATTTCTTCGTGTATCTGCTTATTTCCATTCTCCATACTCTGAGTCATCTCAGCTATCCAATTCTGTATTTCCAATCGATTTCTTGTGTTGTCTTCCTTTATTTCCTCCAGTTCCTTTTTCGTCTCTTCTCGTTGTTCTTCCTGTTCTTTCCTTCTTTCTTCACGTTGATTTTGTTGCCATTCTTCCTGTTTCTCTTCTAGTTCTCTCCGAAACTCCTTTCAGAACTCTTGTTGCTTTTGTTCTTTCTCTGCCCGTCTCCTATTCTTCTCTTCTTCCTGTTTCTTTTCTTTCTCCTTTCGTTCTTGTTTTTCTTTCCTCTTTTCGTCCTCTCGTTCCTGTTTTTCTTTCTTCTTTTCGTCCTCTCGTTCTTGTTTTTCTTTCTGTCTCTCTTCTTCTTGTTTCCTTTCTTTCTCTTCACGTTCTTGTTTTTCTTTCTGTCTCTCTTCTTCTTGTTTCCTTTCTTTCTCTTCACGTTCTTGTTTTTCTTTCTGTCTCTCTTCTTCTTGTTTCTTTTCTTTCTCTTCACGTTCTTGTTTTTCTTTCTGTCTCTCTTCTTCTTGTTTCTTTTCTTTCTCTTCCTGTTTCTTTATATATTCTAGAAACCATAACGGCATTCCTTCATGCTTTTCCTGTGCTCTTTTCATTTCTTCTTCTTGTTCCCTTCTGGTTTGCACTCTTCCCTGAGTTGCCATTTTCTCGTCAATTTCAGTAATATTTCGAATAATTCCTTAATTTCCTAACCAACTTTAAGTTTTCAAGTACTCTAATATCACACAGTGTCAATAAATATGTGAAATATTCAGTTTCTAAATCTAAAATATCCTTAAAGCTAGCAATCAAGTCTTATATATTAAATGTTCAGTTAGTTTCTCAAAATTATTTGAAATATAGACCTTCCTGAAGATCGATATCATTCTACCCGTTAAAATATGAGCAACTTCCCAACGAACTCAGATCATTTTCCTTTGAATTCATTTCAGAAATAGCTTCCCAAAAAGAGAAAAATGGTTATCCACCATGTGGTATTCATCATTTACTTACATACTAATTATTAATTCAAATATCAAGAGCAAATTCAATCATATTTTAAAATAAAATGAAATATGAAGAGCTATAATTATTTCAATAAAAATGATAAAATATCCTCCTATCACTCCATCTAATAATCTACTTCTGGAAAATATTCATATTTACTCATCATTCTCTCAATACTTAATTATCAGTTTCTCATCCGAGCCTAATTTCTTGAGAAATCTCCAAGTATTTCTTTCATCAACTGCACGTTGGGTTCCTTTGCTTCCCACAACGTTCCGCAATATCATTCTCTTTTGACCTCCATGTTGGTTCAGCAGTAAGTTATCGGGTTATTCTCTCGGGTCTAACTCTCAATTAAATATTCGATCCCGCGGTGTCTTTCTCTTCAAGCGCCCCATTCGTGTATACCTTTTCCTCATTTCGCACGGCACCTTTCTCCTTATTTTGCTCCACTGTTGGGGGCCAAAAATTACTTCCTTTGGCAACCAACAGTTCCCACGGCGTCTTTCTCCATTTGCATCACGTTGAGGCGCCAAAAATTACTGCACCCTACGGGTCAGGGTAACCACAGTAATTCCCAACTAGTCAGTTAAACAGATCTCAGGGTATCCTTGCCTCCAGAAAAATGGTTAATTTTTCTATGTCTGGTTTTACGTGTGTCCGAGGAGAAATACCGGTACCATAGGCAGTTCAAAGAAAGTAACGATGCCATGCGCGGAGCAGAGACAGTAACGATACCATACGCTCAGTAATTGTTTCGAGAACGCAAACTTCAGTCATCTTTTTAGAAATAAATAAAAAATATATATATATTCGCACAACGAGAACCTTACATACTAAATAAAACTATTAACTACCAATATAAATGAAAACTCACTTCATTATATAAGAAACTAATCAAGAAATAGATTTATTATATTGTCAAGTTTCGCAAAGGAAATGGTTAATATCAGGTATGTTTCATTAGCTTCGATTATCAACTTAATAAATAAATATTTTAATCAATGAGTCAAATATCTTAGGTCAGCGCTGCCTATTTCCTAAACTAAGCTTTCATCTTAATACATTGAGTAACGTATTCCTGAAATGAATTATCTTCCATTTAAAAATTACATTTGGTCACAAGAATATATTACTTCACAGTCTTTTGGCCACGGTCGAAATTCGTTATTTCAATAAATTATTCCATCAGTCACGGTATAATTATATACCTCATTGAAATACAACCATCACGTTGTTCAAGTCTCTACGAAAATGAATTGAATTTGAATAATATGTCCTGAGTACAAATATCAGTGACCTATATTATGTTGAAAAGTATCTGAGTTCGTTGGTGCAGGTTAGTGTGAAGAAAATGAAATATTGAATGACGCACTAAGTTCCTCGGTCCTATTGCCACATAAATTACGGCTCCTAACTAAGTATTCACTCTAATAATATTCCATATAAACAAAACATCGATGATATCCTACGTAAATGTCAAATACATTCCCTATTCTAGCTAAATAATTTCTTATGTATCGTATACCAGCTCGATATACATACAGCCAGTAAGCATTTATCATATATATGTGTGCTAATGCCAACACAAAGATATTTCAATACTACATTACGTTACTACTTGCATACAAGCTTATTCTTCCATGCATTAACCATTCATTCAGTATATGACATAATCATGTATTCATTTATTCATCACCGGATGTTATTCCTGTCAAACCACTTTCACACATCATTAAAATATACGAAATATTATTGTTCGTACCTTGCTGTAGTTCCTCGCTGGGGCATACTTATATTCTGTAATGGCACTGCATGTGCTCCAACATCACATATTAAACATATCAAATATGCTTTACTTCCTATTACTCTGCGCAATATTTCATTTCAAATACTATACACACTTCCAAAATCTCACCATTAACCTCCAATTCAATTCATATTTAACTCATCTAGCATTCACAACTAGCGCGTTTAACCTCCAATACTTAATTATACAACGATATGTATCCCATGAATAGCGCAGAATTCGTTCCTCAGAACGCATTTTTAATCTTGCAATTCCGTATATAACCCCAAATTCAGTATCTTTCCTTTCAATAAATCATACAGCAAAGAGTATGGTAACTAGTCTTAACCAATTCAACGTGCGTCCCTCTGTGACGTAACCGGGTTTGACTATTACTACATCACGCATGGACCTTCCTAACTAACCGGGATTCCTTGAAAATAGCTGTTGCACTATGTCGTATTTTTAAATGGTATTCCTTCATCCTTGGATAAAGTAATGTAGTAACACGCTATCACCTCATAACGAGATGTCAACTTAAATATTTCACATTGCACTTTCTTATATTCATAAGCACACTTAAATATCTCATGCTTAGGCTATTCAGATCTACTGTATATACTGGTAATACTCCACATAAGAAATTATATTACTTAATACTATTACTTAGCTCGCCATTCAATATCTCGGGCCTTAGTTGCTTCTCGGTGCGGTCGTAGTCCTTGGTTCAGGAACTAGGTAGAAATTCCACCAGTGGGATGTCAGGTAGAATGATCTCCTCCGCACGGGTCGGGTGGTTTTAACGGCCAGGACGACATCTCCCTCCAGGTTGGTCTATGCCGATTTAGCAAGCCATCATCTGCTCAGCAAGACAGTAGACAAAATGTGATGATTCTGAAAAATATAAGCTCATCATAGTTCTGCGTAGAATATATATTTTATGGTGATTGCTTCCTTATTTGGTTTTCCTAGTGATTATTTTCACTCAGCGTGGCTTAATCTCGAGCTCTCTCGTCTCAATCAAGTTCCTATTTTCAAACGGCTTTGCGTCTGAGTATCTGGACGTATTATTCTAAGCTTCAGGATTTTACTTGCTCCTTCCAGTATTTTAACGCTTATTTATTCAATTCGCTCAATACTTCCTTGTTCTCAGCGTAATACTTCTCGCTAAATGTTTCCAATATTGCTTATTTTAGAGTGCGAAGTTCGATACGTCTTGTTCTCACCGCGTCAATTTTTCAAGTCAGTTTTTTGTAATAATCTGTTTTATCCTTCTTATTTTTTTAAAAACAATTCTATCGATTCTGCGCCTTCATAGTGGTAGGTTTAAGTTAGTCAAGGCCTCCTAGCATACATCAATATCGATATCTTGTTATACATTTCTTTGCCTTGGCTGGCCTCTACCTTCCGTAGGCGCCATTTTGAATACGTCCAGTAAATTCATCGGGTACATTATTATTATTATTACTAAAACAGTTTACGTACGTTACTGCACTTGGAAACATCTAGCACGGATTTGTTTATGTACAAAAATACCTTATAATCTGGTTCATGCATCTTCATGATTTAAAGTGAATTGCATTTACTTCTGGAAGTTACCTAGAAAAATAATCATAGGAGTGGTAGATACGTCACCGGCAATAGTCCTGTGGTCCGACCTTAACCTCAGATCTACGAGAATCACGTATCTGTTTCGCTGTAGAAATCCTCAGAGAGTTCTTGTGGCTTCGCTCGTCGTAACCGCAGGCAGCGCGGTAGTTGACAAGTGCTGGGAGTGTTAGGCAAGCCCGGAAAGCACAGACCACGCTATAGATGAGACCTATTCTTCAAGTAATGTAAATAATACATTTTTATGGATTATGTATCTAAATTACCAGTATAACACAAATCTACGGGTCTTATAAATAAGCCCTGTATAAATGTTATACCAGATATATACACTATTTCTGTGAAATCGGTTACTAACGAACCGTGAATACGGCTCCAGAGTATAGTTATACACTGAATTGCTGTATAAGAGACTGTATAAGAACTGTTTAGGGGAGGGTGACGAAAAGGGAAACGAGTGATAAGTGTGATAAGTGTATGCTTTAGTTGTATTTACTCTCTGCAATAATACAATTCTAACCGTTCGCGTGGTTCACTGCGGACTAACTTCGTCGATGAGCCATGATCCTCATCTCTCCTGGGAGGGGCTTCATCTGATGGATACCAGATAATGCCTGCATTTGAAATTGCGTCGTAGTCTAACACGACAACAATCGTGTCTATTCATCTTAGTAGAACAACGGACACCATTACTAACTTTCAAATGCAGGCATTATCTCAAAATAATTCCCAATAATGTGACAATTGACCTAATAGAAATGTTATGATGCTACAATACTTCTACCATACATTCCAACAGTTTTATCATCCAATATCCACACAGATATGTAGAAACACCACAATAAAAGAAAACATAACACGTAACTTATATTCACATTTTTTGCTAGTTGCTTTACGTCGCACCGACTCAGATAGGTCTTATGGCGACGGTGGGACAGGGAAGGGCTAGGAGTGGGAAGGAAGCGGCCGTGGCCTTAATTAAGGTACAGCCCCAGCATTTGCCTGGTGTGAAAATGGGAAACCACGGAAAACCATTTTCAGGGCTGCCGACAGTGGGGTTCGAACCTACTATCTCCAGAAAACTGGATACTGGCCGCACTTAAGCGACTGCAGCTATCGAGCTCGGTATATATTCACATTAATCACTCAAGAAGCACGCTTTGAAAATGGAAAATAGCATTAATGATTTCTACGACATTTTTAACCCCGAATATTTAGAGGTTATAGACGTAGGAAATTTCTGTAAAATAAAATGCTTTAAGAGGCAGGTTGAGCTATTTCTCCTGAATGGCGAAGATTTAAAAATTAAATGTCGATTTATGAAAGAGTGTGCTCGAGTTGAAATGTACACCGTAAAAAATGGTTTAATAAAGACTCAAGAGGAGGCTCGAAGTTTATCTTGTGAACTTCAGTTCTCATAACACTATGCTCGTGGGTGTATAGTGAGGTTAGCAGTTTATTGTCAGTGACATATTTTCTAGTGAAAATAGCATTGCGTGAAGCAAGACCTAGAAACTTTTCCATTTGCTATCAGTCCAACCTCCAAACTGTCTTTAATTTGTGGCATATCCATAAATCAACCCAATCGATGATAACTTTTACACGACAGTAGCATTTGCCAAAATAAATAATACATGTGTGTACCAGTTCGAGAGATATGAAAACGGAATGAATACTTATTATGTGTATATTTATACTTATTACCTTCCTCTACTCCATGAATTCAATAATGTCACATATTTTGTGAATATGTTTTGTAGAACGATAAAAACTACAGCTCATCGAAGGTGAATTACTGAATACTGTGGACATAACCACATTTATTTCCAAGTTTTCTGTCCCTAGAAAGTAGAGTAAATGCCACATAGAAATGAATATTCGCGAGTTGGTTTGCTAATTTATTTATTTCAGTGTTCGTTCGTTCGCTCGCTTGTTGGAACGTTAGTTTATATTCAAATGAATCCTCTAAGATATTTTTACTTGAATAACGTATAGGAACTTGGTAACATTGTAACAAGATTTTAGCGACATTTCCAGTCCTCTGATTGGCACTATTGTTCATCATTCCTGTTGAGGGATATGATAAAGTTAGTACGTGTATAGTATGTCCAAATGCGTGTTATATAGATATAAATCATATTCGTATATACAGCCGCACTAAATTTAGTGTATGCGAAGTAAGGCATCCCTTACAGGAATAATTTCTTATCAGACGTCTACCAAGTGAGTGAACAATTGTAGATGTTGATTAGCATGTGAAGAAACTTGTACTTTCGATTAGTCTGAGAAGTTCATTCGCTTCTTTTCAGAAAAAAACACGGGAGAAGCGACACAATATTCTCCCTTAACTGTAAAACTATTTTGTTCTTTCTGCTTATTTTGGTCACTTGTAGAGGTGAACATAGAAATTACATCCAGTATCATGGTATTTAATTTCTTGGCCTTTGTGAAATGTGTGGCTTGACGGATTTACTGGGAATGTTTTAATAGATTGTCTAATGGACCTCTACTACTCCGCAGCATTCGTTATAAATAGGTCAGATAACTCGTCTTGATATACCAGACATAGTTGTACTTTTTGCCTGCCCTTTTCAGTAGTTTTGTGAACATTTAATTCCGGTTCATAGTAATTGATTTATTCGTAGTGTAGTTTATTACATTTCTTTCCATACAATTTTCACTCTGCTTCAACTATTCGGCTGTATCTGGATCTTATCATTTACGAGCGATCTTGCCCGAGATAGTGCACATACAATTGGCCATGACTGAATACTGTTACAGGTAAGAAGACACCCAGTTATTGAAGAATTTGTCCCTGCGCTCTATGAACGGTCATACAGAAGGCTAGTGGACTTGATACCTTCTTGTATTTGCGTACGTGAACTGTTTTCTCCTAGCTTCATGTAAGTTATTAGGAAAGTTCTGCCATTTGTTGAGTATATTTAGAAGCTGAGGAAGGTCAGAGAATCAAAGAATATATAGCACAGAATATTATTATTACATGATCAGAGGAAGTGTATACTCTCTGGCTGGACAGGTACCGTGGGGTCCAAAAAATGTACTTTCTGTTTTATAATCTATGTCACCTGACAAATTTGACTTACAGGTACAATTTTTGGCACTGAGGGAGAGTAATGTTATATGTTCGAAATGACCAGCTTCTAAACAATGCTGATGGCACGGAACTGCAGACCGAATTACAGCTGTCATTGTATCTGGCGTAATGACAGCCCATCACGCTACGATTTCTCCACACGGACGTGAGGATTTAGAGGAGACTAGTAGACACCATTGTGGCGGAGAGTACTGTTAAGTTTGAATTGCGCCCTGTCAGACCATACAAAATTTCCTTTAAATTGCTGATATTCGCGAACCATGTGCTCAAACCATTCACATCGTAGCGTCAAGAGCTGTCATTACGCCATATACATGGACAGCTGTAATTCAGTTCACAGTTCGGTGCCATCGTCATTGTTTAGAAACTACTGGGGCCATTTACTCTGTCTCTGTCAGTGCCAAAACTGCAAGTCAAATTTGTCAGAAGATCAAAGAGTGAGTACATTTTTAGACCCCTCTGTAGTAATCAAACATGGCTACATGCAATCACATTACTAAGGATGAAAATCACATAGAATATTAATGAAAGTGTTAGTCGCTTTGCAACCTGATAAGTTAATGCATTGCGGGTCAGGGGAAGCTTCCGCCAGAAATTACTGGAGTGGTCCTTTAATGATTTGATTTTATGATTATTCAAAGTTGGCGGAACTTAGAGACTTATCAATGTCTCAAGATCCACCGGAAGGCAATTCTGGAGAGAATAAAAAAGAAATGAAACAAATCGGTTTAGTGGAACGGACGGCCGGATTTGCCAAAACTGTTTTCTGTAACCTTTTTTAATATATAGATTATCAGTCAAGTTTATATTGAATTATGACTGTCTGTGAAGAATTATACACGGAGTTAGTATATAAGAAGGATTTACTAATTGCTTTCCTATCCTAAATTATTTTCATAATAGACTTCCATACCACAATCACATAATGGAGGTGCCCCGATATATCAGAGATAGGGTATGTAGCTCATAATTCGAAGATCCTATGGGTTTCTTTTACGATGCCTTGTGGTAACTGTTGATAGGAAAAGGCTAGGAGTGGGAAGGAAGTCACCGTGGCCTTAATTAAGGTACATTTTCCTGGTGTGAAAATGGGAAACCACCTAAAACCATCTTCAGGGATGTCGACAATGGGGCTCGAACCCAGTATCTCCCGAAAGCAAGCACATAGCTACGTGATCCAAACAGTGCGGCCACTTGTTCGGTCTTACGTTTGATCCCAGCCGGGATACCGCAATCGATTTCTGATAGACGAAGAGAATTCTTGGCCCTCTGCATCATCATTAACATGTTAAAGTCCTCTAGTGGTGCACACAACTTCATCATAGAAATTAAACTGTTCAAAGTTCGGACGAGTTCGGTTTGCTCTACTAGAGAGCAGCACAGATGGAAAGTACTGTAGAAGACAAAGGGTATACTAGAATATTAATGGAACCACTTAAGAATGTGCGTAGTCCGTGACTTACAATAACATTAATATTATATTGTTATTATATTATTATTATATTGTTATTATATTATTATTAGCCTCCGTAGCTCAGACGGCAGCGCGTCAGCCTCTCACCGCTGGATACCGTGGTTCAAATCCCGGTCATTCCATGTGAGATTTGTGCTGGACAAAGCGGAGGTGGGACAGGATTTTCTCCGGGTACTCCGGTTTTCCCTGTCATCTTTCATTCCAGCAACACTCTCCATTATCATTTCATAGCATATATCATTCATTAATAATCACTTTGGGAGTGGCGACCCCATCGTACTAATAGCCTATATCTGCTTCATTCATTACATCCCTGACCCGGTCAATGACTGGAAAACAGGTTGTAGGTTTTCTCTATATTATTATTATTATTATTATTATTATTATTATTATTATTATTATTATTATTATTATTTCGTTTCAGCCAACTAAGGACCACGTCATTTCAACTGTTTCCCTTGAGCTTTAATGTTGGTCCAGTATTACTTCATTCGTATACGGTGTTGCTCCTTTCGCTCTTTCGTCCATGTCTTTCCAGTTTTCATCTTCGGCTTTCGTAGGAAACTCTGATGTTCTTGGAGTTTTTTCATAAGTGGGTCACGCTCCTGGATATCTTCAAATGAGATCCCGATCTCCAGCAGATATTTCTGTACCTCACTGAACCATGCTCCCTTTGCCTTTTTCTCTTGAAGGAAAGTGAAAATGCGGTTGGTTAACCGTGTTGACTTCATTCGGGCAATGTGTCCATAAGAAGTAATCCTCCTTTTTCGCATCGCATCGGTTATTTTCTCCACATGCGAGTACAACTCCTAGTGGTGCCGTCTCCTAAACTCGCCGTTGTCTTTGACTGGACCTAAGATTTTTTTCAAAATATTTCTTTCCTTGGCCTCCAAATTCTCCATAATGCCTTTTTTGTTCATGGCGAGACATTCCGCTGCATATAGAGCCTCTGGCCGGATGACAGTGCAATAGTGATTGATTTTTGCATTCAGAGAAATAGATCTTTTGTTATTGACATTTTTAGTCAGATAGTAAGCCATTTCCATTTTATTCATGCGTGATATTATTATTATTAGTATTAGTATTAGTATTAGTATTAGTATTAGTATTAGTATTAGTATTAGTATTAGTATTAGTATTAGTATTAGTATTATGATTACAGCCTCCGTGGTTTAGGCGGCAGCGCACCGGCCTCTCACCGCTCACTTCCGCGGTTCAAATCCCGGTCAATCCATGTGAGATTTGTGCTGGATAAAACGGAGGCGGGACAGGTTTTTCTCGGGGTACTCCGGTTTTCCTTGTCATAATTCATTCCAGCAACATTCTCCAATAAAATTTCATTTCATCTGTCATTCATTAATCATTGCCCCAGAAGAGTGCAGCAGGCTTCGGCAATCGGCGCAATTCCTTTCCTTGCGGTTAAATGGGGCTTCATTCATTCCATTCCTGAGCCGGTCGAATGACTGGAATGAGGCTGTGAGCATTTTCTTTTTTTTTTGCAAATGTGTGTAAATGATGCTTTGTCCACGATTAATTTAACTGGTATACATCTAAGACACTCTACGATGTTGAAATTTTTTCCCCACAGATGTTTTATAACATACCAGAAGCTGACGACTCGAAATTGTCTCGTTTAGGAAGCCACTAATCGCACCAACCCCAGCTTAAATCGAACCCACTAACTTGGGAAGAAAGGCATAACGACTAAGTGAATGCATGTCGTTTCTTAATTTTGAGGCTCTGTGAACAAGACAACAAGAAGTCATGTGTTCAATGCAGTTTAAGAGCTGGTTAAGCTGTCGTAATAAAGACTGAAAATTTGGAATTGAACACTACGCTCAAATTTTAGTTTTCTGCTTTTGTAATAAAGACATTTTAAGTATGGGAGACTTGCGTCACTTTTCATGTGGGACTTCTAAGACAGAAATATGTCACAGACAATTTGGATTTAGCTGAGTCTCCCCTAATACATTTTTAGCTTTAATATTCCTCAGCTGATACACTTTGTTCCATAACAAGGAAATAAATGCCGTGTACCACCATCCTTCTGGTGCGAAAAGTAAGCTACTCCATTTAGTTACATATTTAACGGCGAGAGAAATGGGGAGGGGCATACAATGTAACAGATAATTGATAAATCAGTGAGCCGAAGCAAACAATGGCTCTTTCCATTCATTGATTTGAATTCACTACTCTGGGATTACCCTCAGCTTCGCCAGTTGTAAATTTTAGACCGGAAAATGTACTGAAGCCACGCTCAAGGTTAGCTAATCAACTCACAAAGCCATATTCCCTGACAATAACGCGTATTGCCAGCATCAAATAGAACTGTGCCAATGAGATTGCAAATTGATACAGTGCTGTGAGTTTGAACTCCACTCAAATGAATACGACTGCAGTTAGACAGCACTGCATAATATTGATAGTCATAGGGGCAATGTCAATTAGGAAAGTAAATTACATCCAAATGACATTCAAAGGATAGAACAAACAAAACATTTGATGGTTATGATTATCGGTGTTTTAAGGAGAAATACGAGATCATTAGCGCTTCTTGGCTTTCATTGAAAGAGTTCAGGTGTCTGGAGCAATTATAGTATCAGAGGTAGGGAGCAACAATGACAGACGTGAAAAATGAAGGACATGTTTGGTCTCTGAAATCTAATGCCATTGGGATCATAAAATAGCAGGAATATACTAAGGTAGTTCGGATAGTAAAGATGAATGTGAGGAGTGTGACATGAGTGAGTGCAACTGACGTATATTCTGGTTGGGTCATCACAGTCTGAGCCCCTGCGTCACGACTAAAAAGATATTAAACGATTAAAAGAAGCATTTATATTTGCTATTATGGCAGTTTATATAAAGTTTTCCATTTCGTATTTCCAAAAATAAATGTACAGTATTAAGCGAGTTAGCTGCGTGGGTGCAAACCTGAATTTGGGAGATGATGGGTTAGAACTTCACCATTGACAACCCCGAAGACAGTTTCCGTGGTTCCCTATTTTCTCGCCTGTCAAATGGTGAAGCCTTACCTTAATTATAATCACGGCTGCTTCTTTCCTATTCCTAGCATTTTCCTCTCTTATCGTTGTCGTAAACCTATCTGGGTTAATGCGACGTTAAACAATTAATAATAATAATGATGTTATTCGCTCTACGTCCCACTAACTACATTTTTATGGTCTTCGGAAACGTCGAGGTGCCGGAATTTTATCCCGCAGGAGTTCTTTAACGTGTCAGTAAATCTACTGACACGAGACTGACGTATTTGAACACCTTCAAATACCACTGGACTAAGGCAGGATCGAACCTGCCAAGTTGGGGCCAGAAGGCCAGCGCCTCAACCGTCTGAGCCACTCAGCCCGGCGTTAAACAACTAGCAAAACCGGGTGAGTTAGCCGTGCGGTTGGGGGTGCGCAAGTGTGAGGTTGCATCTGGGAGATAATGGGTTCGAACCCCACAGTCGGCAGCCCTGAAGATGGATTTCCGTTGTTTCCCTTTTCACACCAGGCAAATGGTGGGGCTGTTCCTTAATTAAGGCCACGGTCATTTCCTTCCCACTCCTGTTCCATCGTGGTCATACGACCTGTCTGTGTCGGTATGATGAAAAGCAAATTGTTAATAAGTTAAAACCATTAGAAAAAAGAAAAAGAGTAAAACTCGTCGTATTTCGAGCCAATAAACATTGTAAATTAGCGTCAAAAAGGTGGTTAAAGACTGGCTGATAAACTAGGAAGATAGAAATAAGCCAGCAGCAGGAGTAACAGGTTATCTCGGGGATCGTAAGTTTCATCTGCCTGTCATGCAGTACAATGATTGCTCGGGTTTTTCTTTCTTTTTTCTTTGCTAATGTTTTAACGTCGCACTAACACATCGAAGATATTCGGTGACGTAAGGGTGAGAAAGGGATAGAATTGGGAAGGTAACATTTCCTGAAGTGAAATTCCTTCAGCAATAGAACTGCATCCCGTCAACTAATGTTTTCCTAAATTATCAATCATGAAATTAAAATGTTCATATTTAATCGCGAGGTTAATTTTTCAACTATCTGGTTTTGAATTTAAACGACTCAATTGCAAATCAAAGCAAAAAAATTACGAAAGCAAATTCGTTTACACACTCTGTTATCAAAGAAACATAACGGTAAAAGATATAAACGCCATGGCCTATTCAGTATTAAGAACTACAGAAACTTCATGTACTGTACAAATCGATGACCTGTTTATCTAATAAACAACAATAAAATATGAGTTCCGATGGTAGGTAGAATTAACAGCATAAATGACGCTAGTGTTAATCAACATCATGGATCAAGTACACAAAGAATGATAAACGTTGTAATTCATCTCCACTTCTTCCCTTTATTTACAGTTGAAATAATAAGCTGAATAGAAAAGCACAAAATATTTCCCACTAATATGAAATTAAAATTCATGTGGATTCAATTACATTGCTCTTAAAGAGGAACATCCACACTTCCCGATGGTAATTGCACATAACCGATTATTCTCTTCAAAATATCAATTAATGACGTTTTCTTAACCTAAATTAGTCCAAATTTAGGGTTTGTGAACATTTTGATTACTTAAAGTATAAAAGATATGTTTCCATTAACTACTGTATTCTATATTTAAGCATTCTAATGTCAGTATACGTATTTAAAGATAGGGTTAACTTACACAATAAGTATTTACCTATTAAAATATAGCTTTTAGCGTCTATAAAGACTTCTTTGAGATGTTGACAGTGAAGATATAGCCAACTACGTACTTATGTAGAAACGCACTAACCCTCATACACAAGAGCCTGGTTTGATCTACTGAACTTTATATGATGTGCGCCAGAAATATTTTTAAGAACAGATACAAGTAAAAATACACTACCGTACAAAAATATTAAGCACCCAGAAGAAGTGGTTGAAAGTGAATGAAACTACATATCGTTGCTACCGGGACAAAACCTCATATATGAAATATTTTAGCTTAGAACTTCGGCCGGTAAGGTTCTGTCATCTAAGGTGCAATATTGTGTGATATGGTCAAGGCATTCTCCTTCTTCATAATGTATGCGCTGCGGGTCAATATATCTCCAAAAATATTATCACATAGGTGGTTTTGTCCTGGCAACGACAATATGCTGAAAGACCATGTGACTTTATTGAACTGATTATAATGTGGGATGAAATAGACAAGTTCGTCCACAGTTGTTGCAGCTGTCCTTTCAGATCCCGCAGGTTGGTTCTGGGACGGAGTCTCCTTCCATTGTCATCCCACACGTGTTCAATGATGGAGAGGTCCGGAGACCTTGCTGGCCACGGGAGGACCTCAACATGCTCTGGGCAGTCCATGACACACGTAACTGTGTATGGACGTGCATTATCTTGCTGGAATTTTGTCCCAGGGTGCTGTGCGATAAGGGTACTACATTTCGGTGTGTCGTCAAAGTCTGCCGAAGCACTATTAAAAGTGACTTGAACGCTTATCCTATGGCTCCTCACACCATGATGCCTTTCCACACTATGGGCAGTACCTGTTCTCTGCCCTCGGCGCCACCAAACCCGCACACAGTGGTCATCGGAGGTTATGAAGAAGTGGAACTGAACATGATGCGACGTCCTCTGTCCATGCCTCGCAGGCAAGGCGCCTCTCCAGACGCGGACGTTGGTGCGTTCTCATCGAGATAACTTCCTTATGACAGGAGGAACACCACTGCAAATGCCACTGGGCATTCTTCAGGTTCTTCAATTTTCTTCCAAACAACGTGGGACACACTGCATGAGGAGATGGTCACTCAAGGGTTCATCCGTAACAACTTTAAGATAAATATACCTTGATTTCAGCCTCATCGTGTTAATATTTTCGCCCATACCCCATGTTCCGTTCAAATAATAATAATAATAATAATAATAATAATAATAATAATAATAATAATAATAATAATAATAATACATGCATACATACAAACAGGAGGATCAAACAAGGCGTCTAAGACAGGACGAATGGAAAATCTCCAGAAAGCATACAAACATACATGGTCACTTTATAGTAAGAAAAACATTTCAGACATTACAAAAGAGTCGTATCACAAGAAGCATTGTATGCGTCAGAAACGACCACAATTGGAGCATCAGGTATCGTACAGACAGAAAAATAGATCGTAAAGTTCTCAGGAAAATATTTAGACCAATACACAGAGATGACATATGGATGAAACGACCTGCCGAAGAGCTGTGCCAGTACACTGACAGACTCACAGACATGATCAGGAAACGCAGACTAACTTTCTATGGACACATGCACAGAATGGACAACAACAGACTTACAAAGAAAATCTTTGATATAGTAAACATTACAAGCAAGGAAACAAATGGTATCATGAAACAGAGGAAGACGTAATGCAGGTGGGGATCAACAGCCGAAACATAGGAGACAGAAAAGAATTGCGAATCCAAAATGTATAGTAAATGAGAAGAAGAAGACAGGAACATTGTGGACAGAACAAAGGAAACAGGAGTACATCCAAAGGATGAAGAGATTTTGGGAAGAGAAAAGGAAGAGAAAGAAGTGGAAATTGTGTCATCATGAGATATTCCAGTTCAAACACTGTCCATAACGGCAAAAATGACATGAATGAATGAATGAGTGAATGAACAATAATTATATTTTTGTTTTAGGGACCACTATCCACTCTTGCAGTTTTTGGAGAGGTAGAGGTGTCGAATGTTTGTCCCGCCAGTAAATCTACCGGCACGAAGCTGTGGTATTCGAGCACCTTCAAATACCATAGGACCTCGCCAACTTGAGCTCGGAAAAGCATCGCTCTACCAACTAACTCTAAGCTACCCAGCTGTTCAAAGAAAGTTGGTTTGCAATTCTCTATATTCTGAGGAAGTCAGCATTCAACTCAGGTAGTTAATGATCTAACCGTTAGAGTACAACTGACTCAATCAATCACGCAATCAATCCGTGCAAATCTAATGTCTTAATTAAGTAATTTATCTTTAACATCCAACTGCCATTTCCTACTAATATTGTTTTACGCACTTTGTATTTTCAATCTACTCTACTAAAATAAAGTAATCTTGTAGTTTTACGAGACTGTTGTTATCATGATCATAGCAATGCGACCTCCAGCTTCACCTGAAATCCGAACCACAAAATGCGTATCATCATTGCTAATATCTCACATGCATTGTCAAATTTCAAACCATGGCTGGCTTAGTGAGAATCCAGCAAATATGCCACTCGAATGTCATATTTATTATTATTTATTATATTAACAGCCTGGAGACTATTAAAATAGTAGAAAAGGCGTTGCGGTTGTAGATAAATCACAAATTACTGAGCAGGGCTGAGTGACTCAGACTGTAGAGCGTTGGCCTTCTGAGCTTAATTTGATAGTTTCTATCCTGGCTCAGTCCAGTCGTATAGAAAGGTGCTCAAATACGCTAGCTACATATCGGTAGATTTACTGACACAGGAAAGAACTCCTGTGCGACAAAATTCATGTACCTCGATGTCTCCGAAAACCTTAAAAGGAGATAGTAGGACTTTCATAAAAAAATCCTTGTTAGCCATTTAGTGACTCAAGACGAGGAACTGGGAATTCGCACTTGCTATTGCAGCACCATTTACCTTATCAGTAGCACCCTACATTCATAGTCAATAGTTGTAACCTGAAGCTTATTACTCAGCACTACCCACACTTTGCAGCTTCCATACTCTCATAACCAGGAGTGACATAAATACATCTTTCGAAGGTACATAAAGTTCTCTTCCCTTAACCAATAGACGTATTCAAGAAACTGCGGCACAGAATTATTATTACCGGTATAATTATTAATATTATTATGTGAAAAGATATATAACAATATCGACTTAGGCTCTAAGAAAGAAACTCAAATGAGTTTGAAAGGAACGATTTCTTCCATATAAAACACTGATACTGCAATTTCATCCCATTATTTATCTATTTAAATAAAGTTGCATGGGCTCCGCTGTCTCATTTCGTTTATTTTGACAATTTCTACAGATATTTATCCGTTTTATGTCGAGTCAAGACCGTAGCTTACGTGTCTGTTTGTCTATTTGTTCCACCATCACGGCGAAACGGCTGGATAGAACTCAACCAGACTTCATATTTAGAGTATACTAATCCAGGAGCAGGTTCTTATATGAATAAACTGGGGTGTTTATAGAGAGCTCAAACAGGTTATTTGATATTTCCTATTAAAGTACTGATTTTCAGTCAAATCTGTAGACTATAAGTGAAACGTTCCTTCATGTTAATTCTCTTAATCTACGTAATTTCGCTTACTCTTCAAATGACGGAGAAAATTATTCTGTACGGGTTTCATGTTTCATGTCGAGTGATGGACACCCTCGCAGGCCGAAAACGAACCTACCGGTTACCATGACAACGTCCCTGGCTGCTTGCCAGCAGGTGATTAGTGTGTTATGGGTGGCATATTGTCCCTAAGTACTTTACCGGAAGCCATGTATTTAGCCTTTTGTAGTTACTGATCTGTTCCATATTCCTGCTAGCCTGTCCTAATGAAAGGAGGACCTCTTCTATAGGAGGTTTGTCACCAGACAGCCAATGGACGCGATCTAATAGCAGTAGCGACTTGATCATCTGACGTGGTAACACATGGCTAAAAACAAATCAAGTACATAATTAAATTCTGTAACATGATTTCACAGTACAGCTTTTTTTACACTGTCCAAATTACAATTGTTCCTGTAAATTATGTGATGCTGTAATCTGCGACAAATATTCTTGTAGAAAGAAGAGTTCTGAAGCTAGTATGAAGGAAGGTAAGTAGGTAGGCTGCTGTGGTCGGCGACAGCGTTGGTGGCCCCTGGCTGCGCAGAGAGGCAACAATGATGCGAACACAGCGTTGCCGCATACGGTCACTCATTCCCGCCATTTGTAACACCCAACATTAAATATCAGGTGCGCTCGGACAAGTTTTTTTGCGGTAGAGATTCTGCTTCTGGTTTGGATGAAAAAAAGCATTTTTAATATATAGAAACAAAAATCACGTTTCTACAACAAGTAGTTCGCGTTTTATGGTCTGTTATCAAGCTTGAAAATTAAGGATATATATAACACTCCGTCAAAATAACCCATGATATTCCGTTTGAGGTTCTTCTAAACAACGGAAGAGTCTGAAATTTTGTCTCTTTTCCCAATGTTAAGATATCGGAAAAACTGCTTGAACGTCGGTGAATCTGAAATTATGTAAAGCTAAGCTTTTGTTTGGCGTGGCTGTTGATATCGTGTTCATAGCCGAGGGAACTCCATTTTTATGTGGTATTCGAACTACAGGGATGTAATATTTTCATTCAAAAATCTCACGTACATTGGGCGGAATTCGAACCGCGTCCACCTTGGAGAGAAGCCAGCAGCTACAGCAGCTACACCATTCGGTTGTCACGCACTTGTAATTACGAGTATGACCCATTGCTCCTATCATTTAACGTACACACAATGACGAACAAAATGAATTCAGATGAAAGCACTTTTCTCTGTAGACGACACCCATGCCTTTCAAATTAGGACACTATGTCCTTGTTTCGGCACAGTGTGCCGGTGCACAGTTATGTTCCGCTTTTCCGGAACACGGAGCGTCAGTTGTTCCGAAACATTCTCTAACGAGACCGTGACAGTGACTCGCTAACCCGTCAGAAGCGCCACTATGCACTGCCCTGCGCGCGCCCACTAACTGACTGTCGATACCGGCAGTGTGCCGCCATGTGCTGGAGTGTTCCGTATTCCATCGTATCCTCTTTGTTCTGTGAGTTCCGTTGCACCGGCAACTGGCCTTCGGTACATGCAGATAACTTAATGTGTTCTGTTTTGTAAGAATGTTTTCATTGAAGCCTAGTAATATATACCGTACAAAAGACGGCAAATTTTGAATATCGTTGCACCGGAGTCCTGCTTACGACTTTTTTTACTAGAATAAAACCGGAAAGACTGAAACGCAATTTATGTTCTTCTATTTTGCCTGCAAAGGGATCTTCAACTGGCACAATGTCGAGACATTTGAAACTTATACATCCCACAATTTTTATTTTCGTGTTCGGCTTGCATAGTTGTATTTTTAATCTCCTGTTCCGCTTGTATAGTATAGTTTTTTTATTTTCGTGTTCCGCTTGTATACGGTGTATGTAAATAGAGTAGCTTACTGACGAATGTTTCTTCAACTGTGAGAGTATATTTTTAATTGGTGAAAATCACATTGTGACATTTGTAAACACATGTACTACCAGTGTAATTGTGGCAGATGTATTTCAGAATGAATGAAGACATTCCTATCCTAGTAACAACATTTAGACATAATTTTCTGGGTGCCTATTTCAGAGTTGCGACTGCTTTTTCACGTGCCGTGAGGTTTTATCCGACTGTTCCTTCACGTTCCGTACAGCTTCACGGTGGTCGTAACTAAACACAGCACGCCCCGCACAGCAGCACATTCCTGCTGACGCGGAGCATGTCATGTTGCCTCTCGAAGTTCTCTCTACCGCGCAGTTACTGTGCCGTGTGCCGGCACTGTACCGAAACGCTCCACCTCAAGCTCCAAATGTTCCGGAACAACTAACTGTTCCGGTCTTCACAACCCTATTTCAAATAAGTTATCATACGAAAATCTAGCAATAGGTTTGGGTCCCTCTTTCACTCAATCAATCAATCAATACTGATCTGCATTTAGGGCAGTCGCCCAGGTGGCAGATTCCCTATCTGTTGCTTTCCTAGCCTTTTCCTAAATGATTTCAAAGAAATTGGAAATTTATTGAACATCTCCCTTGGTAAGTTATTCCAATCACTAACTCCCCTTCCTATAAATGAATATTTGCCCCAGTTTGTCCTCTTGAATTCCAACTTTATCTTCATATTGTGATCTTCCCTACTTTTATAAACGCCATTCAAACTTATGCGTCTTATGTCATTCCACGCCATCTCTCCGCTGACAGCTCAGAACATACCACTCAGTCGAGCAGCTCTTCTTCCTTCTCTCAATTCTTCCCAACCCAAACATTGCAACATTCTTGTAACGCTACTCTTTTGTCGGAAATCACCCAGAACAAATCGAGCTGCTTTTCTTTGGATTTTTTCCAGTTCTTGAATCAGGTAATCCTGGTGAGGGTCCCATACACTGGAACTATACTCTAGTTGGGGTCTTACCAGAGACTTATATGCACTCCCCTTTACATCCTTACTACAACCCCTAAACACCCTCATAACCATGTGCAGAGATCTGTACCCTTTATTTACAATCCCATTTATGTGATTACCCCAATGAAGATCTTTCCTTATATTAACACCTAGATACTTACAATGATCCCCAAAAGGAACTTTCACCTCATCAACGCAGCAATTAAAACTGAGAGGACTTTTCCTATTTGTGAAACTCACAAACTGACTTTTAACCCCGTTTATCAACATACCATAGCCTGCTGTCCATCTCACAACATTTTCGAGGTCACGTTGCAGTTGCTCACAATCTTGCAACACATCCATCACTCTATAGAGAATAACATCATCCGCAAAAAGCCTTACCTCCGATTCCACTCCTTTACTCATATCATTTATATATATAAGAAAACATAAAGGTCCGATAATACTGCCTTGAGGAATTCCCCTCTTAATTATTACAGGGTCAGATAAAGCTTCACCGACTCTAATTCTCTGAGATCTATTTTCTAGAAATATAGCAACCCATTCAGTCACTCTTTTGTCTAGTCCAATTGCACTCATTTTTGTCAGTAGTCTCCCATGATCCACCCTATCAAATGCTTTAGACAGGTCAATCGCGATACAGTCCATTTGACCTCCAGAATCCAAGATATCTGCTATATCTTGCTGGTATCCTATAAGTTGAGCTTCAGTGGAATAACCTTTCCTAAAACCGAATTGCCTTCTATCGAACCAGTTATTAATTTCACAAACATGTCTAATATAATCAGAAAGAATGCCTTCCCAAAGCTTACATACAATGCATGTCAAACTTACTGGCCTGTAATTTTCAGCTTTATGTCTATCACCCTTTCCTTTATACACAGGAGCTACTATAGCAACTCTCCTTTCATCTGGTATAGCTCCTCCGACCAAACAATAATCAAATAAGTACTTCAGATATGGTACTATATCCCAACCCATTGTCTTTAGTATATCCCCAGAAATCTGATCAATTCCAGCCGCTTTTCTAGTTTTCAATTTTTGTATCTTATTGTAAATGTCATTGTTATCATAAAATGTCAATTTTGTTACTTCTTTGGCCTTAGTCTCCTCCTCTATCTCGACATTATCCTTGTAACCAACAATCTTTACATACTGCTGACTGAATACTTCTGCCTTTTGAAGATCCTCACATACACACTCCCCTTGTTCATTAATTATTCCTGGAATGTCCTCCTTGGAACCTGTTTCTGCCTTAAAATACCTATACATACCCTTCCATTTTTCACTAAAATTCGTATGACTGCCAATTATGCTTGCCATTATGTTATCCTTAGCTGCCTTCTTTGCTAGATTCAATTTTCTAGTAATTTCCTTCAATTTCTCCTTACTTCCACAGCAATTTCTAACTCTGTTTCTTTCCAGTCTGCACATCCTTCTTAGTCTCTTTATTTCTCTATTATAATAAGCTGGATCTTTACCATTCCTTACCACCCTTAATGGTACAAACCTGTTTTCGCATTCCTCAACAATTTCTTTAAACCAACCCAAGAGTCTGTTTACATTTTTATTTACCGTTTTCCACCGATCATAGTTACTTTTTAGAAACTGCCTCATGCCTGCTTTATCAGACACATGTTACTGCCTAACAGTCCTACTTTTAAGACCTTCCTTTCTATCACATTTATTTTTAACTACCACAAAAACAGCTTCATGATCACTAATACCATCTATTACTTCAGTTTTCCTATAGAGCTCATCTGGTTTTATCAGCACGACATCCAGGATATTTTTCCCTCTGTTTGGTTCCATCACTTTCTGAATCAGCTGTCCTTCCCATATTAACTTATTTGCCATTTGTTGGTCATGCTTCCTGTCGTTCGCATTTCCTTCCCAATTGACATCTGGCAAATTCAGATTTCCCGCTACAATCACATTTCTTTCCATGTCGTTTCCCACATAGCTGACTATCCTATCAAATAATTCCGAATCCGCGTCAGTGCTACCCTTTCCCGATCTGTACACTCCAAATATATCAAGTTGCTTGTTATCTTTAGAAATGAGCCTTACACCTAGAATTTCATGTGTCTCATCTTTAACTTTTTCGTAGCTTACAAATTCTTCTTTCACCAGAATGAACACTCCTCCTCCCACCATTCCTATCCTATCTGTACGATACCCACTCCAGTGCCGTGAGAAAATTTCTGCATCCATTATATCATTTCTCAGCCATGATTCAACTCCTATTACAATATCTGGTAAATATATATTTATTAAATTACTTAATTCTATTCCTTTCCTTACAATACTTCTACAGTTCAACACTAACAATTTTATGTCATCCCTACTTGATTTCCAGTTCCCTGTTCCCTTATCACCGCTCCCTAGGCCATCCCGTTTCCCTGAATGTACCTCCCTATTACCCTTCCAAACAAATTTCCTAACTTATATGTATCACTGCGGTTTAAATGAAGGCCATCTGAGCGCAGATCCCTATCTCCTACCCACCCATTAGGATCTAGAAATTTCACTCCCAGTTTCCCACATACCCACTCCATACTCATTTAAATCCCCAACCACCCTCCAGTCAGTATGCCTTCTACACAGTATTCCACTAATTCTTCGCTTTCTTAAACTTCACCCGTGCTGCATTTACCGGATCCCACACATCTCCAACTAGGTTGGTACTTATATCAGCTTGCCTTACGTTGTTGGTACCAACGTGAAACACTACCACCTTCTCCTTCCCCTCCTCCCTCTCTTCTACTTTCCTCAACATCTGCCTCAACCTAATTCCTGGATAACACTCTACCCTGGTACCCTTTCCTCCACACACTTTCCCCACGTGTCTAACGATGGAATCCCCCATGACCAGAGCCTCAACCCTACCCCCTCATTTGATCCCCTCCACTCCTGGTCAGCCCTATTTTTCCTGATAGCTGCAGAAGCTACTTCCTCCTCCCTTTTCTCCTTCCCATGACTCTGTTCCACCTGTCTTTTCCTATCCTCTACTCTACATTTTCCTTTCCTACCATTCCCTTCCTCCTACTTCCACACATATCAGCAACAGTTCCCTGTCCCTCATCTTCCCTCTGTTGTTCTACCTGGAGTGACTCGTACCGATTTCGCGCAGACACCTGTCCTGAATTCTGATCCTGAATAGAGTCCTTAGCCTGCAATCTCCTTCCCCTTAGAACATTAGACCACCTGTCTTCTACAACTCCTCCCTTTCCTTCCCCTCCCTCTTGTACACCTACTGTAACCTGTACATTGTTTGAGGGAGTCCTATCTTCCTTCCTGTCTTCTGTGAGAATCCTAATTATCTCCCTCAAACTTTCCAACTCCTCCCTCATACCTCTCAATGCCTCGCCACACCCACAGTAAGTACACACGCGCTCCTTAGCCATTCTTTACGGGGGAAAAAATGAAATTAAAAATAAAATAACTTATTTGCAAAAAATAAATGAACGGAGGGATATATTGTCTGGGATAGTATTCAAAGATCACACAATAAGGTAATTAATATACAACTACACTACAATACTACTTAGTCGTGCTTTTTTAATCCTACAACCCCTAACAGAATAAAAACTGCTGTTAATTACTGAATATCGAAAGTAATACACAAGAACTACACAATTCCAAACTGCAATTAAGCCTATCCTAATTACAACAACAGTATTTTAGTACGAGTTTCTACGGATACCTGTACTACACCAGTACTACACAAATATTTTACAATAATAAAATAAGCACACTAAATTCTAATAGGATATAACTCATCTACTACTGTACAGTACACTACAGTAATTTTAAACTACTTTCAGACGTATCCTAATTACGATACCGGTACCGTACCGTATATCACTAAACTAAGCACAACAGAAATGAAATTTGCAAGAACTACTGTACTCAAAGATTACCAACGAAGCTAAATGCTTAGACAAATTATTATTAGTATTACGGTCTAATAGATACACACGAAAAATAACACACGAATATAGCAGGCAGATACGGCACTATCTAAATGTACTGCATCTATACTACAATGTATCTACACTACACTGCGTTTGGTTAAATGCTTAAGTATCGAAAGGATTGCCGTACACGAAGAAAAACACGAATATAACTGGCAAGATACTATCTAATATGTTATACCTTATCTTCACTCTCTTGGTAAGTTGACAGTATATGTGAGTCTCGTAGTGTTTGGATTTTATTTGAAAAGTGTAAATATCTTAGGCTATGTAGTTATATTTGTGGCTTTCACTTTTAACCTTTAACCTATACATATAATAATACCTTCTAATAGAAAAAATCTGCACCAGGCCTCTGCAGAGACCATACCTCATTATTACCTTTTACATCATAATATGCGTTATATAAAGGATTGCAGATAGGAAACCAATAAAATTAAGAAATTGAACAACTTATTCAACATTAGGCTACGTACGCACCTGGTGAATTTGAACTGTCAGAACTGTCAGAATCACTGAATTCGGAACCAAAACTTGAACTGCTGGTTGTTTCTGCTACAGTGATGATCATCGACTCCATTAAATTGTCTCTCACCAATTCTTTATGGAAGTCCTCTTTTTGCAGTTTGTCCATGTGACGTACGCGGACTTCCCAATCCGCAATCGAGACTCGAGCTATCGCTTTGTGAGTTAACCTTTTAATATCGGCAATTTTAATGTGGTATTATTTCCTGCAACGCACCCCTTCACTTGTGCCCATGCCTACTCAATAGGGTTATACTGACAGTGGTAACGTGGTAATCGCACCATCCTGCGACTATGTGTCAAATGTGCTATGGTGTCAAATTCATACGTTTTTCCATTGCCCTTCTTTACGAGCTGCAATACTTCGGCCCTGGTTTTGTGTTGCGTCATGCGGTATATTGCTACTACTTAGTCATGTAATGATATCTTTCTTCCGTGCGTTTCTTGAAGGAGGCTTGTCCAATACGACGGAGTGATAGCTCGCATTTTCCATTACAATGGCAGATGCGGGCTGCATATAAGGTAACAGGTGGTTCAGAAACCATTCTCTAACGTTTCCCCGTTCATTTCAGTATGGTAATCAAAAATGTTTCAATTTCGATGTCGCCCTGAACACTAATTTATTCTGGGAAACAAATCCAGTTGAATCGGAACCGGCATGGCATATAATGAGGCAGCCTACTGAAATTTTTCAAACCCAAATCATCGATCTTGTGTGGTTCTGGGTAACCCAGGTCTCATCTAAGTGATATACGTGGGCCGATGACCCTTTAAACAACAAACATCAGTAATAGACGTTGTGAATCCTCTTCTCTAGAATTTTGTGTGTTTTCCGTAGAAATGCAATTCGGGAAGTAGCAGCAATATCGCTACATTCCAGTAAAAATTTCCTCCCATCATCACATTTTATGTACCTGAAAGCTGCATGTTTTAACATTCACCTCATAGAAGGAGAACTTCCTCTAAAAGCAGTAGCTTCATGCACTACACTAACTAACTTCTTTGCTGTAGGGAACTCACCTCTGTCATAAAACTCGGATAGTTTACGGCGTAAAATATTATGGTTGCTCGTTTTGGTACTATGTGATTCCCTCCCCCCCCTGGAGATCTAAACTGCACACTCCCACTTGTCTGTTCAGATAACTTGACCTCTTGAACTATTCGTTTCACACTACATACTTCTGTCCGGCTGCATGGCTAAATGGTTAGCGTGCTGGTCTTTGGTCACAGGGGTCCCGGGTTCGATTCACTGCAGGGTCGGAAATTTTAACCATAATTGGTTAATTCCGCTGGCATGGGATCTGGGTCTATGTGTAGTCTTCGTCATCATTTCATCGTCATCACGACATTCAGGTCACCTATAGGCGTCAATTCAAAAAACCTGCATCTGGCGAGTCGAACACGTCCTCGGACACTTCCGGCAGTAAAAGCCATACGTCATTTCATTTCCGTACTCCTGCATCACCACATGCAAGTGCCTTACACTTCTGAGGTTTGGCAACGTCACACAGGGGACACCCAGCGTCTGCTTTCTGCTTGAAGAACGTGTACACTTTGTAAATTAGCTCCCTGGCCTGTTTATGAAATACTTCCCACCGTTTCACTGGCTCAGCCATTGCAGTAACACGCAGTGAAATAGAGAATAATAAATCTATCAGTGGCTGTTCGTGCATGAAGGGTTCTTGGGCGCCGCCCCTCCGCCTTTACGAAAAATTTCACTTTGTAACTGACTGCATAAATAGATGGATAAATGTAGTGAAGCGAACGTATGGTGGTGTGCTATTCAGTTATGTTTTTGGCTGTAAACATTTCGCTTTATTATTTCCAAAGGTATGGCAAAGGCTGTCAGTCCGTCGCAGCAAGCACGATGTTTTCCCTTTAGTCATGAGGTGGTCGGGCTCTGGCAGGAGAGCCCTCAGTAGGTTCCTAGATTTTAGTAAGCGTGTTGAGAGCAGGAGAAGCCTGAAAAGACGATATGGGCTTGTCAGGGGAAGGAAGAGTGCAGGCGGGTGCATGGTCTGTCCGGCAGAGTCCGCGACTACATCGCTAACCACTTTACGATGTACATAGGCTTTTATTCCCAAGTCTTAGATTAATTGTTGTTAGAGATGAATTCCAAAACATTTCACAAAAAAATGAATCCCATTATACTGACCATTTAAACAATTCATTTCTATAAAGAAGCTAAGATAAAGATCAAAAATGTAACCATAATTTGACAGCACTATTTATAGGTTGGTCAAATTGTAAAATACGTCTTAATGCTTTGAGATTTGGGCAAGATGAAAGAAATCTGGGCGTGCGCTGTTTATTTGTTTCCGTTTATGTCGTTATTGTCGCTTGTGATTGTGATCAGTGAAACACTGCGGTGCCATAGTAGTCGTGATTGCAGTGGCTTATAGCGTGTTAATGTGTGTGTATAAAAACTGAAGAAAATGGAAATTGCAACACCCAGAAGGCGTGGTGCTACATTGCTGCAATTGAACATGCAGGACGAGTGTTCAGTTGTGATTCGATTATTACACTTTCAGGTCCCTCTGACAGCAAGTTTGGACAACAACCAATACAGGATGTGCCCACCACGAGCTGCAATACATTGATGAATTCGTCGAGGCATGGAGTCAATAAGGCCTGGATCGCTTCCTGAGGAATTGTGGCCCATGCTTGCTGCACTGCACGGGTCAGTTGTTCCAGAGTTGTGGGTGGCTGAGGACGGTTGGCCAGTTGTCGACCCATCATGTCCCACACATGCTCAATAGGACTGAGGTCCGGGGATCTGGCGGGCCATTCTAAGTCTCTGATGTCGTGGAGAGCTTCTCCGGAGATGCGTGTAGTGTGAACCCGGGCATTGTCCTGCTGAAACATCCCATTAGCAATGTTCGCCATCATAGGGACAACCACTGGGTTGAGTACCTTATAAACATGTCGAGCAGTCATAGTGCCCTCATTAAACACTAATTGTGATTTCACATTAAAGCCAATAGCTCCCCAGGTCATAATTCTTGGTGTTGGCCCTGTGTGCCCCTCGACAATAAGATATGGGCGGCCCCTCTCCCCGGTAAGTCGGCGCACACGATTCCGGCGATCACTGCGGGCAAGACAGAAGCGCGATTCATCACTAAAGACGACCCTATGCCATTCGTCGACCAACGTCGACCTTTCTCGATCAGGTCAACATTACACGTCGCTGTTGTGGGGTCAATGGAACACCTTCTGCAGGGACACGGGCTCGTAAGCCAGCTGCACGCAGGCGATTACCAACTGTTTGTTGTGTAACGTGGGGTGCCACAGCTGCTCGAATTTGCGCTGCTGTTGCATGGGGTTCCATCCGGGCCATCTAAATGATGCGGCGATCCTCTCTCACAGTTGTCTGTCGCGCTGGGCCTGTGCCAGGTCAACGAGTGTGGGTACCTTCATTTGTCCACTGCTGCCATACACGTTGTACCATAGATGCCTGTCGGCCAACACGTGCAGCGACAGTCCTTAGCGATAATCCAGCCTCACACAGCCCAATTATCCGAGCCCTCTCAAACGGCGACAGTTGTTGATAGCGTGCTCTTCTCTGTCGTCGAGGCATGTTTGACGGAGAACACTTCACTGCACAGACTGCAAGTCAAGTACGCTACACCAGAGTCCGTATACTGGAGTGGATTCCACCGCGACCAATCACGTGAGGAGACCTATAGCAACAATCCATAGGGTCTGAAACTTTGATCGTTTACATATCTACATGGCATCGTTCCATATCTCGAAAATCAATACAAACGACCAATGCCTTCATGGTGTTGCAATTTCCATTTTCTTAAGTGTACTGTACTTCATTCATTATTTACTGTAGTGTTGTAGTGCAACAAGAAGATTTCTATTCAGCCAGTGCCATCGGATTATTATTATTATTATTATTATTATTATTAAATTTCATCTAAAAATATCGTCATGCGGGTCAGTGAAAAGTGGACCGATTGGGAGGGAAAAGAGATGCCGGCACAGCCCTGCCAGAGTAAAATGTCACGAACCGCCACTGAACTCTATTACAGTATTATGGTCGTTACTTATATAAACATCCTCGTTTTACATTGAGGTTCTTACAGGTGCGAACGACAAAGTGCGACTGGCGATGATTGGTTGGGACGGGGACAGGCTATTGTGTATCCATGGTTCAGGGGCCAGTAACGCTGTCTCCGAGCAGAATTCCTTAATATTTATGTTTGATAAATTGCTGAAATATAAATGAAAGCCTTTAATATCAACTTTCTAAGGTCAATATTTCTTTCCAAATCTATATTAATTATTTTGAAACGTATGAAGAAAACGGAAATCAAAGAAAAATTATTTCAGTGAATGTTTAATACACCATTTACTAATTCAGCGTATGCCTAACTTTATTAAAATTAATCAGTCTAGAAAAAAATGAAGGAATTACTTCTTATTTTTCTTTTTCTTCTTAGTATTCTTCCTCACCTTTTTCCATCTTTCTGCGGTTGGCAGTGTTAAGCTCATTATTGCCGCCACATTCCTTTCCTAAAGCCGATCCTATATGGAGGGATGTATTCCCTATGGCGTGTTTCTGCGGTGTTTGATAGTGTGCTGTGTTGTATTACAATTAAAACCACTCAGTCCTCGACCTTGATGAACTAAGCAAACATGGTTAAAACCTCCGGTGCAGATGGAATCGAACCCTGGACAGTCTAATCCCAGGGCCACTTCGCTCTCCATTCAACGAAGGAGTCGGACGAATTGACGAATTCTGTGTCTGAATTTGATTTCAAATTTACATCTGTTCACACCGGAAGATACTCGTGACAAGTAGCCTACCATAATGCACCATTTATACTACCCAGAGAGACAGCCGAGAGATAATGGAGTGTGCCATGGTCAGCATGACGCCTGTGCTGTACCGCCTCTCATGTTAGGGAGCTGCTCAGTTGACCTCAAGAGGCCGAACAAACACTCTTTTAGCCCTTAGTCTAAGATTAAAAATAATTTGAACGGTAAGAGAACAAACCCAAAGTTTTCGGCAGCAAAGATCCAGCTTGCCATCCTCATTGCACAAGACATGTATTTCACCTCAATTTACATAATTAGTACTCAGTGGGTTATTTTCTACTTGAAATCTTGAAGGAACAATAAACAGAATAGCCTGACGTATTAAATGAACAGTTTCATAGTATTATTCAAAGAAACGTTTCGCTCATTTAGTGGCAAGGACAGGGCCTCTAGAACGGCATCCTGTGGTTCATGTGGTTAGGGAGTTAAGAGGGCAATCAATATCCTTCCATTACAGCGAGATGTCAGATGATCATTAATGGTAGCTGTTACCAGACCGTGCTCCTGAACCTTACTACGCTAATGGGGAGAACCAATCAGTTAGAAAACGGATTAAACCAACCGATAACGCGTGAAATTATACTTCAATTGATGTGAACAGGGTCACGATTTTGTTGTTCTCATCTTAATTTCTAGCGGTAGTGTTGAATTTTCTTGCTCTATCGTAAATACAGCATCAAATACGCATATCATGCTAAAGATAAGACATCACATACATGTAAGAAAAGTTGGGTGAAGGAAACTAGACAAAAATTTAATAAAATCGCGAAGTTTAAAGTCGGTCAAGGTGAATTTTCAAATGATAAAAATAAAACATTATGAAACTCCAGTTATGTATATAGTTATATATTAATTAAATTAAACCAACCAGCCATAGTAAAGTAATATGATAGATACAAAATTATACGAATTAATGAGCACCTGGGCAAAGAGAAGTATATTAAATGACGTACACTACAAACTTTTATTACGGGGAGTATTGAGGTTGTATGTCTCGGTAGTGAACCAGTCATTTTCCGAATCATCAGCATCGTCATCACTATCACTCGAGGAGTACCAATTGGACGAGGTTCAACAGCAAGACATTTTAGGCTATATCCCTAGTCTTCAGTACCACATGTCTTATTTCTGGACGGCCATGCGATCTGCTTCCAGAGGTTTAAGCACTAGAATGGCTTTCGGCTATTAGTATGATATCTGAGCTGTAGAACCTAGTACTTGTCAAAATGAATTTAATTAAAACTTGCAATATACGAATATCACCAAATCACATACTCTTCGGTACCTTCAAAGCATATAAAGTACACGATAATCAAGACAATAGTTTTTCTAGCCCCTTAATTAAGCAAGACGTGCACCGTAAGCTTTTTTTATTCATAATTACCTTTCCATTCGTGCGACTTCGTGGGCACGCTTACTAATAATAATAATAATAATAATAATAATAATAATAATAATAATAATAATAATACCGAGCTCGATAACTGCAGTCGCTTAAGTGCGGCCAGTATCCAGTATTCGGGAGATAGTAAGTAGGTTCGAACCCCACTGTCGGCAGCCCTGAAGATGGTTTTCCGTGGTTTCCCATTTTCACACCAGGCTGTACCGTACTTAAGGCTACGGCCGCTTCCTTCCCAGTTCCAGCTCTTTCCTGTCCCATCGTCGCCATAAGACATATCTGTGTCGGTGCGACGTAAAGCCAATAGGAATAATAATAATAATAATAATAATAATAATAATAATAATAATAATAATAATAATGATAATAATGCTAATATATTTAAATGTAAACATTAAAACTGAGACGAATAATACTCCGGCATTTCTTCCAGAGATTACCATCCTGCACTGTCTACATTTCAGTTTAAACTACTTTATATAGCCTACTACAGCGCTAAATAGTCACTAACTTCGTTCAGAGTTCACAAAAGTAATTCTGAAGATATCTACCTGAAAGTACGGAAACCGAGAAAGTATCTAACTCCACATTTACAACTGTAATTAACCAATGAGTTTGGCATCCTTACACTCGCTTGAATAGCGCCATATTTGTGCCCTGAAATAACTTCCTTTAACGCGTACAAATTTTATGGACGCTTGTCTCTGTCATATAGGCCTAAGTACTCTAAAGTAAATCGATTCTACCAGGATTCATATCTACCAGTATCAGTATAGAAGAAGAACATCTAACCTACTACAATACTCAACCGTTTCATTCCTAACAAACATTTCATATTTTCTGTTCACATTTAAATAACGGCTTTCATGTTCGTTATACAGTATATAGTTATATAGCATATAGTTATATAGTATAGTTTTATGGTTCATTCAGCACCTGCTTAACACACTTCTGCCGCTAGAGGTCGTGATATATACCTTCTCTTCCAGAAAGTGTAATGAAACTTTAAGGAAATTGAATTACCAATAATCTAATATAGAAAACTGTCCTTAAATTTCGCCACGAGAATGGATTCCTTATGCAAAGCTTGTCAGATGCGAAATTCCATTGCATGTTCATGAAATATATATGGAAATATTGCAAGAAGAAACCCGTCACGAGTGTAAATTGAACACCATTCAGTTTGCTTCAGTGAAGGGAATCACGTATGATAGCTCGAGTGTCGTGCTCTGTGGTCGCCCGTTCAAGAAAACTATCAACCAGGGAAATTCAAATTCATCCCCGTTTCATACTTGAGACTTCAGTCTTTATTTCTGTATCTTGATGCTGATAATCGCACCTGGTCTTTTATACGTATGATCTTTCTACAAATTGTCCATTCGCTGAGAAAGGTTTCGAGGTAGGATTCCATGGATAGTTACTTTGTGAGTATTATAAGATTAGTACCATAACGGTTACAAAGGTACTGTCAAGAAACGAATCGCAATGTGGGGAAGGTATTACTCACACATCAGAATATACTACTTTCCCATTCTCAAACATAATGTATACTGTACGTGTATGGAAAAACTGATGAAACACATTGTTGCGAAAACATGATTAAAACTCTATTTTTTAAAGCTGATGCATCAGTTTACTCACTCCCCCACTCCCCTGACTAAACGAAATATCTCCGTGACCCCTTCAATCAGAGGAGACATAAAAGGGCGGGGCCCTTGTTTTATCGACAACCCTCTTTCGGGCAGACACAATCGTTCTCTCCTCTGTCTGAATGCTTTCACTACAAATTTTCAAATGCAGCAGTCCACCGTTTACGATAGGCCTATTGTATTTTCAATCATTCGGTTGATTGAGCTTGGGAGTTGGTCTACAGAGCATTCCGCTCCTGAAACGTGATCTGTGTACTTCCTCTAGAGGCCGTGTATACGGCATTAAGCCAGGTTTCACTCTAAGCGTTGCGTACCGGTTGTTCCTTGGACAGTTGCTTTCTGTTCACATTATTTTGGGATTTAATTCCAGCAGAGAGAGTTGGCCTTTAAATCTGAGACGGCGCTGATGGTTGCTGTTTCCAGGTGACCAAGCATGATTACTGACGAAACACGGCATCAGGAAGCTTGCTGACATATTAAATAATCTTTATGCAAGTCACAATTTCGGCACTCTTACGTCTGACCGCATGAGTTCTACGTTAGTTAAAGTAATGTTACACACACACTCCATCATTGATGAGATAGGTGTATGGAGTGCTGGGGACAGATTCAAATCTAGTCCTTCCTTATCTTGATTGAGCGATTTCCAATTCGGACAGTTTTCTCTTGTATCCGTGAATTTGAAGTATACACTCTGCTCTGACTCTTAGCTATTAGGGTATAATACGTATTTCAACATAAAATGTTTACTTCCCTTCGTAGACAAAGGTAGAAACACGTTCTTAAACGTAGCCATTTATTCTTCGTAATACTCCGGGTTGGGTAGCTCAGGCGATAGAGCGCTGACGCTCTAAGATCAAGTTGCCGGGTTCGAACCCAGTTGAGTCCGTTGTTATTTTTTAGGAACTCAAATAAGTCATTCTGGTGCCTGCATATTTACTTGCACATTAAAGAACTCATGCGGAACAAAATTGCGGTACCTCGGCATCTCCGAAAAAGTAAACGTAGATGGTGGGACGTAAGAAGTTATTATTATTATTATTATTATTATTATTATTATTATTATTATTATTATTATTATTATTATTATTATTATTATTACTGTATTCTTCTTCTTCTTCTTCTTCTTATTATTATTATTATCACCACACAGTAGTCATACATTTATGAATTCAGTTCTCGTACTTTTGCTCAATTGTTCCATTGCTCTATCAGTGGGTCTGAATGTGTTTGCTACAATGTTCAATCTGAGGGCCACCTATTCGTTATCATGCCATTTCCGATTCATTACAGTTGAATTTGATTACATGGAACTAATTACTTTTAGAGAAACATCATTCTCGTGGATAAAACTTCACGCATGCGTTTGAACTTACTACAGACGAAACGTTCAATGGTCAAAGGGATACAATAACCTTACGAATAATAAAATCGGACAATCTAATAACAAAATCAGTTTTCAATTGAACTGCGAGTTGATTTCTTATTTTGAATATTAATCCTTTAAGTGTAAATTCGCTGCTGTTCGGGCAAAAGGTTATATCTCACAATGCTCCTCCCATGCATTATTTTCATAAGAATAGTCACGCCTTCCAGCCACGTATGGATATTTAGTCCATCAGAACAACATTCTTTGTGTTCATTTTCCTTTGCTTATGTATAAAGGAAAATGAATCCTACCGCACCGCACTCTAGGAATGTATGTTTGAACGACTTATTTACGCACTCCTACAGTATAATGTACTTAAGGTATTTCTTTAAACTCTAGAAAGATGACTTCATCAGTCAGAAATGGCGCAGCTCCTGCAAAAAATGTACAGTAACATCAGAAATGGAGTCACGTACTGTAAGCTTAGCCTTCGCGGATGGTTACACAGAGAGGGTTAAAATTTATACTAATTTGCTTAATAAGATTTTGATTGGAGACTATAGAAACAGACTATTGGTTGAGGAGAAATCTAAGAGAGTAAATTTCTAAGTAGAGTAGGTGAACTATAAGTCCTTAGTATGCACATTTTTCAAGGATGGTGATAATCGTTATGGATACCACCATCACCGTAATACTACTTACTCGCTGGTGATTTTAACGATTATTCATCAGTATTGCACATTATGGATTATTACATAGCTAAAGAAACCAACAATTATTCTAGAACTATAATAATCTCTGTCACGATACTGGTGCATAAAACATACCAAAATTCCTTCTACGATTAATTTTAGAGCCTGGCACTCATTTGTTTTCTGATTGTTTTGTTGTTTCCTACAATCATTTTTTATCAGGCTTGAGCCTTCATCACTCTCCGTCAAAATGACGTGAACTCACGTAGACAAGACGTCATTACATCGGCCGATCAGACTCTGTATCCTAACAATTTCAGAATGTCTTTGCATTGTATTTGCTGCCCTCTCCAATTGCGTTACCCACCTTTCAGGTTTAAATGTACACTTGTTCCCGAGGATGGTTATAAAATGAGATTAATGTTAAACCTATGGAGTGAGTTCATATTTTGCATTCTGTAAAACGAAGTGAATTTAAAGCGGAAATTATCACATCATCACTTTGATATGAGACCAGCCTCTGATTATGGGAATGAAAAGTGTGTTAGCTGAAGTAGCAGACGTGAGACTAACTGGAGTAATATTTTATTTTTAAAGACAGGTGGGAACAATTACAAGAGGGCTTTCGTAATGAAAAGAGGAAGCCAGGTCAGGAATAGATACTCTGGATGGTTCTGGGAGAATGAACCGGTTTTGTTGGTAAATAGAGGAGGGAAATATTTTAGGAGAATAATGACATGATGCTGCTGTAGTTAAGCTAGATGATTATGATCAGATACGATATTAAGTGGCTTCAAATTAAGGGAGATCCAATGAGAAGAAAGTAGAGCATTGGCTCCAATTACAGTACACTGCTGACACTAAGTAAATCACAGATCTTTTGAGAATATTTTTTAAAAATAATGTGTTTTATGTCACACCGACACAGATAGGTCTTATGGTGACGAAGGGGTGGGGAACGCCCAGGAATGGGGAGGAAGTGGCTGTGGCCTGGTGTGAAAACGGGAAACCACGTAAATTCATCTTCAGGGTTGCCGACATTGGGGTTCGAACCCACTATCTCCGGATGCAAGCTCACAGCTGCGCGCCCCTAACCGCACGGCCAACTCGTCCGGTAAGACTAAATGCGGAATGTCGAAATGGTATATAAAAATCTGTATGTATGATATCATTAATCACCGGTATATAAACGAACGTTAAGATGATGTAATTCGAATATTCCCCGATTAAGGTTCATTATTCTACGCTTGATGACAAAAGACGTGTCCTGTAAATTTCTTAAGTTCCTGAGTAAAAGAACAACGAATTTGCTGAGGAACTTTAGCACAGAGATTTTCGGTCATGTCAGCACTGGAAGGTTAATCTACGTGCTGAAAATAAAAGTATATTCATCCAGTCTTTTACATAGACTTTAAATGATAACATTTGCTGAAAATTGCCCTTCACACTGTTTGAAACTTCCTAAAGTAATAGAACTACGCAAATTTATTGGAGAAGCGTGTTTTGGTCAAATGTATATGAAAGAGTAAGACAAGAAATATATTTAACCTAAGATCATCGCGAAGTTTCAAATTAATTCATTCGTACAAGAGTACGCACTGCTTTTATATCAGGAAGTGTACAGATGTATAATTTAGATGATGTGCATTCTTATACCGATAATATTTTTTCCTCTTTCAGATTCTTGCGTAATGAGTCTCAAGTCAAGCGAACGATTTTCGGTAAGTGTGCTTGTATATTTCATACCCATAATGTTGTTTGAACGGGAAGTGCCAATCGTTACCTTCACACGATGGTGTTATATGTTGTTCAGAATGCATTCAACAATTATCAACCTTCTTATGTTTTCGAAAATAATACTTGATGGGCATTGTGTGAATATGTGTATGGAATAATATAATGTGTAATATTTTGGAACGTTAATAACTGTGGACTTACCCATATAAACAGTATATCGTTGTGTTTTACACAGCAAGGTTCTCCTGTTTTGGACTCCTTTTATTGCGTCAATAATTTTCCTATTTATGTTCTACCTTCAATTGTTAATTTTTTAGTTATTCCATTGTTGTTCTTATTTTGTATTTTTCCGTCGTTCATAGCAAAATGCATTTATCTTTGTAGTTTTCTAGATTGAAGTTTAAACATTTAACATTCAATTAATGTTTTATCCGGTTGATATAATATTTTAAGCTTTCTCAATCCTGACAATCTTTCAAATCAAGAGAGGAAGAAAGTAAAAGCGAAGAAAAACCGTTTATTTCAATTTATCTGCTGATCATTGCAATTCGGTATATTTTACTGCTTAGTGAATAGACTTTTTCAAGTCAGGAGTATTTTTGTAATTATTTAGCTGCCTTTTCTCTGGTGCAAGTGACTCTCTGAAGCTAAAAGATTGAGATGTTGCAGTCTAATGTCTGCTCAGCTAGAGCTTATTTTGAGGGTTGGTGGAAAGGTTCTCTCCGGCTTGAGGTTAAGGAGCGCCCGTCTCACCGACGTAGACAAGTCCACAACAGCACTGTATTCCCTTCCAGTCGGAGGTGGTGATTGTCGTCTGCCGGTTGGAAAACATCAGAATGTGGTCTGTATTTTGCGACGGGAAATGTTAGAATAGGGCAGGAATGATCACACGGCACACGAGAATTACCTGAACTTTGTTAGAAAATTAACAACCGTCTCCAAAACTGCAAACGGAGTGACTTGACTACACTGTTCGGTGTGAGTCGACATTCGGGATATGATGGGATATTCCTACCGTCAGCAGCCCTGAAGATGGTTTTCCATGGATTTCCACTTTCCCACCAGTCATATGATGGGTCTATACCTTAAATGAGGCCAAAGCCGCTTTCTCCCCTATCCCATCGTCGCCTTAATACCCAAGTGAGTTGGTGATATGTTATAATACTTTCAAAAGTGAAACTTGAAAAGTTTTCATAACTTTGCAATAACTTGTTACAAAAATGTTAAACAACAGAGGAAAAAAATTGTTTGTTATTTCCGTGTTCTTGCCAGCCCCGTGATGTAGGGGTAACGTGTCTGTCACCTACCCGAATATCCCGGGTTCGATTGCCGGCCAAGTCAGGAATTTTTACTTTGCTCTGACAGCTGGTTCGAGGTCAACTCAGAGTACGTAATTATAACTGAGGAGCTGCTTGTTAATCTCAAGTAAATTGTTCCATTTTGTACTATGAGGAGTTGGAACGAAGCGGCCGTGGCCTTAATTGAGGTACAGCCCCAGCATTTGCCTGGTGTGAAACTGGGAAACCACGGAAAACCATCTTCACGTCTGCCGACAGTGGGATTCGAACCCACTATCTCCCGGATGCAAGCTCACGGCCGCGCGCCCCTAACCGCACAACGAACTCGCCCGGTAGGGAATTGGTTTGTTAAGATATTTACCGAAAGTCTGTATTGCTATCTGTGGATAAGTTTGTGTGTGCGATTAACTAGTTTTCTATTCTTTGGAGAAAATGTCCTATTGTTTCATTCCTGGTTGTAAATCGGGTTGCGGAAGGAAGCCTGATGGTAGACGAATTTGTATACCGCCAAAAGAAAATTATCTTTTTTTGAAGTGGACGAGAGTTATTCCGTGGAAAGATAAGCAATTATCAGCCGAAAGCAGAATATCGAGGGCTTACTTCTAAAACCTCGTATCTCTCAATGCACTTCCTATCCATTTTCTTCCTTAAGACTGGTCACGCCTCCCAGCCACATATGGATGTACAGTCCATCAGAACAATTTTCGTTGTGTTCATTTTCCTGTGGGAGAGTGAAAGGAAAATGAACCATACATACATTAAACTGTAGGAGTGCTAAAATTCGCCTTGAAACAACATCCCTACAATACGGTGTGGTAAGGTCCATTTTCCTTTACATACTAGCATAGGAAAATGAACACTACAAAAAAGGTTCTGATGGATTGCATATAAATATGTGGCTGGGAGGCGTGACCAGTCTTAGGGAATATAATGGCTAGGAAGAACATTGTAACATACGAGGTTTTAGAAGTAAGCCGACGATATGTGACCTGCATTTTTCGGCAGATTTAGTTATAAAGACGGAATGTTTCGTTGTGAACGGTGAAAATGTGGAACTTCCTCCTGTGAGGTGGAAATTAAATCAACGAGCGATACCTCATATTTTTCCAAATTTACCGAAATAGGTATCCACTGAGGTAAAATCGCGAAAGGCATCCAGTAGTATCAAGAGGGTAGAGGAACAAGAATCACGATGTAAGTGAAGCAGTGATGGCAACATTGAGCGATAAGGTTCAAGGTCAAGCTAGTTGTAGTCAAATTCACGGACAGTTTAGTACTCTTACCAGTGCCCAAAAGCCAACAGTGTGTCTCAAAAGGCGACTACAGACCGCAAATCGTAATTTTACGTGACCTAAATGTCTCTTAGCTCAGGTAAAGCTGAGATTAATTTCCTCTAGGGTCAGATTAAGAACACGGAGTGCTTAATGTGCTCTATTCAAAAAGTCTTTTGTTAAGTATGAACAGCCTTCGCTTTCCATAACGTTCCATTTTCGTGTGTTCTCTTATTGAAGTCCAAAGATATTTCTTCTTGGGGACTGAGAATATTATCTAGAACTCTCTGACATTATTATTCATAAGTCTAAACCATGTGACCTTGCCGCGCTGGGGATAGTTGCTTGTCCCAATGAAGCAGACAGCCGAGCCGCAAGTGCAACCATATCGGATGGGTATCTGTTGAGAGACCAGACTAAGGAATGGTTCATCGAAAGGTGAGTAGCACGCTTTCGGAAGTTACAAGGGCGGCAGTCTAGATTATTCACTGATATGGTCTTGTAATAATACTCAACATGGTTTAGCTGTGTTGATATTGCTACACGGCTGAAAGCAACTGGAAACTACAGCCGTAATTAACTCCCGAGGACATGCAGCTCTCTCCGTATGAATGATGTAGTGATGATGGCTACCTCCCGGGTAAAATATCCGGAGGTAAAACAGTCCCCAATTCGGATCTCCGGATAGGGACTACACGAGAGGGGGTGATCATCAGGAAGATGGATACTGACATTCTGCGAGTCGGAGCGTGGATCAGAAGTTTGAATCATTGTAGGTTATAAAATCTGAAAAGGGAGATGGATAGACTAAAGTTATGTGTAGTTGGTATAAGTGAAGTACGTTGGCAGGAAGAACAGGATTTTTGATCAGGTGACTACCGAATTATCAACACAAAACCAAACAGGGGAAATGCAAGAGTTGGTATAATAATGAACAGGAAAATAGGGCAGCGGATAAGCTACTACGACCAGCATAGTGAATTATTCTTGTCAAGTTAGAAGCCAAACCAGTGCTCACCACAATAGCGCAGTCTCTTCAATTGCTGTATGTTTTAAAAAACGTGGGTGTAATTTTGTCTTACAGCAGTTGTTTAACGTTTCGGTAGCCAGCGACACCGGATTAGATATATTTAACACCCTCAAACGATTTCAACCTCAATTATTATTATTATTATTATTATTATTATTATTATTATTATTATTATTATTATTATTATTATTATTATTAACTAATACATCACACTTGGTAAATATCCCGGCGGTAATGGATACTTACAGCAGTGTAATAATGAAGTTAAAAACAACTACCCAACAACAACAACAACAACAACAAGAGTACAACAAGCAATTCCATGGAAGGATTATATTGCAATAAATACTATTAGTTGACATTCAGTCCGACTCGTTGGCCGAATGGTAGCGTACTGGCCTTCGGTTCAGAGGGTCCCAGGTTCGATTCCCGGCCGGGTCGGGGATTTTAATCGCTTCTGATTAATTCTTCTGGCTCTGGGACTGGGTTTTTGTGTCTGTCGCAACACTCTCCTCTTCATATTTACACAACACACTACACCACCAACCACTACAGTAACACGCAATAGTGATTACGTCCCTCCATACAGTGTTGTCGTCGGGAAGGGCATCCGGGCGTAAAATAGGGCCAAATCCACATGTGCGACGCAGTTCGCACTCGCGACCCCACAGGTGTGGGAAAATCTGCAAGAAACGAACAAGACTGTTAGCTGACGTTCTGAATCCGGCATCATCATACAAACACGTACAACTTAGGCTAAGAATTTCCAGTGCTTAACACTGCGGCTTACAATACTATACGTTGAGCTTTCTACTAGCTTAACATTACATGCTATAATAAATTAAAGTTAAAACATAATTACCCAATAACAATAGTACAACAAGCAATTCCAAGGAAAGAAAATACTCTTAGTTTAACATCCTAAATCCAGCATCATTATATACAAATTCGACACAACATAAGTTGGGACCAAATCCGCAATGATGGGAGCAGAAAGGTTACAAATAAGTGACTGTGCTATTGAAGTCGGCTATATCAAGATTTCATTCGCTGTTTTGAATACAAGAGCAAAACTGCATTATTCCTGTATTTTATACGTCCTCTCATAAATTCAGTGATTAAAAGTCCATATTTAACGTACTGTTTTAATGGGGTAGGAATGTGATGAGTAACATATTTCTTCTCAGTTCCTGGGAGAGTATCCGCTCATCATGTATTCTCAATAGGATCAGCAAGTTAATCAACCGAAATATCTCAAGCTGTTAATTTCAATGTAATATCACGTAGGTTGATGGTGAAGTAGATAAAATCAACTGGACGACACACGAACTAATTCAGTAACGAGGCATTAAGTTCTATTTCCAAGAACAATACTTGTCTGAGCGGGCGATGTTGTCGAAAAGAACGAACGCTCCCCGTGCTACGAAATAAGCAATTAAAAGGACAAAAGAAGGCAGTAGTGAATTTGTGTGGTATTTGTTTCCAGTGTTTGGACGTGCACAAAGGGCAATGTAAAGGGCTAATTTTCTTTTTTAGAACTCATAAATTACCCCACAAACCGTTGACGCTCGCTTGAAAAAGAAGAAATGAATAATACACCCACCACCATAAAAAACAGAACACCTTGAAAGACTAGAGATATGAAGTTCATATGTTCATTAGTATGTTCTGCAGAAATGATTGGCATTTCAACCACCTAGGTTCAGCAAGTGTTCTGTTCCCTAGTAGGTACTGGATCCTCCATGGGCACTGATAACTTGTTTCATGCGTGATGGCATCGACGTGTATAAGACGCGAACGGCGTCCTGGGGTATAGCCATCCATGGTGCATTCACCTGGTTCCACAGTTCATCTTTGGTGGCTGGCATGGCGTCACAGCACCGCACCCACACATTTTCGATTGCTGACAAGTCCGGTGATCGGGCGGGCCAGGCAACAGTCTGACATCCTGTGACAACAAGAGGGGACGTGTTCTTGCAGCAACATGTGGTCACGCTTTGTCCTGCTGAAATGTGGCATCTGGGGTGTCGTGCAGAAAGGGTATGACTACGGGTCGCAAGTTGTCATTCCCGTAGGTCAGACTTGTCACAGTGCCCTGGACACGCACCAACTGTGATTTGTGGTTGTACCCAATAACACCGCACATCATAAGGCCTTGAATTGGTGCTGTATGTCTTGTGCGAATGCAGTCAATGTGACGCCTCTTCCCCTATCTGCGGCGAATCAAAATGCGGCCAACATTTTCAAGCAAACAGAACCTGGATTCTTAGAAGTGAAGTTTCCATGGTGTGAAGAATTATTTAATTTAATTTCCGGGTTGAACTGTGTTGTAGTTGTTTGCACATCACGTACAGTTTGCTGACCTTTCGAATACATTGCAGTATTATTTGTCAAGGCGACTGAAATACCCCTACTCGATCCGAGGTAATCAGTCTCCCAGGCAGAAATTCTGATTACCTCGGATCGAGTAGGGGTATTTCAGTCACCTTGACAAATAATACTGCAATGTATTCGAAATGTCGGCAAACTGTACGTGATGTGCAAACAACTACAACACGGTTCAACCCGGAAATTAAATTAAATAGAACCTGGATTCGTCCAAAAACTCTATCTGCTTCCATTCCTGTCCCCAGTGACGTTCTTCCATACACCATTACAGTCAAGCATGTTTATGCACATTAGTCAATGGTAGGCGGAGAAGTGAACGAGGTGTCGATAACCCAGACCGTAATAAATGGCGACGGACTGTCACTCCTGATAGTGTACGATGTGTTACACTCTTCCACTGTTACGCCAGAACCGAGGAGGTGGCAGATCTGTCCTGCAATGCCATTCGAATGGGGTGTCGTTCTTCATAGGGGCGGGGAGGGTCGTTCTTGTTGGTGCGACCAGAGCCATTTATTCGTGTTCTAGGGCCTTCTGTGAACCATTCTGTACACATCAGTTGCACTGCCACACGAGCAGCAATTTCCCGGATAGATGCATGACAATAATGCGCCCTCTTTCGAGCTCACTCATTTGACGGTACGATTCTCGCATACGTCTGCGAGGCACCCTGCACGTCTACTCAAGTCACACTGATCCACTACTTTTGATTTATAGTGACAGCGAGAGCCGCAGGCACGTTTCACCAGTTGGTGATGGTGCGCCGATATATCGGTGTGGACCTTGAACCTGAGGGCCGACATGGCTCATTTGCTAATCAGTCCTTTAGAACATACCAATGCACATGTCTTGTAAATATGAACTTCTTATCTTTAGTCTTTCAAGGTGTTCTGGTGCTTATGATCATGAGTGTCGAAATATCCTGAAGTCAATTTTACATACAGTTTCCCGTTCTAATATATTTTCTTCTTTTTTTGCTAGTTGCTTTACGTCGCATCGACACAGATAGGTCTTATGGCGACGATGGGACAGGGAAGGGCTATGAGTTGGAAGGAAGCGGCCGTGGCCTTAATAGGGTACAGCCCCAGCATTTGCGTGGTGTGAAAATAGGAAACCATGGAAAACCATCTTCAGGGCTGCCGACAGTGGGGTTCGAACCCACTATCTCCCGAATACTGGATACTGGCCGCACTTACTAATATTAATTACTCTTCGAGAGAAATGTTCTCTGAAGATATCTCTGCATGAGAGAACATATAACTAGGATTTTGCTTAGAATTAGACGACATAATGTATCCACTTTCGTGTAGGCTTAAATTAATTATTGAACTTTTTACGTGCATTTATATTCTCGGTTTACTCATCCATTTATTACATAAGAGTTGAAATTGGCATATTCCCACCTAAGGAATACTATCAAATTATATTGTAAATAAGTTTGAGACCATGCATATACATATTGAAGCACACATGACGACTGAGAATGTGAAGTTTTACCTCAACCGACAATATGCTTGGATTCAACATCCAGGAAACAATGTTTCACCACTGGTTCTAAAACTCATTTTAGGATCCCCTGATGGTAAGGGACTCAGATGTAGAATACACACACGGTATCTACTGCCTGTCATAAGAGGGACGAAAAGGGGCGACATCGGCGCGTAAATGGACAGTGGCTTTGGTACTATGAATTGTAGCCCCTGTGGATGGCAGAGGTTGAATACAACCATAGGTAATCGCTGCCATTTATAGAAGATGACTAAAAGTGTAATGTGACTATCATCCGCTCTTTTCTTTTTCTTTTTCTTTTTCTTTTTATTTTTATTTTTGTATTCTTGAGGATTAATTGTAGACCGTGTCAAATTTTGAGGAGCGTGCTGCTTGGGAAAGTGTCCCTTACCTGTGCGACTACGCTCTCAAGCCCAAACGCTATACCCAACCCGTCGGGTGGAAGCGCCGTGTACTCAGCAGTAGTATCCACCTGACAACGCAGGTCTCCGCATAGCTGAATGCCAGAAGAACATATTAATGTCAATTCTTTTTATTTTTTAAATTGAATTTTTCACTTTGTATACGCTTTAGAGTACATGCTATTGTGGATGAAATCAGGAAGGAAGCCCTGGTGCTCATTGCCTCAGTCAGTCCATATTAGGGACCGTCTAACATCGGACCCCGGTCACTACCAGCACACGCAAGTTCACGAATCCATAAAAAATATAAGCCTCCCCCCGCAGGGGAGGAGTTTTGAATTCATTACCGATACAGGTGCATTACAATGCTCCTCACCCGGTCGATTTAGGAAGTTGCAAAAATTTTAGCAAAGTTATAGTAATGAACATTTAAAAGGTGTAGTTGCAAAAGTTGGTAGTAAGAGTATTTGGGTATGATGAAGGATAGAAGTGACTTAAGGTAGAGAGAGAGAGAGAGGGGGGGGGGGGAAATGAAGATTATTAATGTAGTTACATATTTTAGATCTGAGATTCTAGGGATTTTAAAAACATTAATGTTATGTTTAAGGGATAGATGAGCCTTGGCTGAATTCGACCGTATGTCTGAGACAGTTTTAATGGTGATTGGCCGGTGGTATGTGGTAGACTGATTGGTCACCCATCCAGACACTGACCACGCCCATTGTTGCTTTATTAAAGCTGGGTCCATACCACCGATTTTTCGCAAATTTACTGTGTAGTAAATTATTAGCAGATATTATTTGAAAAGAACAGCGTGATATGTTGGCAGCGAAAACAGTTGTGTTAATAAGCAATAAAGTGGGTACGCGGAGAGCTAAAGCTTGTGACCATGCCCAATGTTGCTTAACTTTGGGAAGATCTATTTAGCATCGCTCCGTACCTCGGCCCGGTACCAGTGCTTCACCTGGAGATGCTAGGTCTTGTGTACTTGGAAGACTGCAGAATTTGAGTAGGAAGTGAGTTTTCATGGTTTCAAGGCGGGAAGGGTGGGAGTTCTTGGCGGGATGTACCCAGGGTCTCGGCTAGTCAATCCACCGAGGTGGTCCTCGATAATGTGAGTTCTGATTTGATATAAGGGTAAGGAGTAATGAAAGAAGGGTGTTTGTTACTTGACTTGGTTGCGATGAGTTGGGGTGGGTAATAGCGGTGTTCGTAGTGTGTGGGAAGTAGAGCAGTGCGGGTGTGAGTGATAATATTTGGTGTGGTGTGTGTATATGTGTCTTGTATTTGCAAATTACTGTCTTCTTAAAATATGGGCATCCAGGAAACGAGGCCGCATGATTGCCATGGCAATTCGCGCAAGTTGCCTGGTCCCGTGGTACCTTGCATTCAGTGTGACGGTGAGGGCCGCCACATCTGTTGCAGCGGGTGTTATTTCTGCAGCTAGCTGCATGGTGGTCCAATTTGAGGAAGTTATAACAAATAATTGTAAGTGTGGGATGAGGAGGGCAAGAGTGGGCTGATAGGTGGTTACGTGTAGTGGTGTTGTTTGGCTCCTGAAGCTTGAGTTGTGTGTTGAATGTTTTGTTTTTCTTCTTAGGAGCCTGTGTCTTGGTGCTTTGTGTGGAAGTGGGGGTGGTGTTTTGCTTGGCTTGAATTGATTTATGAATAATTGAGGTGGGTGGATGAGGGAGCGGTAGTGGGATAGTTTGCGAGTCGGTTGTTTCGGAGGGTGGGTTGGCTTGTTCACAGAAGTCGGAAGATAAGGGAATGGCTTGACTATGAATGTCTGTTGTATTAGGAGTAGCCTGGGGAGACATTATGGTTTGTGGGCTGGGATGGGGGGTGAAGTGGTGTGGTTTGGGCCTGTTGGTTTATGACTTTGGCATCAATTTGCAGGTACTGCTTGGTGGTGTTGGTGAGTGGGTTTATGATTATTGTTATTGGGGTGGAAATGCTTGTAGATTTGAGTGCTTCAAGGATATTGCGGACTGAGGAATTTTTACGGGGAGTGGCTAAGAGCAGGTTGTTGTGTGATTCTTCTATGACAGCTAAATGTTCATTGAAAGTGGGCATTACAGTGGTAATAATCGTTTTCCTGGTTTGAGGTACAGGATCTGGATTGTTCAGGGGGAAAATTAGAACTTTACATTTTGGGGAGAGCGGAAAGGATGTATTATTTCTTACACAGTAGAGGGGTTTGGTGTAATCAATTTCTTCTTCTTGTTCTTCTTGGCCATCTTGGTGTGGGTGTTGAGGGGATTTGGTTTGTGGCGAGAGTTTGTGGGTTTGACAGGTTGACGGAGAAGTGGTGGTGGAGTAGTGATATAGCTGCTAGTCTTTTTCTTCTTCCTTTGTTGTTTGATGACGGTGCTGGAATTTTAAGCGGGCGTTGCGGAGGATTTATTTGAATTTGTCGTTGCTGGAAGGGTGGTTAGGAGTAATAAAGATATAATGTCCTTCTTCTTCTTCTTCTTCTTCTTCTTCTTCTTCTTCTTCTTCTTCTTCTTATTCTTCTTCTCTTGTAGGGTGTGGATGAGGTTAGTAAAGAGTTAGAAGTAAGAAAGAAAATTTTGTCTCACAATGGTGAGGAGATGTGATGGCATATTTCGTAGCCCAGCAATAACAAAATAGTTACTGTTCTCGTAGGGGTAATCATGGTTTAGGGAGATGTTTAGAGGTTGTGAGTAGTCAATATTATATGGGCCCCAGCTACTCAATCCATCGGGGTTATCCATATGTAGGGGATAGGTTGGGTTATCGGGTTTACTTCTGAGGGAAGAAGAGACTGGTAGTGGGCTTATTAATTTGTCGAGATTAGTGATCCCAAGGTCGAAATTTGGAATCCAAGTTGGAGTGTTTGTGTTATTCATCGTGGTGTCAGTGTTTAGTGTTTGTGTGGGAGTTAGGGTGTGAATGAAAAGGAGGTGAGGCACTGGTTAGGTCTGGTCAAACTCGTAGGAGGACCGGCGTAGTTTTACGCTCACTCGCTGGGCACGGTCGGAACAGGTTTAGATTTATCGTGTCACAACGAGATAAGTTACGAACCTGTGACCACACTGAGGGCTACTGATAAATTGCTTAGACCTGCTGAACTTGGTTATCAGGCTGTGCTTGGTACTGTCTGAACTGTGGCTGGCAGTTGGTGATTGTTGAGGTTGCAGAGGCTGTTTGGCGGGTGGCCTGTTTTTGCCGAGCTGGGGCATGCTGGTAGCTGGCTGTATGAGCTTGGTTCTCGTGCGTCTGCTCGATGTATGAGTGAGTGCTGTGTGCTCGAGTGAATGAATTCCACGAATATGACAATAAAATAGGATGCCTACCACTTTCCGTTCGCAGTTCTCCATAGTCCGCGCTTCTTGACGACTATTGACTAGTCAGAGGGTCAGACTCTGAGAGATGCAACCTCAGATCGAGCTGCTTCTCACCCGGCTAACTGTACATCGTTTATTCCGGTGTTAGTAGCAGTAAATCACCCTTCGTTTGTACTCACAGTAACAGAACTACGAATATGGTGTAGAAAGAAACATTGAATTAAATGACGGGCTTCAAGTGTCTCTAATATACTCTCACATGTAAGCGCCTAAAACTCAGTATGTGTGTGTCAATCAATATCGCGAGTTACATTGTCCCGAGCAGTGAAGTGCAGAGAATAATGGGTGGAGATTATGTTACTGTTTACCTCCACAGTAGGCAACAAAAGTAAATATTCCACTTAGTGTAACTGTACCTTCATTCTGATAAACCCGTCAATACGGGTGTGTACAGCCATTATTTTTTTTGAATATACTGTAGATACAAGAAGTGAAATTTTCTTACTATAGTATTTGTGTAAGATTTGCGCAATTCTGTATGCGTTCCATGCCACTATGTTATAAAACGAAACGAACGTTGAATTGGTGATACATCACATAGATTATATCCAAATATTGCAGTTAACTTTCTACTACCTTACCTTTCCTTCAATGGCCTGATATAACAGGCCAGCACGAATGTCTCGTTCGTTCATTACTTAACTCAATTGAACATGTATTTTATCTGCCTTCAGCTTGTACTGTCTAACGAGGTATTCACAAAGCGTTTTTGATACCACATCAGATTCTTACTCGACAAGAACGTATTGGCTGCCAGTGCACAAGGTTATCGATAATTCCTCTATATGAAGTATCGCAAGGTATTCGATGATCTCCTACATAATCCGAAAGATCTATCACTGTTCATTTTTCAATTTATCAGTAAACTTTTGATATCGCCTTGTGTTCATGCTCGCGAAATATTCCAGGATGAGTCTTTTAAGTCTCCATCAGCTTTAAACTTCAGTGTGAGCACATGATTTCATTACGTTAAAGTTCGAATGCATGTAGCCTGATGTTTTAGAGGCTGTCACGTCAAATGTTATTATAGAGGGAAAATAATGTTCAATTTAACTTGATCTGATTTACTGAATTTTGACCTTGTTGTTGATTAAATATATTTGGGAGAATTGAGAGAATTTCAGGCTCACACTTTTAAGGAAAGTAACGGATGGAGAAAGTAAATAATCATTCGAAACTTGTCTTAAATTTTGGTTTAGAAGAGAACAGGAATTTTTATCGGGCTGTCACATGGGAATTATTTTTCCAAAGAACAAATCAAAATAAGTGAGATGCTCTTGATTGGCTTGACGTTTTCCATCATGGGGCCTCGAGAAACCTCTCCTCCTCGCACTATAATCACATTTATTTTTCCACTTCTCCATACTCTCGCCGAATGGAGATGGTGGACCTCGCCGAACTGTGATTGTGTCGAGCAGTTACTGATACTTGAGCATATGCCCTTGAGTGTCCACCTCAAGCTTTGCAGGGCACATTGACCGATATTCTTCTCACATCTAATGGAATTCTACAGTGGATTGGTAATTTGGATTTATGGCTAATATTAAGATATTGTGATTTTCGCTGTATCTTTATTCTATAATGTACAGTCGCTTGTATAGGTTCTTTGCAAGTACACATTTCTCGAAAACAATTGATCCTATAAATAGATAGATAGATAGATAGATAGATAGATAGATAGATAGATAGATATGGATTGACTATGGGTATCTATATAGAAGGTGAATTATATTTAAGTAAGTCCGATAAAATACTAAATGCGAGTAATGTTTAATGCTATACGTTCATTTTAAGTGACTATACAGTATATCATTCGTGTACAACACATCAAACGCGACGGGCTGAGTGGCTCAGACGGCTGAGGCGCTGGCCTTATGACCCCAACTTGGCAGGTTCGATCCTGGCTGAGTCCGGGAGTATTTGAAGAAGATAAAATATGAAAGCATCATGTCCGTAGGTTTACTGGCACGTAAAAAGATTTCCGTGGGACAAAATTTTGGCACCTAGGCGTCTCCGAGGTAGTTAATGGAACGTAAAGAATAACGTTATTATTACATCAAACATCTTACATCTTTCTTCTTCTTCTTCTTATTATTATTATTATTACTATTACTCCTCTTAACTGTTTTACAACTATTTGTGGTCGGCATTAAAAGTGGTCTAAGCTCAGCCAAAGAATCGCGTTATTATACGCTAAATAAATAAATGTACTTTTCTGATAACGCGCGGGTGTTTTCATGTACACTGATGAGTCTCAAACTGAAGAAAAATATTTTATATTGCTACACAAATGCAGGAAATGTATGCAGATGCATTTTTCCTAAGATTTTAGAGACGTAGTGGATTTCTCTTTATCTGTCTTTGTTATGTCTGTTACTGGACGCATCTTATTACCTTATATGCTATCAGTTGATACTTTATGGACGTGATATTGTCCAAGAGTTGATAACTTACGTGCACTATTTTATTTTTTTGCTAGTAGCTTTACGTCGCACCGACACAGATAGGTCTTATGGCGACGATGGGATAGGAAATGCCTAGGAGTTGGAAGGAAGCGGCTGTGGCCTTAATTAAAGTACAGCCTCAGCATTTGCCTGGTGTGAAAATGGAAAACCACGGAAAACCATCTTCAGGGCTGCCGACTTGGTGGGATTCGAACCCTTTATCTTCCGGATGCAAGCTCACAGCCGCGCGCCCCTGACCGCACGGCTAACTCGCCCGGTGCACTATTTTTGGAATGACCGAAAGTCGGGAGATTTGCGACATACGAACACAACAGGAGATCGTGATGTAGGAACACACCCGACATACGAGAGGAGTTAATTAAGTGCTCCAATTAATGACTCATTTTAGAACAAAGGGGAGCCTTTCTCGCCTGCCTGTACCTTCTGACATCGTTCCATCCTTCACATACATTTTATATCAAGGTTGGAGAAGCTGCTGCGGTTAGCCTTTCCTTTTAACGTATGCAGTGGATCTCCGCCTCCTAGGTGTAAAGAAGCTCAATATATCAGCGGAGATTGATGGGAGCAACTAGGTCACACCAAACTCTAACATGACACGGCTCTCGATAAGCTGAGTTTGCAAGTGGCTCGAATAGATCCAAGGATCAGCATTTGAGACTGCAGAGGTTAGAGTTTAATATTCAAATAAAATCATAGAAGAACTTGAAGATAAAACTTATTTGAATGAATCTTATGCAAAGTTCAGCGTGACTTAGATAAGGATCAGGTTATCTCTTAGAAACGAGGAATGTAGTTCAAGTATTTTCTTTCTCCTCGAGTATCAGGAAGTTTAGAACAACTTTATTTTGGAAAGTTCTGTGTGATGCTACAGTAGTCTTAACCTATTTATATTAGAGAAGTTTTCTTTGGAAATTCGTTCTGAAACGATCTCTAGATATAATTAAAAATCATTTATATTCTGTGAAACCAAATACTATGCATCATTTCATGGAGCTCTTATTGAAATTTCAGAGCTTATAAAGTATAATTAGACTGTCAGAGTTTACATTCTTGGAAATATTTTGCTTCCTTTATTGAGTATGCAAATATGGCAGTCTTTATATTATGGAAGCAGAAATAAACACTATTTTCAAAATAAAATTTTGAGTCGACCAAGAGGGAAAGCTTAATTTCAATGCCGTACTTTCGCAGAAAACTGTTTCAAAATAATAAAAAAAGTACTTCCTTAGCAAAATTAGAATCGTGACCATCCTGATTTGTTAGGAAACATCGTCTTTTTGATAGTGAGAATATGGAAAAGAATCTGATCATTCGAGCACAGTTTATGATAAAAGAGAAACGTTGATGTCTAAAATACCGAGCTCGTTAGCTGCAGTCGCTTGAGTGCGGCCATTATCCAGTAATCGGGAGATAGTGGATTCGAGCCCCACTGTCGGCAGCCCTGAAGATGGCTTTCCGTGGTTTCCCATTATCACACCAGGCAAATGCCGGGGATGTACCTTAATTAAGGCCACGGGCCGCTTCCTTCCAATTCCTAGGCCTTTCCTATCCCATCGTCGCCATGAGACATATCTGTGTCGGTGCGACGTAAAGCAAATAGCCAAAAAAAAGATCTAAAACCTTAGACGACAGTTATTCAATATAAAGGACAGGCGAGTCCTCTGGAGGAGTTAGAAAGAGGTGGAGAGGAATGATGGCTGGTAGCCCTGTGATGAAACGACTATGAGCTGAGTATGAGATCGTCTCAATTATATTGCTCGTTCTTCACAATTGGCTGTATGTCGCTCTGAAACAGGTAGCTATTTCGGCGACGATGGGATAGCAAAAGCCAAGGAGTGACAGGAGGTGGCCGTGGCCTTAATCAAGGTGCATCTCCGGCATTTGCCTGGTGTGGAAATGTGTAACAACGGAAAACCATCTACAGGGCTTCCGACAGTGAGCTTCGAACCCACTATCTCCCGAAAACAAGCGCACAGGTGCGCGCCCCTATCTGCACGGCCAACTCGCTCAGTACCTCAATGAAAATCTGAAATTCCACTTCCTACATACCGTGTTAATCAGTCATTTCAATTTCAATCAACGTTTCAATTTCCATCTTTAAAACAATCCCAGCGGGCGAGTTGGCCTTGCGGTTAGGGGCGCGCAGCTGTGAGCTTGCATCCGGGAGATAATGGGTTCGAATCCTTAATTAAGTCCACGGCCGCTTCCTTCCCATTCCTGGGCCTTTCCTGTCCCATCGTCGCCACAAGACCTGTGTCGGTGAGACGTAAAGCAAATACAAAAATATCCATTACTGCTTATACATATCTATCTATGTTTTTATTCTTCCGCAGTTTTCTACTGGTGTCTCTTCTATTATTAGTGCTATAAAAGCCAGGAAATTTGCTAATTTCTTGATGGTTTCTTGAAAATAAATTTCGTCACTTTACATTCTGCCCAAATACGTCCTTAGTGTGTTACAGCGTTAACACACTAGATCGTCTGATGGACGGGGTGGGGGTTGTAGTGAAAGTGTATTACTTTCATTGATCTACCAAAGCCTGAACTTAGATTTTGATGACATTAAAGTGAATGAAGTAATAGCGACATTAAAAAGGCCGGTTTGTATAAATTGGGCAAAGGTCATGGATGCTGCTAGGTAGAAATTCATTCGCGTCATCAACGTGTAATCCACCTCCTGTGGTGAAGAGCTAGGAGCATATTGAAGAAATGAAGAAATATTGTGTGCAATGGCGAGAGAAGTTTGTCCGTACGTGCCAATGATGGTCGTTTGTGTGTCCAGCGTTGACCAAGTGCCAGTGATTCACCAGTCCAATCATGGAGGGGGGCTATAGCCTACTTCTGATGTTCATGTAGGACATGTCTAACAGTGCATGATACATTCAGAACATTCACATGCAGAACATGCGGATGGATATGGGAAAATTGTAAAGTTTATGAAATTTATTTTCAAGAAACTATCAAGAAATTAGCAAATTGTTCGCTCGCTCTCTTTTATGTGACAAGATAATGTGCAATTCCGACAGGACAATTTCCGCGCCCATAATCATGCTGAAACCCAATGCAATCTTAAGGTGTTAGTCAAATTCTCTAGAAAGAACATTCATCACTTCTATCTCCCATTGAGTACGTCTTGAAATGGATAGCGTCATCTGGGGTCCAACATTTGGCTGTAACTTTTCCCCAACTAAGCCACCAGGTGGAATATACGTGGAACTAGTCTGGTATACGATGTACGCTAGTTCAGTACAACAGTCAGTAGACATTGCCTACTGTTATCAAGATACTGGTAAGAACTGTTGGCAATTAAGCGTGCTTCGGCTCCCAGAAAGTTTGCAAGCAAAATACATCAGTATTGTAGTTTATTGAGTGTTTATATCGTGATCATACCCACGAGACCTTCTGTTTGCGTGGACTCCGAAACGCAGGGACGTGACTTATCATGCATTGACCGGGTTTTGAACCTTGATAACCTTGGTGAGAAGTCCCAAAAACTCAAGAACACTTCGGAGTAATATTCCAATTTCCCATTGTCTACGAGGATTATTAATAGTTAGAATGGACGTTAAAAGAATGATGCAGTATTATTAATGTCAAAAAGAGTTTCCTGGTCAGAGTTATTGTCCCGTTTATGTAAGGTTATCAAAGTTATCAGCTGCAATCACGAATTACACTGTTCTGTTACAATCAATTATTATTAATGGTTACTATAACACTCACATCCCAGTCACAAAGCCAAGTAATGCGGCTTCAGGAGTCGCCGTGCTTGCACTCCAGTATGGTGGACATCTATCTTCGTATCAGCTGTCTCAGCAAGCCAAAGCACTTGAGCGTTGTACATGAATCTACACACACCTGCGATTGAAATTACAGAATGTGATCTGCAATGGTATTACGATGAAAGGATTCTACTATTTATGCATTCTTAGCTGGGGTTGAGTTTCTTCATATACGCATTATTGTACAAAGTTTCGAAGTTCTAGAGGCTTAGGTAACGATCGAAGGAAGTGTAGACTTGTTTTAATGTGGATCAACATACCTTCCAACGGAGCGTTGCCTGTATGATTTAATAACTTCGCCATCGTAGCGTTTGCATGTTATAACCTTCTCATTTAATAAATCTCCCTGTTCATTTGATTAAGTTTACGCAAAACACTCGTGAAAGGAAACCCGTAGACTTCAACAAACATTTTGAGTAATGTATTTGGTCATCACTGGTATGTACAATTCTAAACAAGGCTCCTTGCGCCTACTGTGTATGAATAAAACTGGAAAGTCTGTTTGCTATTTTGACGGGAATAAACTTACCTTTGTATTTTGTGTCATTATATCTCGAATGAGACCAATCATCTATCTGTCTGTCTACCCGTATGTATGTATGTGTGTATGTATGTATGTATGTATGTATGTATGTACGTACGTGTGCCGGCCTATGTACGTATCCTTTTGCTAGTTGCTTTACGTCGCACCGACACAGATAGGTCTTATGGCGACGATGGGATAGGAAAGGCCTAGGAGTTGGAAGGAAGCGGCCGTGGCCTTAATTAAGATACAGCCCCAGCATTTGCCTGGTGTGAAAATGGGAAACTACGGAAAACCCTCTTCAGGGATGCCGATAGTGGGGCTCGAACCCACGATCTCCCGGATGCAAGCTCACAGCCGCGCGCCTCTACGCGCACGGCCAACTCGCCCGGTGTACGTATTCTTGTACCTGTGTTTCCGAACATAGGAAAGCATGGGAACTGATTTATGTGAATTCATATTCATGCTTCTATTAGACCAAAATAAATTCAGGTTACATTTTGGTTTTGTTAGTCAAGACAGGTAGTAGTTTTGGTAGATTTGGCGTTGGAAAGAATATTCTTAGGTTCACGGGACTCAGATAACCGTGGGATAGTGCGAAAGGATGAACCATTTTCGGGATATAGATTACATGGCATGTTCGTACAGTTCGACACGATAAATCCCAAGGTAGGCTAGGGGCTCCTCATCACGCTTGGCCGTATGTGACGCGATCGGTACCCAGACCGTTCAGCGTCTTGTCCTCTGTATGAGGTAATAACAGCTATGAGTGATTCTAACCAAAAATTAGAGATAAGATGTGTTTTTCTGATATTTTAAGCACGCCTGAGAAAAGGTATTCCACTACTGCAATACTGTAATAATATGAGATTAAAATACAATGTGGATCAGGTAGCGTTTCTGAAGTATATGTAAGGTCTGTATAAAATGCTGTAACAATGCTAAGACTGAGATCGCAGTGGATTGGCCATTTCATATGTTCATGTTTCTAACACTTAAGTATGGCAAGAATAACAAGGGCCTCTAATTATTAGAGACTCGAACATTTGGTGCTCGTAATTTGAGAAGAAGAGCCTTACTTTCCTCCGCTAGTGCATTGTTCAAGCTGTTTAATATTTCTGGAAAATTACTTTTCTCTTAGTCTGTTCTTAGGTTGAAGTACCGCATTGCAAAGTATCTGTCGAATTGTACACATCTGCCGGATTGGAATTTTTCACTTTTTCTTGCCTTTCAGAATCGTCAAATTTACATACGAGACTGTCCACTTTTTTCTTTGTAACTCTAATAAATCTCTAACTTCTTGTACTGTAATAACAATTATTATATTTAGCACATGGCAACTTCAAACGTGGAGCAGTGTTAGATTTTAGCCTTTCTTCTGAGGATTAACTGCAGTTACTCTGACTTCAAATCTCGTTGACAATCATCTCCAAAATGTTTCGAACAAACCCTTGCATTATTTGTTTAAAATGCACCACTCCTCTTACAAGCATGAGTCCACCGTTTCCTTAGGTCACTGGTTCTAGGGAATGAAGTTAGTTTGTGTGTCTGCTATGATTTGTGCAGCTTACAATGGCGCAAGAAACCATACTGAATAGTGTACACAATTACTGCTTTCTACGGTTTATCAGATAAAGTGAGTATATACGGTTTCTTTTACACCACAGATATGCTTTCTTTTTTTTTTTTTTTGTTATTTGCTTTACTTCGTACCGACACAGATATGCCTTATGGCGACGATGGAATAGGATAGGCCTAGAAAGTGGAAGGAAGCGGCCGTGGCCTTAATTAAAGTACAGCCCCAGCATTTTCCTGGTGCGTAAATGGGAAACCACGGAAAACCATCTTCAGGACTGCCGACAGTGGGGCTCCCGATTACTGGATACTGGCCGCACTTAAGCGACTGCACCTATCGAGCTCGGTCACCACAGATATGCTACTATCGTGTATTCTTAGTTCCTAGCTTCTGCGTGCACAGCGATTGTTTATGGAATTACCTCTACCTCGTCCTGGGCAGCTTCTGCGTGAGGGTCCCGCATGACGTCACAGCTCCGCTTTGCTAGTGCGCATCTCCCTGTTGATACCAACCTCATATTCTCCGTACCTCGGATAGTTACGTGCACCATTCCCCGCCGGAACACTAGCAAAGCTCGACTATTTGCTAGCAATCGGTCCTTGCCATGAATCGTCTGAAAGTCTCTCTCTTGTAGGGCCGGGGCGTGGCATATTAATATGTAACAATTACTTTTGGTCTAATGACGAAAGTAATCTGAAACTTTCTCTTTCCTCAGTGTTCTAGTACATCTGTGATTGACGCTTAGGATTCCAGTGTCAAATGATGCTGAACTGTTCGGGGTCCGATCATCCTTCTGGCTGTGGACCGACTGAAGTTGGTCACATGCGAGGATATTTAAATGCGACAACTCCGTGTCATTAGCTTCCGGCTCTTTTAAGTAGACCTGTAGGACACATTTCCATCAGCGTAGCAATTACAATAATCTATATGTTGTAAATCGAAGGACCATAGGTGATTATTATTATTATTATTGTTATTATTATTATTATTGGTTCCGTTTGGGCCTGCTATGGACCACGTGGTTTTTATCCCTAGCAGCTTTCTTCTTTGACCAGTACTCCTTCATTCTTGCACTGTGAATGTCTTTTCGCTCCTGAGTCCATTTCACACCTCTTCCCGGACGTACTGTTTTTTTTTTCTTTTAGTGACTGGAGAGAGTTTGATGTTCTGATCAACGTTCTGTACCTATTCCTGTCATAAATTTCACTGGGAGCAATGTCCAATTCTTGAAGGTCTTTTCTGACGAGTCTTACCCACTTGGCATTAGTCGCTTTCCCTATAGAGATGGTGTGGAAGATTCTGTAGGTGAGCCTCTGATTGTCCATTCACATGACATGACCATAGAAGTTCAATCTCCTCTTCCTCATAGATATTGTAATTCTCTCCAATTGTTGGTACAGTTCGTTGTTGTGCCTGATTCTGTACTTGCCTTCTTCTTTAATAGGGCACATGATTTTTTTCAGGATCTTCCTTTCCTTCAGCTCCAGTTTTCTAAGTTGCCCTTTTCTTACCATGTTTATGCATTCTGAGGCGTATAGTACTGACGGTATTATTATTATTATTATTATTATTATTATTATTATGATCGGCGCTCCATTTTTGTCTAATCGTGTTAATATAATCGACATTTCGGAAATAATATTGTGTAATTTATCCTTCATCTTTCGTGTGATATGTTTAATATTTAATATTTCGAAAAAAATAATTTACTTATAAGAGCACAAAAATTGGTCGTCGCAGAAGATGACGTTTCAAAATACTCTTGTTTAAAATAAAATAGATACATTGTGCAGGTGGCAGGATTCCTAGTAACGTCTTTTCGGCCACCGGCTATGCACAGTTTGTGAATACTCCCGCGTTTCGAGAATGCATACAATTAAATATTTCCTTGCCGGCCAATTTTTGTGTGGTTGAGTGTACACATACCGGTTTGAGTTATAGCCATTCTTACAGTGAATGGAGGACACTAGAAAGTGGTTTTAATACATGGCACGTTATTTCGCTCCCTCTGATTTCTATATTTATTATTTTAAAATCCTCCGGCTACTTCAGCAAATTAATTCATTACTTAGTTAATATTACGGGTGGATGTGTTAATCTTGTGCTTAACAGCTCAATTATTAGCTCTTTCCGTTCATTACTTTAGGTTTTTCTACAACGCTGGTGAAAGAACAACACGCATTTCAACAAAAGATTTCAGTAAAACTATTGATGAATCGGATGTCTTTAACACCCCATGTTTTATTATGATTTGTTTGTTTATTTTGTGAAATTTAAATTTGCAACGTAGGTACATCGTTCTATGTTAGAAATACCGCAAATCTTGTGTGAAGAGGACTGGAAACTTTCACTTTGGGATTGAAACTCTTTGTCATTCTTTGTAAAGAGGGGTTTCTCATCGTAACTATGATTCACCGCTGGAGTATGATACTCTAGTGAGGTATTTTATGAAGGCAACTAAAGGACCTAACAAGATTCGTTCATTTTTAAATGAATGTATTAAACATATTCCGGAAAATGTCCAACACTTGCATATATTGTCAAATGGGTGTTCTGCCCAAAACAAAATAAAACACAATAGTGGGATTGCTTCTTGCACTGGTCAAGGATATAATTATTTCGTTCCATAAATCAGTACTTTCCAAGAGTTCTCGCCTACTTTCCCTGTGACAGGAATTTTTCTGGCGTCAGTAGGAACGTATACAAAGTGACTGGATTTCCACATATGTGATAATATGTCAACACCATTTCTACCACGAAAAATAAATGCAGAGTCACTGGTGTAGAAAATAACTACACTGTTGAGTTCCTCTGTTCCTCTGTTTATGAATACTGTCGTGCCTGTTGAATCCTATCGGAATGCAGTTCCTCGCGATGCGAATGTTACACCTTAGGTGTCACAATATAAACATTTGTGTATTCTAGGAATATTTTGATATGGTTAAGTCCAGCCAATATATGAATGACATTTTTTTACAAGTTGCTTTACGTTACACCGATACAGATCTTATGGTGACGATGGAGTAGAAAAGGGCTAGGAGTGTAAAGGAAGCGTCTTTGGCTTTAATTAAGGTACAGATCCAGCAATTGCCTGATGTAAAGATGGGAAATCTCGGAAAACCATCTTCAGGGCTGCCGAGAGTGGGATTTGTACCCACTGTCTCCCGATTTCAACTCAAAGATGCGCGCCCCTAACCGCATGGCCAACTCGCTCGGTATTGTAAACTACAAATTAGGACTTTTAGACAGTGCTACCTATGCCACTGTGATGCCAGAAAGAAAGCACATATTTTCATGATATTCCAATTAATGCAAAGAAAGTAAAGGATTTGAGCAAATATTTTGGATACGTACCTAATGGTGACGAAATCCTAAAGCGCTCGAATCGTTTGTAGGCCTAGTATTGTGAAATCACAGGCAGAGAGTAATTGATGTTCATTTCAGAAACATTTTCTAAATAGTTTCATGAAAATATACTTTTCTGAAGTTTTCAGTCCAATTTACTACGAACTGAAACGTTAGTCACTTTTTAAGTAGATGAACAATACAATTCAACATATTATCGTAACATATACGTGTCAATAACTAAATAAAATATAGATGCATTATTTATACAAATATAATGATCATACATTCTTCGCCAGTTTTTGAAATCTCATAAGACATAAACTGCGCAGCAAAAATTGTAACATATTATGCAAGTCCATTATATCCTTCCATAACATTTTTGAATCAAGGTTTCAGTTTCAGAAGGAAAATATATCTTACGAATATACTGTAAATTATCAATTATTCCGGTTCCTTTGTTTTTCCACAAGATAACAATCCTTAACTTAAGTGTTTAAAAATAAACAGATATAAACCTTATTCAAATTTTCCATAATAAAGCGAATATACATTACTCACACATATAATACGATACCAGTGGATCAGAATTTGTGGTGTAATTGGTCATCGACGGTACAGTACGGTTTCGTGTATAAATTTTTAGCATGCTCACCTTTGATTCTAGGTCTCTCGGGTTCGATTCTCGGCTGGGTCGTGGATTTTAATTTTCATTCGCTGATTCCCCTGGCTTAGGAATATGGGTATTTGTGTCATATTCAACAATAGAGTACATCATCGATGCGCAGATCGCCTAGAGGCCGTCGATACGAAAGGCCTGCATCAGGCTTCTACGGAGGCGACACATCATTATTATATCGCTGGTATATAAACTCCCAACGAAACATTTCCTCTCTATATGAATACAATTGATTAGTATATATAGGTATGTGGCTTCTTCTGGGCCATGAATAAAATATTCTGAGTAAGGTCACTTCATACCACCTGAAACTAGTGCCAAAATTGTTGTTGCATGTATATCTGTGTTATTTATTTATTTATTTATTTATTTATTTATTTATTTATTTATTTATTTATTTATTTATTTATTTATTTATTTATGTTTGCCCCAGAATGTGGAAAAGTGCTGATCCTGATTAAATCAAATCCGTATTTTTTTCTGTTGGTTTAAATTAAAATATAGGCTACATTATCTTTTGTTGATTACGACAGTTTAGTTTATCAATGATTGACAAAATGCAGTTCATGTTAATGCTTTCAAGCAGTATGGAAACTCTTAGGTCCATAGGCCCAGGATAAGTTTTATTAATGCCATATGACGAGCCCAATTCATATTAATACAGCGCTCTACGATAGATTCGTGCTCTGCTCCCCGCTGTTCTCTGCGGCACGGTGGATGAACTTGCTTTCAGTTCACAGCACCCTTCGACAGTGGAGTATACACAGCTTCTCATTGGGGTACTGTGTTCTAAAATGTGCTTTCTCATTACAACAAACAATAAACTAATGGCGCTACAGTCTACTGAGGATCTTGAATTGTCAAGACGACTGCTGTGCAGACAGATGATCTGTAGTTACTGGCGTGCCACATGGTTTGTATGAAGACAGCCTCGGACATATTGCATAATATTAAAGTATGATTACTAGACATGGGATTTGCGTGCAAGTGCATATTTTGTTTGCCTGTATGCAGACCTTTAAAATATGCATATATCTGAGATTAATGCATACATTACAAATATCGGATTTATTGTGCATATTTTTGACTTTTATTGTCCATACTTTAACATGTTTTACAAGCGGTCTCCAAGAAAATATGAAGTAATGAATACCTTGAACACTTCTGGCAATGAAACTATTCGCTGAGAACTGGGACTTAATCAAGACACACTTCCAAGTCACACCACAATCAGTCAAGAAGTTAGAAACACGTAGGTTGCGTCTTGGTGATTCGCTGGACATTATGGAGAACATGAAGCGTTAAATGGAAGGTATCTAGGAAATCTCGGACATGTCCTTAAACGAGATCATAGTAGCTATAAACAAATATTTGGCTAGTGCTGATAATGTGGATATACCGGAATGTTTGACACCTACACTCGCTACCGAATTCAAGTACTGCCCTGTCACATCCGTACTGTAGATATAGAGAGATTATTTTCCGCAGTGAAGCTAGTTTTAACATACAAACACCACAGATTTACACCAGAAAACTTGGAGACTACTATTTTAGTGTACTGCAAACAAAATTACGGTCGGGAAAAGTAGGCTGTGTAGGGTAAAATATAAGAGGAATGTGTGTTTAAGTGTGTTTCTTCATGATTTTCGCAGTTTTCTTACAACCTCACTAATTGATTTATCATGTGTGTTAAATAACGCACTGTATCTTATCTTACGAGACGTGTACATATTGTTTTAACAGTGAACACTTGACACGTATCACAAACTATCCACGGATTGTTTGTGCTAGTGGAACAGCCGCAGCTCAAATTAGTGCTATATTTGGTTTTCATTCAGATTTTTTAAATTTATAATAATTATTTTATGTATTTATGTGGGCAAATCGCGTGTGTCTAGTAAAGGAAGGTTACTTTTGTATTTCATGCAGGTGTCTAATAGTATGAACATAAGTGCATACTTAATAATTCACCACTTTTTGCAGTATATTTGCATGCTTATAATGGTGATTTATACAGCATATAAATTCGAATTCTACAGATTACAGTACCGAACCACAGTCGTAAGTTGCCAGTGCATGGGAGAGCGATAATTACAAAGCAATATCCAATACCTGCGTGTACAAAACTCAGTCTGAAGTGATAATAATTGAGGGCTATGAAAAAGAGAGGAGTGAAGCAAGGCTACAGTATGTCCCCTCCCGTTTTCAATATGTATATTGAATAGGCGGCAAAGGAAATCAGAGAGGAATTTGGAAATGGAGCAGCATTCAAGGAAAGAAAGAAAATTAAAACTGTGAGATTTGCCGAGGATACTGTTATTTATCTGTGTCTACTTAAGGTCTGGAGAAATCGCTGAATGGTATGGGTATGGTCTTGTAAAAGGAGTACAAAAAGAAAATAAAAACATCTGAAGCAAATGTATGAGAGTGCAATCGAACTAAGTTAGGTGATGCAGGAACTATTAGACGAGAAAATGAATTCTTAATGGAAGTAGATGAATATTGTTACTTGGATAGCAGAGTAACTAACAATGGCAGAAGTAAGGAGGACATAAAATGCAGACTAGCTCAAGTAAGGAATGCCTTTCTTAAGAAAATAAATGCTGACTTCCAATATTAATATAGGAATTAGAAAGATGTTTGTAAGGAGGTGAAACATGAAAAATAACTCTCTGAAAGGTAGAGAATATAAACTTTTAAAAAGTGGTTTCACAGAAGACTTGCATGTAATATAGGTAGATCGAATTACGAATGAAGACATACTGAAGGAAACAGGTAAGAAACGGTTTCGCTAAATTTGACCATACGAAGGGATATAATGAAAAAATTAATTTAGTTTTTGAGGGAAGTGTAGGCGGTAAGAACGGTAGCGGTAGAACGAGGTATGAATATGACGACAGGATTAGAGTATATGTAAGGTGTGGTACCTACGTAGAAATAAAAATGTTAGCACAGAATAGGATGGCACAGACCGCTTTATCAAACCAGTCTAAGGAATGCAGAATAAGACAACAACATCCAATATCTTCAAAATATTAGACATTCAATAGCTTATTAAAATCTATTGAGAAGTTTGTACATAGCGGAAACTGCAGCAAAGCTATAAAACTTATATGGGGAATACTAGGTTAGGAAGGTCTTCCGAATCCACCGGCCAGCTTTATTGTGAATATAACGTTTGAAATAGTAACAGGCTATCGAGAGGTCACTGTGTGTGGCTAGAAATCGACCATTCAGGAGGGTGAACCAGACATCACCCATCTGGTTTTGTACTGCTGTTTTATTGTCTGCTGGGAGACGAGGTTCATCTTGTTTCGGTGAACCGACTCTCTGTGATTGATGTACTCCCGCTGCCTCTCGACCGTAGTAGATTCAAGTGATTCCCGATAATCTCATGTATGCCAGGCCGTTATGTTCCAAAATGTATTTCTTATAGCATGAAGCCACCACCATTTATGCCGCTAGCTGGAGTTAACATTACACTTGAAAATAAATATGTGAGAAAACAAAGAATTATCGTACTTTGTGTATAAACTTGAACAAATTGATGTTTATATTTCATATATTTATTATGAATCATGTGGGTATGAACTGATCACTAAACCGAAACATGAATTTTTATTGACCTCATGTCACTTCTCCGACCATATGAGTGACAGCCTTCATAACGTTCCACAGCTGGTGTGATGAGATTACTTGTCTGGCTCAGCTACCTCAAGTGATGAATAGTGTTCTCCGGTACATGGCTCTCCTATATTATCCTCGGTGCGTGACAGCATAAGACCCACACTTCAAACTAAGCACACTAGTACAGTACGGAATGATAGTCAGTGAACATCCAAGTAACCAACACCACCAGATGTTTATTTCGTTCTCCTTCCAAACTGAAAGTAAACTGGAAAGTAAACCACAGTATGTCAGTATCTTCGCACAATGCCGTCTTAACGTTCCTCCTCATCAATCCCAATTCTTCTACGCCTATTTCCTCTCTTGTTATTTTTCACTTATTCTCAGTTCCGATCTAGACCTGTCGTTGTGTTTGTCCTATTATGCGGTTGAATAACGGTCTTATCTTTCATGATGAAAATATGATTAACCTCTAAAACCAGCAACTTCCCGTAGGTACGGGCTGCTAACAATGGACGAAGTGTACCAATAGGAGAATGAAAAATGTCAAAGCTACAAATCTGTGAAACATCTGTCATTTGTCATTTATTTGTTCCTTTCCATTACTTGTATTGACCTTTTGGGCTCCTTTTCCTTTTTTGGTCTTTGTCTTTACCCTTGTATTCATCTTTATATTATTATATTTTCATTTTTCTCACTTTTATCCACCTCTCTTCGTATCCCCTACTTTCCACATCAAGACTGAAAAATCTGAATGAGCTTTTAAGCCCGTTCCTTTGACGAAACAGGGAAGCAGAAACAAGCCCGTTGGATAAAGGACGTAGAAGACATGCGATTGATGGGGACACTTCGTGTATTTGAAACGGCATTGTATGAAGATAAGATTGCCCTTGTCCTCTTGTGTTTCCATGCTCATTCTTGTCTTCCCTTCCGATGCTGTCATTGTATTTTGATTACGATATTTTGTGTTACTATTATATGACTTGATTTTCAGTTGTTTGATCATTTCTGTTACACGTAGCTGGTCATTGTTATGGATATGGCCATATTAGTCTTATATTCCTAGTCTGAGTTCAAGGTGTTCTAGCATTTTAACTAATACTTCACAAATGGACCTCTAAATATTTGTAAGCCAGAATTTACCCTTCTACCCTGCCGTGGCGGAGACATATTGACTCTGCCTCAAATTTATGACTGCAAAAAGTTACTTAAGGAAGTACCTTTGACCTCGGAGTAATAGATTTAAATCCTTTTTCAGTAACACTGGAAGGAGTTTTATGTGGTTTTACCACTCCAGTGAAAGTAAAATTTAGTACGTTAATAAGAATCTTAAAAACAACAGCCCGTTTTTTCCAACTTAGTACCAGTTATACACCGTATACACACCGTAGTACAGACACCATCATTACAGGACTTAAGACAAATAGGACAGACATGTAACATTCTGGAGTGTTATCCCTAATGTCCCAAAACCCATACAGGAAAGAAAATCAACAATAAAAAATTAGGCTGGGTGAATTTAGAGGATATGCGACTCTCCGGAAGCGCACATCTCCTTTAAAAATTCTTGGACTTCCTGACTGGAAAGCAAATCCACATCCTTCTGGGTGAATCAAGCACGGGTTTTCAGCTTCGATTAGGCATCCAGTTCGTAGATATAACATCTGCTGATAAATTTCTAGAAACTTCATTTGTTAATTCTCTTAGTGGTGGTTTTGAGCCTAAAGACTGAATGAAATAGATAATAAAACTGAAGGGTCAAGTGCAGAGAAGCTAAAAATTAAGGGTACTATTTCTCATGCATTAAAATCTAATGATACGTGTAATTAGTATTTGTTAAAATAGCAAATTATAAGTCACAATATGTCTTACAGCTTTACGGTACTCCCGTAGTCTTGACCATACAGATCTATCTCATCCCGGACTTCATGCCATATTTCCTTGAAATTGCCAGTTGTTTTCTAGTTGATTTAAGCCGGAAAGTAAATCCCTAAATTAATATTTGTATTGAGGAAACGTTTTTACCGTCGGTCTATTTTGATAAGTCCTGTTTGTAGTCAATAATACAACAATTTTAATTGTAGTCGCTCACAGTACTTAATAGAATTATTGTATCAAATTTATAAACTGCAAGATATTATCAGTATACTCAGGAAGTGTCTATGCGTATTCAATGTTAAGTAGAGAGGTGAAATAGTTATTACCAAAGACATGATACATCTACCATTCGAGTATTTTGTTGAGTAAGGAGAAGAGTATTGAAGCGCGGACATACTGTAGTATTCGGTTTCGCCTGCGGTTGCGCCTTGCTAACCGCTCTACCACAGTGAGAGGCGTGTTGCCTACCGTCAATACTTCAGGCACGTTCTGTCACTGCATCGTTCGTTAGTTCCACACGGAGAAGCTTTGATCCATCCATGTTGAAAATACAGGATATAGACTTAAACAATCTCTCTTAATGGTTCTTATGGATTTATCTGCTTCGAAAATGCTTCTCAGACTCGTTGATAGATAACTGCTCTTGGGACTGCAGCGTGTATTGTATGTGCCAGTACCTCAGTATTTTGCACAGGTATCTATAACTGGTTGTACAGAATTTGTGGACACGTGAAGGTATTATTACATTACTTGAGAAACTTTAATTCTGTGATAATATGTTTTCTATCCCCTAATAGGTGTTAACAAGAAATTCACCGCGTTTGTTGAATATCCATTGTCACAGCCAAAGATCTAACGAAAAGCCGTGGACTTGTCACATTCAAACACCCTCAAGTACCAATGAACTCCATCGAACGCTCCATCATGGGAACAAAAAGTAAGCACTTAAGCGATTGTGTGACTAAAGGGGAACGTGTCATCGTCTACCTGCCTGGTTATCAGTCCGGCTCTAAAGGTTCAACCACTGAAACAATTTAATTTTTCTATCGGTTTTACGTCACATTAACTCAGACAGATCGTATGGCGACGATGGGATGACAGAGATAGGACTGGGAAGAGGAGAGTTACAGTCCAGAATTTACCTGACAACGAAATTGAAAACCACGGGAAACCGTTTTCAGAGCTGATGGCTGAGCGATTCTAACCCATAATTTCCCTAATGCAAGCACACAGCTTCGCGACCTAAACCACGCAGTCATCTTGCTTGCTTAAGCAGTTTGAGTACACCTGTAGGTTAATGAAGTTTTGAAACTGTAAGCAATCCTGAAACCCTTTCCCTATGGTTTTACGCAATATTATACTTCACATATATATCACCGTAGCCCAACGTACTCCGAGACGAGTTGTAACAGGAGAGGAAGAAGCAATATTTTAAGGACTATAATTCTTATCCGGGAGTTCTCCGCGATCCTCTATTATAATTCCAAAATGCTCTGAAGACCAAGCACCTTTCCCGATCATCCACATAAATATTTACAGGTATACACATTGATAGATGCAATTAAGAATTTCACTGGAAATTCATATGAAAGTTTGTGGTGACACCCCTTTATGTTTAGAATATAAAATTATATTCTGCGGATTTTCATAGTCCACTCATAAGGGACCACTGAAATCTACTCCCCAGGATGGTGAAGGTGTTGAATTTTGTCCCAGCCTTTCACATGCATGGGCATTGTTGGTCTCAGTAGTCTATAGCTTGTAGTCGTTCTGCACGCTGTGCGGTACTCAGAGATACAGTATATTGAACCTCTTAGTGACAATCTGCAATCATTAACCTCAGCTGCGTCGAAGGCAGGTGTTCGTATATTCTTCCTACTTTCACGGGGTTTACAGGCTCTTTTGTCACTTGCTGATATTATCGACGAGAACAAGAATGATACAACTGCTTTAAATTTATGTAACGATCACTCACCTATTTTCGGCTGCCGTAATCTGGAACTCCACCTATTTTCATATACTGGCCGCTATTTTACTCATTTAACCGGCCTTGGACTTTCACTGGTGCCTCGCCGTGCATCCGTCCTGGTGACATGCTCACTACACACTGAGTCTCCACTGGATTACGTCACCCGCTGCGTCAGTGTCTGATATTTCTCGACGTTTTGTGTACTTTTTTCCTGAACGTTCCGCAGCGGTACAAAGGCTTCCCCCACATACTCGGTCTTCAGTCCAGCACTGACACCGAGTGTGGTTGGAGGGTCGTCTGAGGACTTCCCAGTATTTGCTGGGAAGCTCCACTTCTTCTATTTGCTGTATTGGGTGAGCAACAGAGTATTTATTTTATAATTACCACTATTATTCTTCCCCTATTAATTTTGGAGTTATCTTCATTGCTGTGGCCGTTTTTCTTTTAAGCTTGATATGAGTGATATTTCTCCTTAACAAATGAACATCGAGTAATATGCAATTTCAAGAGTTGGTGAGTGATTGAACTTTTATCACATAAAAATATTCCTGCATTTGGCAACGTTTATACTCAGGCGACTCCCATTATTGTGATCCCCGTCCTTGGTCTTTCCTGTGCCTTTCTTCTCCCTTGTTTACCTTTTTGGAAATCTGTGTCAATATTCTCCGAGGCTTATAGGTTACCATGTTCATTTGATTAGTCACACATTATAACTTGTAAATGGTCCAGGGATTCTATTCTAATGTACGTCATTCACGATGAGCGTTTTCTCTTATGTGCCAGATTACAAAATTTTGAGTTGTAAATTTTGAAATTGATTTCCTTGTAGAAACAATATACTGTTTTGATTAACCTTTTTGCTTCTTATTATTCCATCCACCAACCTCCAATTGGTCCCAGCCCTTTTCTCTTTGAACGTCTTGTTAAAGAATCTTAATCAACTACTACGTTGTTGCTTTGTTTGTCTACGAATTGATAAATTTGTTTCTTTCTACATCCCCAACACGTCACATTTAGGACAAGCGTAGTACTGACCCAAATTTATCCTTCATACGTAGAAAAATGAAAAAATAATGAACGACGAAAAGAAGAAATTTATAGAACAACATTTTGAACCAATTAAAATTAATTATCAGTTTACTTAAAACAATTACATAGCTTCCTTTTGATGTCTATATATATTGCCTATTGAGCTGTATGGATCGTAAATCATAATATAAAAACAGTAACAAGAAAATCAAATCCTGAAAGTTCTAAAATTCGGGTTCCGTATGTAAGCTAATTGCTTTACGTCGCACCGACACAGATAGGTCTTATGGCGACGATGGGACAGGAAAGGGCTAGGAGTGGAAAGGAAGCGGCCGTGGCCTTAATTAAGGTACAGCCCCAGCATTTTCCTGGTGTGAAAATGGGAAACCACGGAAAACCATCTTCAGGGCTGCCGACAGTGGGGTTCGAACCTACTATCTCCAGAATACTGGATACTGGCCGCACTTAAGCGACTGCAGCTATCGAGCTCGGTCGGTTTCCTATGTAACCGTGGTTATACTTGATTCGTGAATGTTTAGTTCTCGTAATCCGAGCTTCAGACTTTCGTTTAAATTAGGCTTATCCCCAACGTAATACCACGCAGAGTAAGTTAAAATTTGTTACCCGTACCCTTAATTGGATCGAAATAACCTCCAGTTTTACTTGGACCGATCACTAAGAGTTCACTCCCATTTAAAAAAATGTTAAACTGTACTTGTGGCAAAACATAACTCTCCAATGTTTAGTTCAAATAATTGAAGTTAATTAAAATACTATTGCGAACCTTGTGTCTCATACTGACATAATGTAAATTTTAATTAAGAGAATGCTCAAAATGCAGAAAGTACTATCTTTCAAGAAAAAATGAAATGGCGTATGGCTTTTAGTGCCGGGAGTGTCCGAGGACATGTTCGTGTCGCCAGATGCAGGTCTTTTAATTTGACTCCCGTAGGCGACCTGCGAGTCGTGATGAGGATGAAATGATGATGAACACAACACATTCACCCAGCCCCCGTGCCAGAGAAATTAACCAATGATGGTTAAAATTCCCGACCCTGCTGGGAATCGAACCCAAGACCCCTGTGATCAAAGGCCAGCGCGCCAAACATTTAGCCATGGAGCCGGACTTTGTTTCAAGAACAAAATTATTAACCAGTAAAACAAAATTAAGTTAATCTTGAATAAAGAACTGATTAACTTCCAGTTTCCTTCTAAGTTATTCTACGTTAACCAGTTGAACTTACTTAAATGATCACGTAATATTTTAGCTTAATGAAGGTATAACTCTAAAAATAGTCTAAAATTAACACTGGACTAAAAATAAACTAACACTTAAACATCGAGGATGGTTTTCATCGATCATCGAAAATGGTTAACAATTAACATAGAAAAGTTCTAACATTGTAAACTGTTAACACCGAACATTAAAAATTGTTTGTTAGGTTTTATTTCTTTGAGGCAATACAGTTCTCTACGATGACACGATCTGAAGGAAATGCGCATCTTATCTTATCGTCGTAACGTTCTGAACCATTAAGGAAATCACTATTCAAAAATATAAATGTGCATAAAGTGTAATTCAGCTTAACTGAACGAGTCTAACCAGCACTCGCTGATCTATGATATTAAAAAACAATAATGCACTGACATCAAACAGTAAAAGTTAGAAGAATGCAAAAAATACAACTTCCTCAAAGTATACAAGGGCTAGTGGTGAGCTATTCTATGGTACATGAAGTTTCTTTAGGTTACGACCGTTCTATATCAGCTAGGTTACACAACACTGAATCCTAATGAATAACCCAGCTAAATCGAAAATTCCTACATACCATGACTTACTGTGTACCCCATCTTATAGATACACGTTTTCTTACGAGATTCACCTCACATTCGCGCACTCGGGAAACTGGAGATATCAACAGATCACCCTCTTAATGCAGCAGCCTGAACACACTTGCTGACCGTCTACTCGTAACTTTTCTGTCCCAACTACCTGGAACCGCAATACTTTCACTAGCTCATAATTAGTATAACACTAACATGAATTAATACAGCGATATTTTACTAACAGTCCTGTCTGCATTGAAATACCGCTGAGCCTTGTAGCTCGATCTGGAAGTTCACTGAACTATTTATGTTCCCACTTGGATGAAAAGTCTAAATATTAACAACGGTAAGCAAATATTTAGAGTTCCAAACTCAAATATAGACAATGTCCTTACTCCCACATGGAGAAATATTTCTTAGTATAGAAAACTACGTGAAATTTCCTTTTCTCGAATTCAACTTGTGGAGAACAATTTAGAATTACTTTTACTTGAGAAAAGAACTTTGTTCCCTGGTTGACAGAAGCGCTGGCCTTCTGACCCCAACTTGGCTGGTTGAACGTCGCGTCGGTAGATTTGCTGACACGTCAAAGAACACGTGCGGGATTAAATTCCGGCACTTCGTCGTCTCTGAAAAACGTAAAACTAGTTAATGGGACGCAAAGTCAATAACGTTATTATTATTATTATTATTATTATTATTATTATTATTATTATTATTATTATTATTATTATTATTATTATTATTCGATATGGCCGTTAGTATCTCACGCTTAGCCTTCACTCAACCCATCATCGCCAAAAAGCCAGATGCGACCTTTGGTCAGTCTGGAATCAGATTAATTGTATAACTAGTATAAGCAAACAAACTCGTAGCACACACTGTTTAATAAGTACCTTGGCTTATTAAGGCGACTTTTGCCAAGCCAGAGTTCTGCAGGTATTGAAATGCCCAGTAGTCAGCGAGAAGACTTCGTTAGTCATGTTGCTTGATTTTCTGCCAACTCATTAGTTGAACTCAGGAAGCTGAGTGAACCCGATCCAGTCCCCAGTCCATCAGAAGAATACTTGCATGAACATGTCGCCTTTGAGCAAGAATACCATGAGGCTGGTTGTACTGCAAACTGGACGGGTTAAAAATAGTAGTCATATATAACTCAAAAACTTACAGGCCTCTAAGATGATAATATTGAGGCATTACACTACAAATTGAACTTGCCGTTTAATTAAGGAATTAGTAACTGCCTACAGGTCCGATAATAGCAAATCTGCCATCTTCAACATTACTAATTCTATGACTTTTTTCATCTAACCTCATATAGTAACACTATTATGAGTTCACCTTTATTATTTTTCGTCAGTACGAAATCGATTCAATTAATTATAATTGACTGTAAAATAAATTCATTTTCCAATTAATTTAACATTATAAAATGTGTGGTTTGAATCCAGAAGCAATTAGCCGTTATGAACAAAACAAATGTCTTGCAAATGTAGATTTAATTGCTTTATAAAGAGTAGGTAATCAAAAACCCAAATCGGTTGAGTGAGCTGACGTGATGGCATAAGCACAAATGTTATTAAATATGGTAGCATACATCTTTAAATTCTGCATCTTATTGAGGCTTACCAAATAAGCGTGAGAATTTCAGGAGGTGAATGCAAATGTTTAGTGTTTGTTCAAGGATGAATGTCACAACAAAACATCAACTTATTGAGATATTTGAATGTTAGATTCGGCTCATGAAATATATTCAGACGTGCCATGCACCGTATTCACCGTATTGAAGGTTATTGCCGAAAATATAGAATGGAAAGCCTATTGTGGTTTCATTTATGGGAGATAGCGCTGCAGTAATATATTTGCAAATCGTTACTTAATAGTGAAAAATAGGAAATTCAACATAGTCTACTAGCACTGAAAATGTTCAAGATGTCTTTCGAATGATTATACCAATATCATCATTGTGGAATAATGTCTGGGGGTAGCTCACCAAATCATGTAGTAAACTGGGTTAGAATTTTATAAAATTTCATTAAATTTATTCCTAATATTCCTAATTATCATGTGGGGAACTCTGTTAATATATCATGGTGCGTGGCAACAGCATCTCTTGTCACCTTCTTTTGTGACATAATATGTCAATATTAATAACCACGCCTGTAGCGGGTCAGTAGTATGCTTGCTTCTTAAACGGAGGCATTGGTTCGATTTTCAGAGCGTTCAAGTTTAAGAGTGCTAGGACATCCTCGTGAGACCAGCCTCTGATATGAGACAAAGTACGTAGTTACAAAAGCCAAACAGTAGGGCTGAGAATGCCACTTCGTTAACCATATGGTACTCTATATCTGCAGACAATCAGGCATCTTAAGGCAATAAATCCTACAAAGATGAGACACCCAGTCGAAAACGATGGTCATTGTCCACTTCTATTGCTCAGAAATTTTCTGGAAGTTTATATGAACACTGTGTTACTTATCGAGTTCGATGAACAAAGTCACTTGAAAATGCATCAGAAGTACATTTATACTCGAGGCTGGCAATAAATATGACCCAGGCCTTTCACGGAGATATGTTTTATTACAGAAATACCAGTGGATTAAGTAGTTATTAAACAAGATAAAACAACGAGGTTATCGTTCTCTCGAAATAAAAAGTAGAAAAGAAAGAGAAATATGTTCCAGTAGTCCAAGAAAAGGTAAATGACTGTGGGGAAATCTGATGTAAAACGCTAGTAAACGTTGACCACAGGAAAAGCATTTGTTCTAAATTACCATCACTCCCAAGACGATAACATGTGTTACGCACTTCAAAACTAGACCTGTGCGTTCCAAGTACAAGACGCATAGAAAATCAACTCGCATGTTAGCATAGGAATCCGGTATCTCTAAGTATACCAAAGATAAATTTGTAAGAAAATTATTTTTGGTTGTACCTTATGGGCCTAACATTACCGTTGTTCAAGCGTTAAAGCAAACTGATTACGCGAAGATGTTTATGTGTTATGAATAGTCTTAGCGATTTATAGATTTACATGTACCTGGCATTTCAAATGAAATGTATTTACGGACAAAGCATACAGTATTTTCTTTTGTTCGGGTATGTACGAGGGCAAGTCAATAAGTATCTGCAATCAATTGTTATAATTTCTTACAAAAAGGGTACACACTTTTTATTGATATCATTTTTCAACACAGTCACCCTAATCTTCACTGCACAGGGTCCACTGTTTCATAAGAATTTTGTTACGCTCTGCAAAAAAAGTTTTTGGTTGCGCAGCAAGCCACGTATGCACCGCTTCCTTCACCTGTTAATCGGAGCTAATGTGCGTATGATTTGCCACGTCAACAGCCACTCGTCTATTATTCAGGATCATATCACATACTTGTTCAGTATTGGCATCAGTTACGGCTGCAGATGGACGCCCGAATCTTTCTTCATCCTTCACGCTCGTGCGACCCCTTTTGAACTGTTCACTTCACTGGTAAACACTTCGCTGTGGCAAAACATTGTCTCCATATTGTGATACGAATGGAATGGCGTATGGCTTTTAGTGCCGGGAGTGTCCGAAGACATTTTCGGCTCGCCAACAAGGTTTCAGCATTATCAGATCAGTGCAACTTGCACCGTTGTGTCGTTTGGGATTGCAGCGCGGAGGAACAGCGTTCCTTAATCCGTTTTTGTGGTCTGAGGGTGTACCAGGAGCGAAAAATTCATAGGAGACTTTCATTATAATACGGAGTCCGTATTATGTCAGATTATGAAAACGTGACCATTTAAAAGATCTTAAGCGACACTATGATTATATTAAATATCACTACTGAGGATGCACCTATGATTTAAACTAAATATTCAGCTTATAGTGGAGATAATGATTATTAATTTGCATCATTATTATATCTTTAAAAACTTTCTAAGTACAATATTTTGAATACTCCTTCCAACACCTAGCTAACACGCTGTAATAGAAATCCTATGCAAATCCAGTCGAGCAATATGAATAATTCTACGTTCTAGGCTATTTTACACGAAATGTTCTTAGCAAGACTGAGACAGAGTATCTTGAGTTGTTTTCAGTCCACGGTGTAGTCAGTAGGCGGTTATGGATATTCGTTTACTCATCAGATGTTATCTTCTTAGTCAGACATAGTGGTGGTGTGTAGATCCATGTCGCTGTTTATCTGGTAAGGTTCGAAGAATTCTTGAGTTGGATGTCCCATGTCGTCATCTTGTTTCTCCTCGCTTGAAGTTCGATAGCTGCAGCCCTTGTCGAAATATATGAAACTGGTGTGAGACTTTTTAGAATACAAGTGTGTTGAACGGGTTTCTAATCACATCAACAATCATTGTGATACTTAACTCCTCTCTGCGGTCGCGATGATAAATAGGGGGGTGAAAATTAGCGTGCCGCTGTTTTTATGGTCGAATATTAAACTTTGTGAGAAAATATAGCACTTGTCTCAGTAATCACGAGAATAATTAATTAGGCGTTGAAATATACAGAAATATGCCTGTAATAACTTATAATCTTTGTACTGAAGTTCTACAAGCTAGTTCTAACACACGAATTATTTATATTAATACCAGCAAATTTACCCGTGCTTCGCTACGGTATTCTACATTGTATACGGATATCGATGTAAATTACAGTACATGAGGTGTATAAGACCTTTCTTTAAATTGCATGTCTTTAGAGTTAACCGAGAACAGCATAGGGAGGTCCACATATCTTGTTTCCGTTGTTAAGTGCGAGTTTGCGAAGTTATGATGATAGCTGCAGATCCAGTTGCCTACTGCCATTCACAATCGAGTTGGAAATTTTCATTATAATGATAGGCCCCATTTCTACTTCCAGACAGTTTATGGTTGAGGAATTTATATTATATTGGCAGGCATCATCCATACATCCAGTCAAAATTGAGTTGTGTTGTTAAAATTTTAATGACAGGCCCCTACTCCTAATACCAATCAGGTTACTGCCAGTAACACCGAGTTGGTGAGTTTCCGTTATAGTGGCAGGTCCCTATGCCTAACGCCAGTCACATTTTAGATCGGTTAATTACTTTATAATGCCAAACACAATCGGGTTAAGGAGTATTGAAAATATTGCATGCTCCTTGCGTCCTGCCAGTCAAATCGAGTTTGAGAAGGACCCCATTCGTACTGGCACTCAAAGTCGATGTGGGAAGTACTGATAGAAGGCTGACATGCTGACAGTCACTATCTATTTGTAAAGTATTAACTGCAAGGGCAGACACACCTTTTCTAGATTGCTAAAAATCGACTTTATTGAATAAATATAGATCGACATACGAAATGCATCTTTACAATATTTCAGAACATAATTTACAGATTAACTGCTGATAAACGGTGTATCATATCGACAAACGGACTATACGGTTTGACGCCTCATTTAGTGTCTAAATGGCTTGTGCTATGATATTTTCTCTTATTTCATCTATTTATGGGTAAGATTGAGTTTAAAACGTTGCATAAGGTGAAATTTGGGTAAGATTTTTCTCATAGTGTGTTACTTTCGGGATACTTATGTGTCAGCTATAGACAAAGAATTGGGTTCACATATGACTACTGGGTGGTCCAGTGTTCGTATAGAATTTGATGATCCTATCTCTCCTGTAAATGATTCAAACTATCAATTATACGTGTAAAAGTTGCAAAATTTACGTAAAATCGAGAAAGAGAGACAAATCTAACGTATAAGGGAGAGAAAAATACGACCAAAGATATCCGGAGTGTCACTATTCATCTCAGCGACCTCGAAAAGAATGGATTCGACATTATTTTCGATTATTTTTTATAGATCACTCCCCCCTCGCTCCCAACACAAAAGGGGGCTGAACTTGGACTTTAAGACATTCCGCAATGTTACTATTCACCTCAGCGACCCAGGAAACTATGGATTTGACACTATTTTCGGAAATGTTGTACAGTATATCTCACTCCCCCCTCACTCTCACCCCAAAAGGGGCACACCATTAACTTCCAAAAATATCCTTAATATTTACTATTCATCTCAGCGACCCCAAAAACTATGGATTCGACACTATTTTTGACTGTTTCTATATCTTACTCCCTCCGCTAACCCCCGCCCCGAAAGGGGCTGAACTTGACTTCCAAACACATCCGAAGTGTTAGTATTCATCTCAGCAACACCGAAAACTATGGATTTGACACTGTTTTATATCATGTTTTTAATCTCACTCCCTCCTCGCCCCTACCCTAAAGGGGGCTGAACTTGGATTTTATAAAAATTCCGGAGTGTCACTATTTATCTCAGCGATCCCGTAACATATGGATACTATTCTTGATTCTTTAAAACTAAACCCGCTGAACCCCCACCCCACGGGTGGTAGGGATGGCTTACCCCCACAGTGATCGTCTCCAGATAGTTTGTCATAAGTGTACCAAGTTTGGTTGAAATTGCTCCAGTGGTTTAGGAGAAAATGTGTCATTTACACGCACACCCATTGTCATATATAGTAAGATTTAAAGGTAGACGGGCTGTACTATTTTACGTCATAGGCGCAGTGACGTACAATTTTCTTCGCGAGTACACGACATGAACTTCAAGAAAAAATAAATAGATAGATAAATAGTTACCAATTGTATGTATAATTTTTTGACGGATTTGTTGTAAAGAAAACGTAATTTTCATGGGAAATTAATTTTTTGTTTATTCAAAGTATTGGTCATAGTCTTCTACACACTTCGCTAATCTTTCAGGTAAGTTATGATCACCATGCCAGAAAAAGTGCTTGTCTTTTGCGGCAAATCATTCATCGAGCTATTTCCAACTTCCTTGAAGTTGCTGAAGTGCTGCTCTGCGAGCGCGTGCCCCAATGATGTGAAGAGGCAATAGATGGTGCCAGGTCGGAGCAGTATGCCGGGTGCGGAATGATGTCCCATCCAAGCGATTCCAAGGTGTCTTTCACTGGTTTCGCTGTGCGAGACGGCGCATCGTCGTGTAACAAAATCACTTTGCCATGTTTTCTGACCAGCGTTGTGCATTAACGGTTTCGCCGGGCATCAAGACCGTTCTGGTCCCACCAAACACAAAGCATGGTCTTCTTGCCGAAGTGATTTGGCCTCGGTGTTGAAGGACTGTCTTCTCCAAGTGACAGCCACGAATTTCTCCCCTTCGGGTTTTCAAAATAAATTCACTTTTCGTCCCCCGTCACAATCCAGTAAGGAAATGATTTTCTTTCGTATCGTTGAAGCAGCATTTTACAAGTAACTTTGCGATTTCCCATTTGCCGTTCATCCAAAATTTTTGAAACCCATTTATCGAGTTCATTGATCTTCCCCTTTGACCGTAAACGTCTGCTGATTGCTCCTTGTTAAACATTTAATGCTTGTGACAACTGCTGCTGAGTTTGAGTTGGGTCATCTTCCAATAACGCCTGCAATTGCTCGTCTTCGCACTTTTGTGGTCTATCAGAGCGCGCACTGCCTTTCACATTCAAATCACCACGATTAAATTATCGAAACCATGTCTCACATGTTCTAATCGATGGAGCGTGTCCACCGTATGTTTCTATCAGCAAACGATGACTTTCCACAGACTTTTTTCTTTTAATGAAATAAAATAAGAAACGCGTGCCGCAAATGTTCTTTTTCAGGCACAAACGTCGACATGATCCCTGAACGATACAACACAGACGCTAGTGTTTATTTTTTTGCAAGTTGCTTTACGTCGCACCGACACAGATAGGTCTCATGGCGACGATGGAACAGTAAAGGGCTAGAAGTCGGAAGGAAGCGGCCGTGGTCTTATTTTAGGTACAACTCCAGCATTTGCCTGATGCGAAAATGGTAAACCACGGAAAACCATCTTCAGGGCTGCCGACAGTGGGGATCGAACCCACTATCTTCCGAATACTGGATACTGGTCGCACTTAAGCGACTGCAGCTATCGAGCTCGGTACGCTAGTGTTTGGCGGACTCAACTTGTGTGTGTTGGTATCTTAATATCAGACGAACAAACTGACATTTGTGTCAAATTCATACGCTGCGTACTGTTCGCTGGCGCCATCTCATTCTGAAACCGGAAACAACTTATGCATACACTTGGTAGATAGACACACAGGCAGACATATATATAGATATAGACAGACAGACAGACAGATAGATAGATAGATAAGTAGATAGATATTTATTTGTAGCGAAGTTAGGACCCTGCGCCCTTTCTCAAAATTAACCCCACAATTCACTAAAATACTACAAAATTTATAGCAACGGACAATAATAATCTATATACAGATTTTAGCGGTATACGTGCAGATATTTCTTGTTGCAATAGAGATCGATGTGACGAACCACTGTACAAATATTTTGGTAATCGTCGGAAGTAACTTTAGTGAGCAAATGGGTTTTTGGTTTTAGAGTAGATAATACGCCTCTTTGTTATGAATGGATAGCTCTTCTTTGTTTATGTATATGGGCAGCATGTTCCCGATAACAGACGAAGGCTGGTGCTACTGTTTCATGTTATGTTGCAGAACAGTCTTCCCAAACCAGTTTTGTTTATTTAGAGGCAGCCTGTCTACGATAGATTGTTAGTATTTAGTTTCCATTTCAAGATCTTTAGACGCCCTTGGTCATCGATCTCGGTTAATGGAGATGTATCAATTATCCGATGTTAATTTGGGTTATGTCCTTTTGGGGGATTGGGGTATCTGTGGAAATCATCCAAATGCTCTAGTGAGTGTGAAAATGGCCTTACCATCTGTGCCGGAGCGGGATCTGTAAGATTGTATGGTATTATAATTATTCGAGCTACTATTTCCGTTTAGCATTACATAAGGGGAGAATGAACAAGGCAAAATCATGCTGACCGATACGTAAACGATGTTTCTTGCGTCTAAGATATCATGCACGGGATGGGATATCTAGATGAGTAGTACTGTAAGTAAATTATTAAAGCACATCGAACGTTTTGTTTCATACGGATAATGTACTTGTTATTAAACTACACAAATTAAACGTACCTACAATTCATCCTTCCAAACTAAAAAAACATGCATGATGGTAAAATAGAGCATTATAACTTATTTCTGCGTTTGCAGTGCTTTACGGGCGGAGTGGCTCAGACGGTTAAAGCACTGGCTTCCTGGTCCCTACTTGGCAGGCTTGATCTGGCTCAGTATAGTGGTATGTGAAGCTACTCAAATACGTCAGCTTCCTATCAGTAGACTTATTGGCATGTTAAAGAATATATGTGGGCTAAATTTCCGGCACCTCAGACTCTCCGGCCAAAATTCCTTTACCTCGGATTCTCCGAAAAGCGTAAAAAGGCGTAAGCAAATAACATTGTTGTTATTATTATCATTGTTCTTCTTCTTATTATTATTAAAATAAAAGTTAACCGTCACACTCAAACTTTGTAGCTCTTAATTTGTCAAAATACACGAAAAAGAAAATAGTGAACTGTCAACAATCCCGAATTATTAATCATAATTCTGAACATAACGCCGAATTTACTGGAACATGTGCATGAACGTTCGAAGTTACTGTTCTGCTCCTTCACAGGAAATACTCGAAATACTCGAAAAGACTTCCATGTGATGACACCATAAAGACCTCACCCGTCTCCACACCTGCACGTCAGCTCTTACAGTTGCGACGGCACCCCAATTGCTTTGTCTTAGAGTTACTTCATCGGCAATTTCCACTTGGTACACCAAGTCTTTGAGGTGCCCCCAGAAATAAAAATCTAGTTGATTTAAATCGGAGGACCTCTATGGCCAGCTGACGGGACTATAACGACCAACCCAGCGATTGGGGAAACGGCATTCTAGCGATATATGCGTACTGACGTGAGGAGAAGCATCGTGCATGGGCCCATCTGCTTACGTATCTGTAGTGGAACGTCGTCCGGAGGCTCTGGCCCTCAGTTGGCCCATTCGAAGAAAGGAGAAGAATAATAAGTAGAAGAATTGACTACTCGTAATTAATCCTCTGCCTAGAAAACACTTAATCAACGTGTATTACAATGGATCCCAACAGGTGTATAATGTCCTAAATATGTTGAAACGAATGCTCCAATGCCGGTTTGATAAAATGGACGGTAGAGCGCTGGCCTTCTGATCGCAACGTTGTAGGTCCGAACCTGCTCAGTCCGGTGATATTTGAAGGTGCTCAAATACGTCAGCCTCGCATCGGTAGATTTAGTAGCATGTCAAAGGACAAAATTCTGGCATGTCGGTGTCACCGCAAACCGCGAAAATAGTTAGTGGGACGTAAAGACTTACGAAAGCTAGACCGATTTACGAGTACAGCAAGACCTCGTTTCACACGTGCGCTGCCACCCGTCTTCGCAAGCGCCTAGAGGAAGAGCACAGCAACATGATCTGTGTTAAATGACAAAGAGGTTCAACAACCCCGGCGCCGACAATACTTATGAATGGACGAGTGTGTGTTCGTATATTTCACCTTGCAGCTACAACCAACCACTGCTGACCACTGGTATTTGTGTGCAGTATTAGCCTCGATTCTACCATCGTACACTACAGTGATTGCGTGTCTGTAGCTGTGGTGGTATGGGAGATGTTGGGCTTGAAATTGGCTGACTTCGTCATTGAATATATTAAAATGAGTGAGAATTTACTGGAAGGATCGGAGTGAAAATGTACTCTAGAAGGCTGTGATGTGTATTCCTTGGCTATTTGTACCATCTTTAATTCATCTTGCAGGAGTGTGGTGATCTCAGTACCAAAACATTTTGCTGCTTGAGTACATCTATGAGTATTTTCTGTAACTCTTGAAAATAAAGCGGATGTTTACTGAAACAGCTCCTTAAAATATCATTGAGCAGTAATACTAACGAACAAAGGAAAAGGAAAATCGGTTTTCATACCATGAATTCCATGATTCAAATGATTTGTCATTTTGTTTCAAACGAGTAAAATGTCGTATGGTATGACTATCAATAAGGCTCAGGATTAACCATTCCACAATTCTGTACCTGAGAACCAGACTATCTTAAGTCCAAATGGTAAGTTTAACAGTAGAACCAGAAAACGAACTTTTACTCAGAACTCTCCCTACAAGGTCGTAACAAAAGGCTTTATCTTACATGTATATAATCATAGGCACTTGTACTTCATACTGTGATGACGGGGTTTTGTTCTCTCATCTTTTAAATACTTTTGTGGACTTAAGATATCTGTTTTTCAGGATGTGAAGAGGACTTAGGATAGAAGAAGACATGTTAAACTATAAAATTACAGTGCTAACTCCTTTCACATTGACTTTATTATGAACATACACATAATTACAAGGAAGAAAACATCAATAAAATTCAGTACAGCATTGAGCGCTACTGCGCTTATGTTAAAGTTTATAGATCATGAGCCAAAACTGCTAACCAGGCAATTTTTATTCCGAGTCAGGGTAGTATTCTGTGACGGATTCTTCAGTCTTGAGATTCCTGAAATACAAGTGATATTCTTCTGGAACCCACTTCAAAATGGTGCACAAATACTTATACTTTTCTTTACTAATTGACTTCTTAACAGTTCTAATCACAGGAAGAGTTTGTGGGAAAGATGTCCTGGCACTTCTGGTATTCCTCCTCAAATCGACTTCTTGGAACATTTCATCCTGGAACGAGGTTTTGTACTGATAGGTGTATGGTTTGTCTTTTCTCACCTGGATCCAAACTATTTCAGAAATATGTGCGTTTTCTCCCAAGAGTGTTTTTCTTCCTCAGAAAAATCATATTGGTGGCTTTGCTTGAAATACCCAAGAAATCTTTGAATTCTGCCAAACACATTCTTTCAACTTCGAGATATTTTCCACTTTCTTCTACTAAGTTTATCCAATCATTACAAGTGAAGATGTTTTGTGTCTCAATCCTTTTCTTCTTCCTTTCAATAATGCTGTGTACAGTACCCACTTCCATGTGGGTATGCCCACGTAACAAGTACTTGTGGTTAATAACTTGCAAATTTTTCCATTTTGAAATAAGCCAGGAGTACATGATAATCATTTGATGATTTCTGTTCTGACCTGAACAGTTATATGACAAGACAGTGCATCATGCAATAGGACTGTCTTAGTGTGGAATCATATAGAGTATAGTTCAGTGTCCATGACTTCCTGAGGTAGTAGCACTCTGAATTTGTTAGATATGGTGTCGGTAAACATTTTTTTGGGTCCACCATTACGACTTTCTCGTTTTCGCCGCAAGTTTCCTTGTCATTTGCTTTCATTTTGTAGCGGCGGGTGGCTTCTTCCAAGTGCTCTTTCTTCCTTTCCATAATTTCAGATATCTCATGTTGTGTGGTCGATGGTTGGTTTATCTGGATATTTTATTAATCGCACTTGTCACATGTATCGTTATCTGGCAACTTAAAAGCGATGTTATACTCTTCATTGATCATTTTTCAAAACAACCATTCTTTTGCTGCTAGTTTTCCTTCCCTGGTACATTCTTGGCAGTATAAAGAATACATTTTTTTTGGATTCAGTTCACTTCCTATATACTACTTCTTCGTTCGTTCCCTGCTGTAATGACTCTCATAAGCTGGATATCTGTCAATATGTGCTCTAATGTCATGACAAAGCTCTTCTGAGATTTTATTTGATGGCGTGTGTTTACCTCTTCCATCAACTTCAATCATACCACACCCACTGGCCTTTTTCAAGGCAGTTTTCACCATTTGAATACTTATCCCCAGTGTATTTGAAAACATTCCTTAACAAACGGGGATTTTATTGTTTGACACGTTTAAATGATAAACATTTCTTGCTGTTCTTTGCCGTTGTGTCTCATGACATCGAGGCCTATGCCTTATAACTAGTTTTTCCTCCACAAGGGAAATGATGTACTGTCTCATAAGGTCCCAACTCTTCTCTGCGCTTCAAAATTCATTAAATATTTGCTGTCTTTCAACCTCAGTTACCTTTGTTGAACATTTCATTCTGCAGTTTCTACATTCAGAACGAAGGACACGCTTACCAACTAACTTACCAGCTGAAGAGACACATTCATCTCCACCTAATAACTTTACTTTCCTCACATTCTTCTTCCACAAAAAATTATTTCTTTTCCTTTTCCTACAACCATTCTTTTTATTTTCAAAATCATCTTCGGAATTTGAGTACGGAACCAATCTAGCACCAGTTGTACGAGAGGGGAGCAAAAATGTTCCGCTCACTGTTTCCTTGATGTCACGAACAGAAGAAAGGGCACTGGATGGGGTATCATTAGAGTCATTCAGCAACGAATGCTCTTGTGGGGACTGTGATCTCTTACCAGAACTACCCACAAGTTGAAATCTCTTCAGCAACAAGCGGCGGGTAAATAGGCGTGGAGACTTGATCATTGTAACCTACGTCAGTGTAATGCGAATTCACTTTAACACATTCTAATTGAGTATAAATCTATTCTCCTCTATCTTCTTCTTCTTCTTCTTCTTCTTCACAAAATCGGGCATCGTAACAGTAGGGGCCTGTGGACAAAAAATATTTTTAAGCTACTATCCAACAGATAAAAGCACACGCAAGAATAACAGTTCTTGAACAAATTGCATGACTCTTAAAAACAATGTTTTCTCAAATACAGTATAACCTTTCATGAGTAGAAAGTGCGATGAACTTAATACTTACTTCCACTTTTTTTATCTACATGTAGATTCATAGCAGGAAAGGCAGTTTCTGTTCCCTTAAGCTCATTGATTAACAAGCTGATTACTGTGAGGCTCATAAAGAGGAAGACTCTTTTCTAAAACGTCAACAAATTACTTTTCAATATCTGTAGAGCATAGAAATATGAATACATTGTAATAATCAATATTATTCTTACCTCCTGGACACTGGTTTAGCTGCAGTGCAAGATCAACCAACATCCGTCCACGACTCATTGCTTCTTATGAATGAAACCGAGCAGAAAATGCAAAACAATGGTAATATTCCTGCCTAAATCAACAAAACCCTTGTCAATAATGTGACTTGAACTACAATGGTAACACAAAATCTTAATGCCAAACTATCTTAAACGGACTTAGGCTATTGCAAGTTATGATTTGCTTAGAACCAAAGTATCGTAAGTGGACTTAGGATAAGTTGGCTCACAGGATTCTCAGGACTAAAGATTATATTGACACTGCTAATTCGTAAAATTATTGTTTTACAAGACTTAACATAGTCTGGCTCAATAAAGCGCTCCTTCATCATCTACACTCCGGATTATCTCAAAAAGGCAAAAAATGGACTTAAGATAGTCTGGTTCTCAGGTACAGAATTGTGGAGTTAATTTGAAGGATTCCTGTTTCACACATAGTCAGCTCTATGTTGCTTTCTCTCTCTTCGCTGCTAATTTGGAATAAAATGAACGTAGAATTTAATGAAAGTGACAAGAAGAAGGTTTTATTAAGAAACAGCTCATATCAGGGTTGAATTTTGAGTTATTTATTGAATTGTTGTGCCATCATTTGGACCGGGTCAGAAGTGAGCCTGTGCCATTATTCCGTTAAGTTTGCACACTGATCATTCCAATCAGTGCATCAGAATAGGGATCGAATAGCTGGAATACTATGATGAACCAGTTTGTTACGTACCAGAAGTATCAGAAAATGCATGAACAATGGGAATGGCATGCTAAAGGAGAAAGTTATCTAACTCCCCAGCTATTTCCGCCAATATTCAGGCAGGTTGTTATACTCGGTACACAGCAGTAATACCATCTATCGCAGATGAGTGGCAGCGTAAGGGAGAAAGAACATCACAACAAACAATGGTCAATGTAATGCGCTTTCGATATTGAAGGCCTTCACATTGAGCTTCCTTCAGATTCTGAAATGTCGCTCTTATCACATTCGGTACGGTAAAACTGAATAAAACATAAATGAGCGGAAATTGTATCTCTTGCCCCCATCATGCTGGGCTCAGCTCGCCGGTGAGCGAGAGTCTCAGAGGTAGACCATTCGCTTATCGGCTGTGCAGAAAATTTTAAAGGCAGGAATAGATGAAGGACTAGCGACAAATGAAAAGAAACTAAAATAGGTTTATACATTTATTAAAACTATCACTCTTCCAATAAACAATTAAATTTACAAAATCTGAGACTAATTCTTGAAAATCTCTTCTCTTCGTGCTATTGTCTATAAGGAATCTTGATCAAATTAAAGCTCAACGACTGTTCTTGTCTGTAATAATAATAATATGGATCATTAATTTACTATAAACTGGATTGAAAATCAAAACACCATCTGGTATCACTCTCTCCAATAATGATAATCAAATTGCTTAAATTAAAATATTCCTTCTGGATCTCACTTAATTCTACAAGGATTATTAAAATTATTGAAAAATGTTTAATTCAAGAAATTGTGGTTAATAAGTCTTCCTTAGACTTTCCCTTCATCAATCAATTCATTTTTATAATTATTAAGTGACTGAACTTCTCATAATTAATTCTTATTTGATCTCATATCAACCTAAACGTTACTCGTTGTTATGCAATAAGTGACTGTACAATAACTAAAAATTCAGCCTTCTCTTATTCAATTGATTTTAGTGAATTAGATCCTAATCTACCTTAAATTATAATAAAATCTAAAGATTCATAATTCATCAAATCACGGACACGCGAAAATAACGTAAACCGGTCAAAATTTGACGCGCGCAGTGGAGAACATCATCGTAAAACCATTCAAGAAATATTCACAAAACACAGAATATAATCAAATCACACATCACACATTCACACATAGGTACACGACAATATTACAATATTATTTACACGAACACTAACCCATTATTATTAAATTTTGGATTTATTCCAAATTAGGGAAATCATTCTCTAGATGACAATATGATGTATATTCCAGGTATCGATCTAGAACGTGATAGAGTTGAGGTTATCACTTTTATGCAGAAATTAATTATACAACAATGTTCAAGGGAATCCTTTAAACAGAAATCATTCAAAATAAGCAAGTAAAATACCTACAGCACAGGTCAAAATATTAGAATACGCACTTACGGTACATGAGTTGCGGCATTTATTCTTATTCTCCTACTAGATCGTGGCTCTCGATTAATCTGCACTCAAGCTCGAAGAAATCATGTCCAGTGACACATTTCTTCCAAAATGGCTCTAATGGATGCATAAATTATCACACAATATATAATGCCCATTTGCAAGTCATAATAAAATTAATAGCACAGTAAAATGTACGTATAATTCATCATTACTCCGTCCGGAGGATGCCATGTTCCAGGCCTACTTTACATAAAGTGAGCACACGATAATTCTTTCCAAGAACAACCCAACATTAAACCCATGACCTTATTCAAATTTTATCCCGTAATTAGGTTTAATTATTTTTACTCATTATTATTATTATATTTATTGACCGTGCCTAATCACACTTGCAAAGCTATCGTACGAAATTATTCAGATGACTCTAAACGAACTAAAGTCCACAGAAATGTCGTATAATCGTAGAATGAAATTTGACACTTAGAAAAACACTAGAACACTGTCCTAATCTGTCTCAATTAATTTTCAAACTATTTCAAAATCATTCAAGATTAACGCGGAGGTCATTTGCTTTTATTTCTCCTGCCGTCTTAAATTTTTAGGACAGTTGAGGTCTCTCTCGATGACATTCACTCTTATCTCTAACTAATAGAACCGAATACAAATTCATTCCAGAGCACAAACTACCTCCCACCGAGGAAAGAAGAATGAAAAGTCAAACTACTGCTAAACTAATAGAAAATCTAAATGAATAAGGTAAGGCTACGTTTTACAGACATTTTACAGAAAGATAGAAAGATGAATTCTTAAAGAATACTCATGTGGCTGGTGTTAACTGGATTCTGGCTGATGACCTAGTACGTGGTCACATCACCTTCCGTCGAACAAAGTCTTGCCCATGTCCGACGCCTTACATAATTAGTGACTCATGGAGGAGATGAAGGTGCACAGGAAACAGTAGGATTCATCTCGGAAAGGGATAGCCATCTTGAAGCGAGCTCGATCCAACGACCTTCCTTCTTCTGAGTTCTCGTAGAAAAGCTGAAACAAATGAAAGTCTTAGCAATAGTCCAGGATACAAACGCGATGTTTAATAATTTGGAGATGGACACTTATCTTATGACAGTCATAAATAAATCGTAGAGAAGTTTTTCAAATGCCTGAATTGCAGTTTATTCACTCCTCAGTGCCTTCTCTAATGCAAAATCTTCCAGTAAAGCAAACGACGTCCAGTCTCTACCGTAGCTGCATTCAGAGTAACGCTCAAATCAAGTGTTTAGAAGTAAAACCCCTCTATAAAATTTCCTTTGGAATTACCATAAATTCACTGTCTTAAGACGGAGGTGTGCCTCTTGATTATATCTGATTGGTGGATCTGTTGCATTCCTGTGAAGGTTGTCATTTTTATTGGCTGCCCTAGTTTCACGTCACACGACCTTGCAATTATTAATCGATTATAATCACGCTGCCCGCCTGACCACGTGGCACACACACATGTGTCTGAAGGACACCTAACAGGAATTTCACCCTGCTTCCTCGTTCTCTTGGTAGGTTGGGAAAACCGGTTCGCAGGCGGCTTGTTCATGCTAGCACGGGAGTGTAAAATCTCACCCTCCTGGCGATCGAAATAATGTTTCAACTCACTGATGAAATAAATCATTCTCCCTTAATAAATTATTTCCACTTTTGAAGGGGACACACTATAACTTGTGTTATGTAGTACTTTTCGATAGGACCAAAACATAGGTATTTAAAATTAAATTTTAGGCACCTTCCCTAAACAACCATTTCATCCAGGGTGAATATAATTGTTTAAAGCTTAGACTGTAGGTTGTCTTGAGCTAGGCGTAATCATTTATATAATATACAAAATAAGAGTTGTGTCTGTAAATTGCTCATAATTTAAAAAGAATGGTATTTTTGTATCGGACGTGTCCGCAGTAACAATGAAACCCGTTCGGCGTAGATCTCACAGAGTGGTTGGTGGGTCGTGAAGTCCATAAACAGCCTTTCTTTAATTTATCCCAAACTTTTTCGATAGGGTTCAGTCCGACTCGTTGGCTGAATGGGTAGCATACTGGCCTTCGGTTCAGAGGGTACCGGGTTCGATTCCCAGCTGGGTCAGGGATTTTAATCGGTTCTGATTAAATCTTCTGTCTTGGAGACTGGGTATGTGTGTCCGTCCCAACATTATCCTCTTCATATTCATACATAACACTACACTACCAACCACCACAGAAACACGCAATAGTCATTACGTCCCTCCATATAATGTTGACGTCAGGAAGGGCATCCGGCTTTAAAACAGGGCCAAATCCACATGTGTTGCAAAAGTGGTAGGAAAGGAAGAAGATATTCGATAGGGTTCATCTCCGGGAAACGCGGCGGCCATCTATTCTAGTGATGTCCGCTCGATGGATGTGCGCATTATCGTCCATTATCTCTATATCGTGCAGCCGTGACGTTTTCCTGCATACAGTCGCTCCCTATACATCAGGGAACCACCACCTTGCAGCACGTGGTGGACAGTGCGTCTGAGACGTGAAGACTGACCAGATTGCCTTCAAACATGTTGCCGACGATCGTCAGGAACAAATCTTATGCGATATTTAACGGCAGAATGACTTCATGTCAGTTCTGAAGAGACCATTCAGCATAACTGTGGACCAATCCGTCCTGCACTCTATGACGTTTGAGGTTCGACTGCAGTCGTAGCACTTGGATAACCAGTGCGAAGCAAGTCATCAACAGTTCCTGTCTTCCTGTACCGCTTCCTTGGTAGAACCACATAACTTTGATTACGACCCACACGTCAAGCAACTGCCCTTGGTGATAATGTCTACATGTTCACATTGTACGACGTGCCATCCTTACCAGTTCACTGCACCATTCAGAACACACTTCGAATGATTCCACATTAGTTCTACAACTTCAACTGAAATACCGCCTTCCATTTGAGCGTGGCGTTCTGCCTGTAGGTAGGAGTGCGTGCTATTGGGAGGATGTACACAAACATTTTCTCGTCTGCACAGAACAGGAACACAGTTAAGTAACACACTGAGTTGATGCAAGTGTATTTCTGATGTGTATGCGACTGTCACTATCAATGTACAATAAACTAAAACTACAGGATTGCAAACTTTCATTGAAAAGAATTCCACATGCATTGCGCCGGGATTAAACTGTGGCCTTTTCAGTGCGATGCGAGAGCCGAAGTCAGTCCGCTGACTACACCCCCGTTTGGATTTGCTATTAAGGCGATTGACATCCCACCTTGTCAAGTGACGGGATCTATCGATTTTCTTTTCTTATATCAGCCACCTGTGACCCGCAATAAAGTATGTTTACCGCTCGTGTGATAGGGAAAGAGAGCTGACCTGTTATGCCCATCTACGAGAACTTCTATCTCCTATTTTTATAAAAGCAGTGTAAAGGAAACCATGTGGTACTTTAATAATTCTCGACAATATCAAATTACAGTGTTATATACGTCAAAATAGTCACATGAACACCTTACGAGTATTATAGGGAAACAGCATGGCTTTGAGTGCAAGACCATCGCAAACTTAACTCATTAACCCTTCTCCACTGAATATTCAGTTTAGGTAAGTCAAAAATTTTATTTCTTCATTCTATAATTTTCTCTCATCATATCATCACAACAGTACATTATCCGGTTCCTCTAATACTATACCTTTATATCGTGCTATTATCTATAACTGCTCTATCGGAATCTCTGCTGCTAAGTCATGGAATTCCTTCCCTCTCAACATTAACTACGTGAATTCCCTTAATAAATTTCGGGTAGATTGCCAAGGGTACTTACTTGATTCATCAAACTGATTTGTCGAATGACCGAGGTATGAATGTGTGAGTGCATCTGGGACAGGGTAAAAGTATGCTATGTAGAGGCGGGTTTATCTATAAGAGATTCCACATACTGGTTCTGGGACCATAACCGATTCTTCTGACCCTTTTCTTACCGCTTTATCTGCTTTTTCATTACCTTCTATGCCTGCATGCCCAGGTACCCATATTATTTTATCAGGGTTGTATTCTCAAAGCTTCAGGAGAAATGTATGATAATACCAAACAATTTTGGATGTAACCCGGACAACTTCAAATGCTTTAATGGCTGTTTGGCTATCTATAAGTATAAAAATATTCGTATATCTGTAGTTCATTTTCAGGCTTTCCTCAAGGCATTTGGTAATGGCTATCACTTCTGCTTGGAGAACTGTAGTGTGTCTGTCCAGGTTCATTTGGATTGATCTCTAAAAACTTTCAAAGTTGATTCCTCCTCCTGTTCCCTCCTCAATCCTTGAGCCATCTGTCCACCACACTATATCTTCCCTATCAGTTTTCCATGTGTTAATGTCTTTCAGTTATCTGGGTCTCAAATGGGTTCTGAAAGATATACTTTGGAATCATATAATCAGCTTGTATGTGTAAAACGTCCCCCATTATTACTCTGTTGACTTTACAGTGACGAAGAGTGGGCCTTTGAGCCATCCAGCATCCGTTTTGCTCCAGTCGATATGAACTCATTCTAGCCTGTCCCTCTCTAAAGTTACTTAGTGGAGGGGGATCTACGAGAGTGTTCAAAGCTTCTGTCGGTGTAGTTTTCATTGCCCCAATTATGGCTATACATGCCATTATCTGAAGGCTATTTAGTTTGCTGCTGACGTTTTCATGACTTGCTTTCTTCCACCAGATGATTGCTGCATAGGCCATCAGTGCTGTAATGATCATTGTGTATATCCGCATTACCATTGCCGGCTTTAGGCCCCATGTTGTCCCGACTGTCCTCTTGCATGCATACAGTAGGCTTTTAGCCCGGGTTGTGTTTCTTTCTATGTGTGGATTCCAGGTTAACATTTTGTCTAATTTTACTCGTAAGTACAACACCTGTTTTTCCATACAGATGTCTTGCCCAAAGAGCTTCGTTGTTCTCGTGCCCACTAATTTCTTCCTTCTTGTGAAAAGTACCAATGTATCTTGCTCGGGTTGACTGTGAGTTGTTCTTCTCGACACCACCTTTCCACAAGGTTAAATGATCTGTGCATGAGGTCTTAGATGACACTCACCACCTTACCCCTTACCATAATAACTAGATAATCTGCATATCCTTATGTGTAAAATCACTGTTCGTTGAGCATGGCTATGATTTTGTTCACCACAAGATTCCACAGAAGGTGAGAAGAAACTCCTTCCCGTGCAAAATCTCTAGTGGCTCTAACCGTTATCGTCTCTTCAAACACAGTTTCCTTTATTTTTCTCCCGTCTAACGTGGATCTAATCCATTTTACAACAGCCTTGCTCACCCAACTTTCTTCAACAGCGTTACTAATTGAGTTGTAGAATGTATAACTGAAAGACCCTTCTATGACTATAAATGCCCCCAGAGCAATTTCTTTGTATTCTACGCTTTCCTCTAGTTTGAAAACCAATTGATGGATTGCTGTCTCATTGGATCTGCCAGGTCTATACGCAAAAAGAGTTCAATGTAATGTTCTGTTCAGTTGCACCGTTTTCCGAATGTATTTATTCAGTGTTTTTTTCATGGTTTTTAGCATGAAGGAGTTTAAACATGATGGTCGGGCATAGTTCGCCCTCCCAGGCTTCGGTATAAATACCACATTAGCTTTAGACCATGATTTCGGAACGTACCCCACAGCTAGGCGTGCTCTAAAATGGTCTATCAGGGCCTTGATTATTATCTCCCGACCTTACTGCAGGAGTTTCAGGAGTATCTCATATGGCCCCGGAACCTTTATGGGCTGAATAGTGTTGATTACCCACCTCATGTGATTAGGCTTAATTAATCGGTTGGCATAGTTCCAATCCGCTCTTCGAGCTGTGGCGTCTGTTTCAACCAGTTCTTCCCCTTCTACTTCCTCAGCCTCAGGAAAATGAAAAGCTGATAACATCTCCAGCGTCACCTTGCCCTCTGAGTGTATGTTCAATTGGGTTTTTCTAGTGTTCCCACTTGATTTATATGTATCGTTTTAAGAACATTCTGGAACCTTGCTGCTTCAGTGTTTGAATCTGCTTTCTCGCAGAACAGTCTCTAGAGTTTCTTTTTGCTCTCCGTATCTCTAGGTTATACTCAGTCAGTTTCCTATGATATACGTCCCACAACCATCTCTTGATGATATTTTGTACAACGCTCTAACCTCCTTTTTAATTTTGGCATGATTACTATTCCACCATATAATATTTTTGGAAGTTTTCTTTTCTATGAGGGTCCAGTTGTAATGGTTATGCGGCAAAAATGGCCTCTTATAATTGTTCCAATGCCTCATCCAATTTCGCCCGTCCCCTTACGTTCGTTTGGATCTTTTGTACAGTCTGTATTACAACTTATATGTATCCACCCTAGTACGTACTTTTAGTATCTCTGTACGTTTCAATATCACATTGTCTCGCACCTATTGCAAATTGGATGTGCTGGTAGTCTGCGAAGGATGGCTCCTCCAGCACATCCAATTCTTAATGAAGTTCGCAGTATGCGTGGTGCTTAATGTGATGTATTTATGATTGTAGGTTTATTTCCTAGGTTTAATATTGTTCTGTTCTAATAATAAACTATAGTAAGGACTCCCCTCTTGCATTTCAGTTAATACTGCCCCATGCACTGCTCCTCTTTCCTTTGCAAATTAAGTCTTCAATATCTTCCGATGGAGACGGATCCGTTGAGTAGTATGGAAGGTACGCAGAGCCTGTCGTTATTTCTCTGGATCCTTCCTAATTTCCAAGTTTTATCTTGGCGGCCACTAGATCCCTTGAACAATGTTCCTGCAATAGAAGGCATTTTAATTTTCTGCTTACCAAGTGGACATGTTCCGGGCATATCCGAAATGATGCCGTACGTTAGCTTACCTCCAGATTCGGCCAGTCCTGCTACTCTGCCTATAACTACCCATGGCTCTTCTACAAGAGCTATGTCGATGGCCTCGGACTTGAACTTCGTGACAAAATTTGCGACAGCTGCTATTTTATGTTGAAGGTGGCCTGAAGAAGTTTCAGCACCATCCTTGCCAACACTAGATTTGGATTTTCCTTAATTACTTGTAATTTGATCTGCCTAAGTCCAAGCTTGGCCTTAAGGCCAATCTTATTGAGCTCTTTAATACCTCTTTCATTAAGGACCAAAACAATTGTCCTTCCTGTGTTGTCAGAAGCTGTCGCATTCAGCACTCTCCACTCTTTCATTATAAGTTTGGTGTCATGCTGATGGATTCTGATAAGAACATCTTCTACCTTCACCTTGTAAAATGGAGGTGGAAACTTGGTGATGACCTTCGCTGTGTTCAGCACCTTCTTAGCTTCTACCGCCTTCAAATTCTCCTCTTTTCCAAGGGTTGCAATTGGCTACTGTCTGTTCCAGCCAACTTTCGTTTCTGGATTTGCACAGATCAGTAGCAGTGCTCCACATCCCAGCCTTGGAGGAAGACTCGATAACACCCGTCTGATAGCGGTTTCATCTGAGCTATCAGAACCGATGAGCGCTCTATCGCGTCTTACTCCTTTAGTTTCCCATCTGGAAAGGTTTTAGGTACTATGGCTACCTTAATTGAAGTAAGTCTTTCCGAAAATGACATGACCAATGATTCTTTCTGTCTCTTGGCGGGCAGGTTTGTAGCCGAACTTGATGGCGTACTGTCCTCTGACCTTAGCCTTTTGGGCGTTGCCGGAGGGATAGTCTCTCGCCGATACCTGTTCCTTGGCTTCTTCTCCGTCCAAGTTTTAGCCACTATTTTGATTTCCTACTTCGCTCCCTTCCTTTCCTAATAGTAGGCACTGTTGCGAAGTGGTCTGTCAGTATGCAACCTGTTGAATTTTCATGCAGAAATGTTCAGTTCATTCTCTACGGACGTTCCTGATTTGGTTGTGATAGCACTCTGCTCTACTGAAGCTTCTGTTGCCGTCTCTTGTTTTGTGTTGGTGAGAGCCTGTCCTTCTGGGATTTCTGTCTCCATTTGTTCATCTTGAGCTTGCTTTCGGATGTGCTCTTCTGGAGCTTCCATGGCTTCCTTTGATGTAGGAGGTTTTGAATATGGTTCTTCCTGAGCTTCCATGTTTCAAATCATCATAAGATTTTTGCCCCTTCTAGGGTCCTGAGCGACGTCCTCACCATCCGTGATGAGGCATCCAGCCAAACATCATCCTCCCGCGACCCAGGCTCTCCGTAGTGGAAACCACGCCCCTCAGTCGTCCATCCAGCAGTCCGCCCCTGGCGCGAAGCTAGCCAGGTTAGTCCCCCTTCAGTAGGCCTACTCACGTCGCGTCGTTTCCACTTGGCATTCCAATGACTGAATTCACAGCCACGAGTTCTCCCCTAGGTTGGATTCGCCCCATTCCCAACCCGCGGCTCGTCCAGGCTACGTAAAGCAAAGTGATGTGTTTGTTCCAGCACCCCGCAGTGAGCCTTCACCTTAATCACCAGCACCACTTCAAATGAACCACCGCATCACCCATGAGGAGGAATCATAGATGCCTCTCTAGCATGTGTCGCCGCGGATTCCACTTCCAAGCCTTGGCTTGAGCTAGTAAAAATCATAATGCCTCAAAATGTTTTCTGGCAATACCTGTTTTTGGTCGACGAGAGGCATTTTGTTTCCTTCAGACCCTCCAGACAAGTCCGGCGAGACCCCACTATCCGCCACCTGGGACGCGCCCGATAAGGGAACAGGTAAAGAAAACCCCCACAGGACGTTAATGTTGCTATTTCCTCCATAATGAAACCTCAATTCACTGAATAAGAAGCGTTAAAGGATTTTGTTTGTGTCAGTTATCGCTTTCAATACGCGAGATCTTCAAAGCAGACAGTAGGCCTTTGTTAAGTTATTTGCCAATAGATGACACTAATGTTATTACGTGCAAAAAATGAGGGGCATTTTATCGAGAAAGATCCGAACATTCGAAATTCCTCCACACCCGTATCATATCTCTACCTTGGAAACACCTACAACGAAGCATCCACGATCAACATTTCTTAAGATGTATTTTCTCAAACTCAGCGGAAGGAGTTCTATCTCGTATTATCGATGGAAATAATGTGTTTTCATTCGCCAGAACGGAAGAAGGAAAGATTACTTACTTCAGTGAAAGTATTTTTTACTAAACAGTTATAGTAAGGGGGTTATCAATGCGTTGTTAGTGTAACCTACAGTACATGTGGTACTAGTTTCAGTCCCTCAAACGTTCCCGTTTTCTCATTATCTGTGGGAGGCAATAGAAGTCAAGGTGACTTAGTTCGAACTCATGCCGATTGATATGGCTGTGTACGCCATCAAGGAGAAGGAAATTTTTCTTTTAAGAGTACGAAAGTCGTGGTCCCGAGAGTTTCATTGTACGTATGTTTCTTGTAAGGAGGAGAACACGATATAACGGGCAACAACTTTTAACCGTTGAAGCAATCTCAAAATCGCTGTGAATGACAGATAAAATAGGTATTTTATATGTATAGATGACCCTATAAGGGAATCGAAAATTGAATACCTGAGATAGATGCTATGATTAACAAGGTGTTTACGGGTAATCGGGCAAGATACATGTTGCCTACAGGAAATGTATGCAGTGGAATGTTAATTATTAGACAGGGATATGCTTTACTTATAGTATGAAGAAAACTGACGGATATTTGCGATGAAAATAATTCAAAATAATTTTATGACATTAAAGAGTTGAACATTCAGCTATTTTGATCTAAGAAGGAAGGTAAATCAGAAAAAGGAACGCAACCAAGCTACTAGTTTTATGTGACTGTTCATATCGTGACCGTACACATGGAACCAGCTTGACGACGAATCCGAAATACAGGGACGTATATTTATTTCAAAAATCTCACATGAATTAGTAGAGATCCGAACGACTGCCTTGGTGAGAAAGCAGACGCGATATCACTCGGCTATCATACACTAAAAATAAAAGGTCTAAACTGAAGAGATGGAGAAGGAAATATCTTCCAGTAATACATACGTTAGACTGTGATAGCGTTAAGAAAATGGAACAATACCGCAAGTTTAATAATATAAAAAATACATGCCAGTATAACAAATGTCCTCAGAAGGACTTCAAATGTACTTACTTATTTACGACATCTCAATGACTAAAATGAGACAAAGACAACAAAAATGTAATTAAACTTCCTCGTATATTTTGCCATAACTTAAATCAGACCAATTAAAACAATAATCATGTTTGATTTCAAATTCATTTCGTCAGACTGTTTGGGTTGGGAGAATATGTTGCTCTTAAGACGTTAAAGTTAACGTTGACCATTTGATTCTTTCTATAAACCAGATCTTTCTATCTGGCAATGAATAAAATTATTCCTTTAACTTAGTGAGGTAGTCGTGCTGTCGCCTGTTAGTCCACGGTATTAACTCGTCAATTGGTCCTTGCTGAAGCCACAGACAGAAGTTCCACGGTGTTTGTGAACAATATGCGGTGCACGGCAAGTCTAATCAATTAAATCACACCATAGTTTGCAAATATCAGCCGACGACAATCGTGGGGCTAGGAGCGATCAATTAGAGCATGACGTCAGACTCGCTCCGCTTTACCATTGGTTGACGCTGTTGCTGACGTCACCAACTTCCCTCTGACGTTATTCTCAAGCCAGGTTGTGGTACTCATTGTCCACCACTGTTGACTTACTCCTTCCTGAGTTCTGATAACCTCAGCGTAGCGTTCCCCAATTGTATTTACAACAGAAGGAACACTGCTGCGGATGGAAGCTAAATTATTAGCCCGAGAATTCAAGATCTTTCATGAATTCAAGAAGCAACAATCCTGGGATATGGTTAGCTTCTTCTTCTTATTATTATTATTATTTTAATTAATTAATTTATTTATTTATTTATTTATTTATTTATTTATTTATTTATTTATTTATTTATTTATTTATTTATTTATTTATTTATTTATTTAATTTTCGTCTCACTGACTATTTTTACGATTTACGAAGATGCAAATTGAAGCGAAGTAACTTCATATAGCCCATGCTCTTGGATGACTAGAAAAGTAAGGGCTTCCATTACCATATCCTCAGCACTAACTGAGATGTGATGATTATCTCTCTCTGCCGGGCTGAGTGGCTCAGACGGTTAAGGCGCTGGCCTTCTAACCCCAACTTGGCAGGTTCGATCCTGGTTCAGTCCGGTGGTACTTGAAGGTGCTAAAATACGACAGCCCCGTGTCAGTAGATTTACTGGCACGTAAAAGAACTCCTGCGGGACTAAATTCCGGCACCTCGGCGTCTCCGAAGACCTTAAAAAGTAGTTAGTGGGACGTAAAACAAATAACATTATTATTATTATTATTATGATTATCTCTACCACCTTTGCCCCCAGGAATAACCTGGTGTTCATTTCTGGTGTAGACTGAGTGAACTTCAGGGTCATGAGCCTTATCAGAAGAGAAGTTTCGTTTCTTACTTTTCCAGGTGAACGTAGAATACCTTTACCAACTTGGCTACGCAGCCTCTAGAAGTTCTGTTTTCGTGGCAGTAAATCTATCATCATAAGGCTGGCGTATTTAATCATCTTCAAATACCTCCGTGCTGAGCTAGGATCGAACCTGCCAACATGGGATCAGAGCCACGTCTGTGCCATATTCTTCTTCTTCTTCTTCTTCTTCTTCTTATTATTATTATTATTATTATAACCAACTAGATACGACAGAGTGTTGATGTTCGGTCCAGAAAAGGGTTATTTTTTATGTGCTAATAAATTTGATGACACTTGGCTCTTACAGTTAATCAGTTGAAAAAGCCCATTAATTGTACCAAGGATTGATGCCACTACCCTGGGTTTAAAATCTAAGCATAACATTCGAGTTTTCATTGCAGCTTTTCAATGCTGAACACTGCTTCGAAGTTATAACATAAGCAAAATACGATATGAACTATAGTACGTCTAGTTAATATAAGAGGAAAAAGGCGGACATTAATTTAGTAATTATTAATAAATAACCAATTGAAGAGCGTAATTCTATACTTTTGAAACTTTAAAAGATCGGAGACGGTAAAATGCTTCCCGAAGTCAAAATATGACGTAAATTGCCTTCTGTTTACATGGGCTATGGTACATACATTGCCCCCTCTTCACCTGAGGGAGCAAATGCGCTTTCCATTTATAAATACACCCCGATAACCACATTCTCATTCCCATTTCCAGATTTACGACCGTCAGTAATATAGATTTGCGTAGATAATTCGCACAAATTACTGGGATGGTTAAAAATGTGGTTAAATGTTTTTTTTTTTTTTTATTTTTTTTTTTGCTAGTTGCTTTGCGTCGCACCGACACAGATAGGTCTTACGGCGACGATGGGACAGGAAAGGGCTAGGAGTGGGAAGGAAGTGGCCGTGGCCTTAATTGAGGTACAGCCCCAGAATTTGCCTGGTGTGAAAATGGGAAACCACGGAAAACCATCTTCAGGGCTGCCGATAGTGGGGTTCGAACCTACTATCTCCCGAATACTGGATACTAGCCGCACTTAAGCGACTGCAGCTATCGATCTCGGTAAAATGTGGTTAAATATGGTTATAATATTGGTCAGGACAGTTAAAAAACTTCGTAGCAAAAGTGTTGTGTTTTAAAAGTTACATAATGAAGTCATTAAGCAGGTAGGAATTTGAAATAAACATCTCTTACGAACTCAAGTCAAGTAATCTGTTCTTGACACTGTATTCGTACTCTTTTGGGGAAGCTAACTTCCGTCCACAGATGATGCATAACTGTTCATCCTTTTAAGTCAACGTAGATAACCACATCGTCCATTTAGATCGAACACATAACCTTCGTACGAATACTAAACGTCGCCCCCCACGGTGTACCCAGTAGCGGACTTGAAGATTGCATGTCCTTGGTGAAGGGGAAGTAATTTACGTCCATCTCCCCCAGAAAACAGGAAGCAACTTATAGAAAGGTAAACACCCTCCGTCGAAGCAATTCTCATCACCCTTAAATGATAACATTCACTATATGGTGCTCTCAGCACGGATTGCCATTTCCTAACATAATAGAAGTACGCAAATTTATTGAGAAAGTATGAATTTAAGAGTAAAGCCGAAACTTGTCTCCCGTGTTTGAGCACCTTCAAATCAATATTACTCGAATGAACCGGAATCGAATGAAACCAAGGCGCGCTTGAGTGGGCCTTTGATTTGCATTGAAAGAAGTATTGATATTCAATATACCTTTAATAAGAAGCGATATATTGCCATCAGTTTTGGACTGGTCTTAGATGACTGCATCCTTATTTATTAATTGAAACCAAAATAGAAGTGTATTACTGTTAATATTATTGAAATTAATTTCCAATTACAGATATGTGTTTATCAAATTAAAGATGCTAACTTTTTATTTTAGTGGTTTAATTCTATTAACATATCTTATTTATATAGTTTAAATAAAACAATACATTTTCATTGCATAAATAATACATTAATATTTATAAATCTAAAAAGTTCAGTAACTTCCCCCAACATCTTCAGTGTTGTGCTCTTATCATAAGTTATTTAAGTACAAAATTAACAGAGTTGACATAATTATCCATAAAACAAAAAATTATTAAATAAACCTTTTTACCATTATTTTTCCACCACTGAATTACCTGGGTATACTGAACTGATGAATTATAAATTATCTGCCCCGCTCAATCCTCTCTCTTCAACCTTGATCTAGAGTTTTATAAATTTTCTTCCCAAGAAATAAAGGTAAATTTCTTACCCCATACGTTCAAATAAGAGATATCACGTGGATCCTAAAAATTAGATAGCATAAATATACTTAGCGACATTAATTTATAAGTCAAAGAAAACTTATAGAACTTATCTTAATGAACCCCACAACACTCTAATTGGGGTCAGAAAGCCAGCACTCCACTCAACCCAGCGTCCAAGAAGAAATTTGGAACTTATGCATGCTTGTCTCTAGTGATACATATGCTGAAAAATAATTTGTATTATTATCAGTAAGGTAACATGCGGACGATAAAATGCCTCACACTCGTTTTAAAAAGTCCACTTAATTTAACTCAAACCAACAATGATGTTTTTCTCTAATCTGGTTGTTATTCCCTAGAACAATTTCCTCAAACGCATGACATCACACAGTCAACAGACTATCGTTTTCTCGTTCATTGATCGCATTTGAGTCCAGCTATGATTTATGAATTTACCATGTCACTGACGTCCAAAAATACATTACTGTTTATTTTGCTTGCTTTAACCAAGCTGGGAGAATACACAAATACCGCCGTGCTGTGCCATCTCACGCTAATTTTGATTTAACAATATTAGATTAAATTAGTAATAATAAAATAAATGATTTTCTTATTTCTGAAGTTGTTGTATGGTATCCAAGCATCAAGGATGTGTCGTGAAATAATAAGTTTACGTCCACTAACTGCTTTTTTACAGTTTTCGGAGGCACCAAGAAGGTGTAATTTTGCTGTGCAGAAATTTCGGTTGTTTGTTCTTTATTATCTCGATAACATAATCACCAGTAACAAAAGAATTAATCACGGTATGAAAAAATTGCCGCTAAGAAAGCTTTCCAAAGGCATTTGCTAACCAGTGCACATGTTCTTTTAGTTGTGTACAAGGAAGGTATTTGTTAAAGTTGGATACTGGAAAAAGCGTGAAAGACAAAGGTTCGAAACAGCAGAGATGCGTATGTGGAACAAAATGACCCGAAAAAGCTGGACACAAAGTAGAAGTAACGACCAGATTCCCTAGGAAGTTGGTGGAAGAGAGAAATTGATCCATACGATCGAAAAACTGAATGCAAAATCTGTGAGGCACACCTTCAGACACAGTGACTTTGAAGGAAACGTGATTGGGAAAAGGGGGATAGAATGATCAAGATAGTCCTTAAACACTTCATTACTAGAACTACTCGTACCTGCAGTGTTTATATGGAGCTAAAGGTACTGCTCAAAAGGAAATCCGTGGTTACAAACGACAACGCGTAGCCTTTAGAGCATAATTGAATGGGGTCCCTTCATGTGTTGGTAAATCTATGGACACGACGCTGGTGTATTTGAGCAGCTTCAAATACCATCAAATTGAGCTGGGTCAACGTGAGTTCTTCCGTCAGTGACGCTCGGCCTGACTATTGTGAAAGAATGTTTCCGGATACTTTCAGTCATTTTCTCTAAACTGTTACTCGCTTTACAGCATCCAATCTAAAACCGATACCCATTCGAAATGACTGCATACATATTTAATTACAGTCGACTCTGTAATTTGAGCATGGATAATACGAATTTAATTCAAATAGAGGTACGAGTATATTTCCCTTGAAATTCCTATGTAAAATAATGTTAAGAGTCCACGTGTAATTTGAATTTTCGATCTGATTTTTGGATAATTCGAAGGCAGGATTTCATATTGAATTCGTAATTCTAAGAATTTCTAGAGATGGACTGATAGCCAAAAGAATAATGTAATACCGAGCGAGTTGGCCATGCGGTTAGGGTCGCGCAGCTGTGAGCTTGCATTCGAGAGATAATGGGTTCAAATCCCACCGATGGCAGCCCTGAAGATGTTTTTCCATGTTTTCCCATTTTCACATTCAAATGAATTTACGTTAGCAATTGGGATGCAGTGATTATTGATAGTAGAATGATTTCTTGGTTCAAGCTCCTTGCAGGAGTTAGACAAGGCTGTAATATTTCATCTTTGTTATTCATAGTTTACATGGATCATCTACTGAAAGGCATTAAGTGGTAGAGATTGATTCCGTTAGGTGGATATGTAGTAAGCAGCTTGGCCTACGCCGACAATTTGGTCTTAATGGCTGACTCTGCTGAAAGCATGGAGTCTAGCATCTTGGAACTTGAAAATACAGTTGGTGCAATGCGTACGATTTGGAAATAAGCCTTTCAAGACTAACGAGATATCAACAGGTAAGAAACCTAAGTTAAATGAATATTAAGTTGGGAATACAAAGCTGGAACAGGTAGATAACTTCAAGTATTTAAGGTGTGTATTCTCTCGGTATGGTAGTAAAATAAGTGAGATTGAATCAAAGTGGAGCAAAAAAGTTAATGCAGTGAGCTTGCAGTTGCGATCAGCAGTATTCTTCAATAAAATATCAGCTCTCGGGCAAAACTATATATCGGTCTGTCTTCAGACCAACTTTGTTTTATGGGAGTGAAAGTTGGGTGGACTCTGGATATTTTATTCATAAGTTAGAAGTAACAGACATGAAAGAAGCTAGAATGGTCGCCGGTACAAAGATATGGGAATAATAGCAAGAGGGTACTCGGAATGAAGAGATAAAGGATAAGTTAGGAATGAACTATATTGATGAATCTGTACGCACAAACCGGGTTCGGTGGTGGTGTCATATGAGGCGAATGGAGGAGGGTAGGTTTCTTAGCAAAATAATGGACTCGGTTATGGAGAATAAGAGAAGTAAAGGGGGACCAAGGCGACTATGGTTAGACTCAGTTTCTAACGATTTAGAGATAAGAGGTATAGAACTAAATGAGACCATAAAGCTAGTTACAAACAGAGGATTGGGGTGGAGTTTAGTAAATTTACAAAGACTTACGGACTGAATATACGATAGTCGAGTCATAAGTCATGGCAACCTTTTTTTTTTTTTTTACGAACAGGAGACAACACGGAAAATCTAAGGTATGCATTTGGAAATATGGGCATGTAATTGTGCATAGCGCCTGAAGATAAATTCTGACTTCAGGATATCCTCGTAAGAAAGTGACAGAACACAGGCCATTGGTAAACATTGTTTTATTATGGTACAGACAGCAAATACACAATACTACGTACAAAGGACAGGTCTCCACTGGTTACAGACCTTCGAAATAATCATCCAAGGTTTCCACTGTGCGTTGCCAGCGGTGGGGCAGGCGCTGAATACCATTCGCTGCATGTGTATCGCTAACGTGTGACACCTCTCTCCGCAATGCTATTACGACGTCGTCTTTGTTAGCAAACCGTTGTCCACGTAATGGCTTCTTGAATTTGCTTCCCGCAGCTCTGCATGGAAATGGCGTGCATTTCTGTCGCAGAGAACTGCTATTTTAATATACGATCGTTGCTCCTGCGTGTTGACTTCCATTCTGTAACGCTCTCGTTCACACATTGAACTTGGGGGCATGGTTAGATCCACTAGATACACCATCTAGTGGCATCATTCGCAAGTACATACCGTACGTTTCCAAATGCATATCATAGATTTTCCGTGTTATCTCTTGTTCGCGAGAACAAAAATAGTTGCCATGACTTATGACTCGACCTACGTATGTGCATAATATACATATAATGTACATCTTATGTAGTATGTATGTATGTATGTATGTATAAATCTTCTGACAAAGGCCTGTCGGATGAGGAACTCAAACGGTGAAGGCTATAGATGGAGTCCCTGAGATATCACGGCCTGCATAGCAAGAAATAGAACAGTGAAAATCAACTCTCACTCTGTAGATTCACAGACTAGCTCTTAATTTATCAGCGAATAAAAATGCAGCATTGTTAATACATTTCTAAACGTGTTAAGGCCTACTCTTGTTTGCCTTGGTAATCAATTTAGTGGAAACTTCCAAGAGGACAAAGTCAGCCGTTTCTTTCATCCGAGCCAACCATATTACTCTTGAACAGTGAGTGGGTGACACGTCTTCCAGCTATAATGGAAGGAACTCTGCCTTGGCCAAGATCAACAGCTCACGAAGAATCCTCTCACACATACTTGCCAACGAAAACACATCCAGAGCCACCGTCATCAAGATGTTTGTTCCCTTTAACACTTTTGTTCAAAAGTTCTTTTCATCGTAGTTTATAACGAAATATTTCACGCAGTTCCTTCTGAAATTGGTGTAGAATAGAAGTGTATTTTCGGTACATACTTTGTCTCGTTCATAGAATGCACTGATTGTTTAAAGTTATTCCATGGACTGAATATAGTAATCCAAATTAAACCTCACATAATAATTTTTAGAAGTGGATTTATAATAATAATAATAATAATAATAATAATAATAATAATAATAATAATAATAATAATAATAATAATTATTATTATTATTATTATTATTATTATTATTATTATTATTTATTTATTTATTTACTTATTTATTTAATGTGTGCAAGAGATAGTTACAAGTTCAATTCATTTTAAGTATTAATATGTTAATAATAATACTACTACTTCTGTAATATATGTGGTTTAGTTACAAGATTAATATTTCTCAAGTAATGGTGTGGATTACTGTAGTCACGACCTAGTTTTTGAATCATGGGCATCCTAGTAAGTGGTCCTGAGAGTCATGATACCAGTTTCTGTGGAATACGAGGGAACATCTCTGACATACTCTTCGTCGTGGCTCTACTTGTGCTCTGCTGGCTAGGACTATACCGTCAACCGAAGGTCCCTAACCTGTTGAAGGAAAACAATTCTCTGGGACTACGGATGTGTAAGTAAGCTAGCATCCTACTTTACGGAAATTACCGAGCTCAGAATATTTTATGCGATCGTGCTAGCTACGGCAGCGATGGGGTCCCACTCGAAATTAGTGTGGAAAATTCGAACTTTACCGTCACGGCACCTCCAAAAGATGTGTCTTCGAAATCAATTAATGAAAAGAGAGTTATCACGCTTAACTGCAACGGTTGGTAACGCACTTCGATAGGAAGAAGTGAAGTGGTATCTGAACCTTGTAAAAATGTGTGTCTTTACGATTTTCCTTAAGATAATTAATAGGCCTATTTGCCTCAATTATCCGCATAGTGACATTCAGTTTAGAAGGTCCTGCGTTCGATCCTGGTCGAGGATTTCATCATCTGGTTAGCTCCTCTGACTTGGGGATTGGATATTAGTATTTGTCTTAATGCACGCCTCTGCTTTTACACATACCACATTGCCAACTACTATAGAGCATGCAAGCAACTAGCTTGAGATTTAATGTGACTCTTGATTTCGTTATCATAGCTATGTAACCTTAAAATTTACGTAGAATTTGAACCACGGGTATGTGACATTTCATTTCTTAAGTCGGACCTTTATATCACGGAATTCGAACCGTAATCACATTGGTGAAAAGCCAGTGACAATACCACTCATCTATCATGCCCCCTGAACTTGAAACCTTCCGATGTAATCAGTTAAATGGAAGAAAGCTAGCTAAATCATTTGAAATCACTTTAACATGAAGAGAAAAATATCTCTTCTGCTTTGTCCTTCCTCTTTAAATGGAGCAGTATGATGAGAGTTTTCCTCTTTAGAGAATGTTTATGTTAACAGTGGTATTACTGTGTGTGTACGGATAGTTCCGTATGAACAGTGCACGAGATTTAGACTGAAATCAAAATGACCACAGGGATAATGCAGCATGACCTTGTCTACGTTCATGACCCCACAACCTCGGCGAGCGTCACATGACGTCAGAACGGCGTCGTATGGCAATGTGCCACATTCATGTTGTGCTGTTGTTTTATTTCCAACATTTCAGTGTAACGGAGTTAAAAATAAACAAATAGATGCGAATCATTTATTGGAGCGTGCCTTTGGAAAGTGTTTGGCATAATGAAGTTAAAACAGATGGCGCTAAGAGTGAACTCCATAAATTATGCACCACTTACAGCGCGATTCTATCTTAAAGGAGAAAATAAACTAACCTTAAAAATCTCTAAATAATTCAACCGTTAGTAATTGCTCTATCATGAATAAAAGTCTAGCATTACTGCACATAGGTCCTGAACTTTGTGCTATTTTAATTCATGAGTACTGTGCAAAACTATTGAGATGAAGAGACAGCAAACCTTCCAAATGATTTCTGTGTTAGACTGTGTAATCATTCTCCCTAAAGTCTAAATCGCTGTATTTTGTTTAATTCAAGGAAATGAAGCAAGTAAGCAAGCAGGCAAGCTTTAAGTTGTACCTCACTCTTGATACTGTCAACATAGCTACAAGCCCACTATCGGAAGCACTGAAGATGATTTTCCGTGGTTTCCAATTTTCAGACCAGGCTGTACCTCAATTAAAACCACGGCCGCTTCCTTCAAACTTCTAGTCCTTCCCTGTCCTATCATCGCCATAAGACCTAACTGTGTCGGTGCGACGTAAAGGAACTTGCATAGCTACAAGGTCTATAGTTTTACGGGGAATCTGAACCAAAGACACTCGACTTTTCGTTATCAAAATCCTGCATGCATTTCCTGGCATTCAACCCCTTTAACATTATTATAAGATAAAATTATGTGTTCTGCTTTATTAATCCTCACAGAGGTATTACTGTATGTGCATCGCACGTTTTAAATCCCAATGGACAACATTCCACTATCTGACATCGCTTAAAACATATATTCAAATTGAAGGGTCGTTGAACGAAAATAAAACTCTTACTCTTCTTCGTATTATTATTATTATTATTATTATTATTATTATTATTATTATTATTATTATTATGCATTACAAGGGACACTAAAGACCAAGAGAACTCAACTGCTTGTCTTCTTGCGGACCAACCACGTTTTCATCCTTTCAGAATGTGATTTCCATGCATCAGAATGGACATGCTTCAGTCGAGCTGGGACTTATTCTTGATGAACCTGTCTATGTTTGTGTTTGAGTTGTACTCAGAGTTGAATGCCTGTTTCTGTGGTTCCATACTTTAAAACAAACTTATTGATCTTCACCAACCAAGGAGGAATCGTTTTGAGACTTCTGATGTAAGATAGCAAACGTTTACAGATTGTTTCAGCTGGCAATTATTGATGACGTGAACGTAAAAAGTCACGCTTCATATCTTTTTTCCAAGTTGCTTCGAAGTCTGTACACACCATCTTTCAGGTTGAGACCAATAATTTTTCGGATAATCCTCCTTTCCTTAATTCCTATTATTATTATTATTATTATTATTATTATTATTATTATTATTATTATTATTATTATTATTATTATTATTATTATTATTATTATTATTGTCCGCCCCTGTGGTGTAGTGGTTAGCGTGATTAGCTGCCACCCCCGCAGGCCCGTGTTCGATTCCCGGCTCTGCCACGAAATTTGAAAAGTGGTATGAGGGCTGGAACGGGGTCCACTCAGCCTCGGGAGGTCAACTGAGTAGAGGTGGGTTTGATTCCCACCTCAGCCATCCTGGAAATGGTTTTCCGTGGTTTCCCACTTCTCCTCCAGGCGAATGCCGGGATGGTACCTAACATAAGGACACGGCCGCTTCCTTCCCTCTTCCGTGCCTATCCCTTCCAATCTTCCCATCCCGCCACAAGCCCCTGTTCAGCATAGCAGGTGAGGCCGCCTGGGCGACGTACTGGTCATTCTCCCAGTTGTATCCACGACCAAGAGTCTGAAGCTCCAGGACACTGTCCTTGAGGCGGTAGAGGTGGGATCCCTCGCTGTGTCCGAGGGAAAAAGCCGACCCTGGAGGGTAAAACAGATGATGATGATGATGATGATGATGATTATTATTATTATTATTATTATTATTATTATTATTATTATTATTATTATTATTATTATTATTATTATTATTATTATTATTAAACCGTACTTCTCCTTGGTGAGAAACCATTACACTCTACCTGGGGAAAATGCTATAGTTCTTTAAACTGATATACTGTATCTAGCATTCTATTTTCATCTTTTGTTCCGTCCCATTCACTTTCAGCTAAGCTATATTTCTCTCCTACGATTATTTTCCAGCTCCAAGTTTGCATTCGGGGGATAGTGGGTTCAAATCCCACTGTCGGCAGCCCTGAAGATATTTTTCCGTGGTTTCTCATTTTTCGGCCAACGGCCGTAGCCGTGTTGAAACACCGGACCCCGTGAGATCTCCGAAGTTAAGCAACATTGGTTGTGGTCAGGAGTTGGATGGGTTGCCACGCGCTATTGGTGGGTGGTAAGGGAATGGAGGAGCGGAAAGGAACTGGCCACTATGCCGCACGTAAACTCCGGCTCAGGAACACCTCTGCGGAGGTTCGGACTTGCCTTCGGGCAGAATAACCCTTACCTTACCTCTCATTTTTCACATCGGGAAAATGCTGGGGGTCCACCTTAATTAAGGACACGGCTGCTTTTTTCCCAAACCTTACCATGTCCTCTTCCATCACCTACCTGTGTCGATGCGACGTGAAGCAAAATGTAAAAAAGGAAAACCTCTTAGCTTTCATTCTTTATCTCATAATCCTATGATTGAATTTATTGGATTACGATATGTGAAAGTGAGTACATTTTTGCAATTGTGGAGCTTGATGGAATAATGATTTGAGGTGTAGAAGGCAGTTTTTCCGATTATTGCTCAAATACTATCCTTAGTGCTCCGTTTGTCGACTTAAAAAATGAGAGGAGTCGACCACAGCAGAAGATTTTGAATATATTGACTCCGGCCGTGAAAGCCTTCATACTTTGATTAGAAAATATTAATTCAATACGTCTTCCATAGAAAGTGTGCTCTATATTTTAACATCGCAGCACACTAAGTCGTCATTGCAATAACGACTTAAGAAATATACATATACATACATAAATATCATCCACATTGACAATGCTAGGAGTTGGTTGAACAATATGCAAATAAAAATTTTGAACCTCAATATCTGAGAACCATGTTTGTGCAGTTATGTTGTTATTCCATCCGGCTCCTCAATTGCCCATAACCAACATGTGGTCGCCAACATACACCGTACCTGCTTACAAGCCTCTACTGCCAGAACCTGCTGTTGTTGCGTCATCTGCACTAAACTGACACGCTGGCCCTGTTTGTGTTCTGGTGGCATTTGCGCTTGCCTTAACGGGACAGACAATGAAATCTCTTGAAGGTAAGGATATGCTCAGTACTGCTTTCAGTAAAACTAACAATACTTTGTTCCGCGCGAAATAATTTATTTGTAATGTAGTATTTGCCAGGTGTGGAAATGTGAAGCAATAGAAAAAATGTTGAGTGCTGCTGAAAGTTAGCGTCCAGCCCATCATCTCTCGAAAGTAAGGTTACTTTTAATCAAATAGTTCGCTAGAAACTACTGGAAATAAATCTGACTTAAACAGAACTTATTCGGAACATTACTGTGTGTAACTATCCAGTATACCAATATTTGATTAAGTAATAGGTTTTTGCTCCATACAGTTAATGACGTAGGTTTATTGTGACATCCAACATTTTTGTAAACTATATTGTACCTCAGAAAGCAATAATATTCTGCAATCAATCATTACTCATCAATGATCTGCATATAGAGCGGTCGCCCAGGGGTCAGATTTCCTATCATTTTTTACCTCATATTTACATAATTCTTAACCAGCTTTTTCTTAAATATTTCAAATGAACTTGGAAATTTATCCAAAATTTCCCTTGATAATTTATTCCAGTCCCTCGTCATATAAATTACACTGACTGACAGAGCAAATGCAACACCAAGAAGGAGTGGTTCGAAAGGGATGAAAGTTGGGGAAAAAACAGAGACGGCACGGACGAATAATTGGTGTTTATTTCAAACCGATATGCAGGTTACACAATGCGCACGGCATCGACTCAGTAGGATGTAGGATCACCGCGAGCGGCGATGCACGCAGAAACACGTCGAGGTACAGAGTCAATAAGAGTGCGGATGGTGTCCTGAGGGATGGTTCTCCATTCTCTGTCAACCATTTGCCACAGTTGGTCATCCGTACGAGGCTGGGGCAGAGTTTGCAAACGGGGTCCAATGAGATCCCACACGTGTTCGATTGGTGAGAGATCCGGAGAGTACGCTGGCTACGGAAGCATCTGTACACCTCGTAGAGCCTGTTGGGAGATGCGAGCAGTGTGTGGGCGGGCATTATCCTGCTGAAACAGAGCATTGGGCAGCCCCTGAAGGTACGGGAGTGCCACCCGCCGCAGCACATGCTGCACGTAGCGGTGGGCATTTAACGTGCCTTGAATAAGCACTAGAGGTGACGTGGAATCATACGCAATAGCGCCCCAAACCATGATGCCGCGTTGTCTAGCGGTAGGGCGTTCCACAGTTACTGCCGGATTTGACCTTCCTCCACGCCGACGCCACACTCTTCTGCGGTGACTATCACTGACAGAACAGAAGCGTGACTCATCGGAGAACACGACGTTCCGGCATTCCCTCATCCAAGTCGCTCTAGCCCTGCACCATGCCAGGCGTGCACGTCTATGCTGTGGAGTCAATGGTAGTCTTCTGAGCGGACGCCGGGAGTGCAGGCCTCCTTCAACCAATCGACGGGAAATTGTTCTGGTCGATATTGGAACAGCCAGGGTGTCTTGCACATGCTGAAGAATGGCGGTTGACGTGGCGTGCGGGGCTGCCACCGCTTGGCGGCGGATGCGCCGATCCTCGCGTGCTGACGTCACTCGGGCTGCGCCTGGACCCCTCGCACGTGCCACATGTCCCTGCGCCAACCATCTTCGCCACAGGCGCTGCACCGTGGACACATCCCTATGGGTATCGGCTGCGATTTGACGAAGCGACCAACCTGCCCTTCTCAGCCCGATCACCATACCCCTCGTAAAGTCGTCTGTCTGCTGGAAATGTCTCCGTTGACGGCGGCCTGGCATTCTTAGCTATACACGTGTCCTGTGGCACACGACAACACGTTCTACAATGACTGTCGGCTGAGAAATCACGGTACGAAGTGGGCCATTCGCCAACGCCGTGTCCCATTTATCGTCCGCTACGTGCACAGCACAGCGGCGCATTTCACATCATGAGCATACCTCAGTGACGTCAGTCTACCCTGCAATTGGCATAAAGTTCTGACCACTCCTTCTTGGTGTTGCATTTGCTCTGTCAGTCAGTGTATGATTTACCCCAGTCTGTCCTCCTGAATTACAACTTTATCTTCATATTATGATCTTTCCTACTTTTAAAAGCTCCATTCAAGCTTATTCTTCTACTTATGTCATTCAACGCCAACTCACCACTGACAGCTCGAAATATACCTTTCTCCCAAGTCTTCCCTGCCAAAAGTTTGCAACATTTCAGTAACATTACTCCTTGGTTGGAAATCATCCCGAAGAAATCGTGCTGCTTTCCTTTGAAATTTTTCCAGTTCTTGTATCAGGTAGTCCTGGTGAGGGTCCCATACACTGGAGCCATACTCTAATTGCGGTCTTACCAGAGACTTACACGCCCTCTCCTTTAAAGCCCCTAAATACTCTCATAACCATGTGATCTGTAACGTTTCTTAACTACCTAGTTAATATGATTACCCCAATGAACATCATTCCTTATATTAACACTTAGGTACTGACATTTATCCCCATGAGATACTATCACACCATCACATACATACATACATTACATACATTATCATTATAGACTGTTATGCCTTTCAGCGTTCAGTCTGCAAGCCTCTGAGAATTTACTAAACGTCGCCACAATCCTTGATTTGCAGCTAGTGTTGTGGCCTCATTTAGTTCTATACCTCTTATCTTTAAATCGTTAGAAACCGAGTCTAACCATTGTCGTCTTGGTCTCCCTCTACTTCTCTTACCCTCCATAAAAGAGTCCATTATTCTCCTAGGTAAACTATCCTTCTCCATTCGCCTCACATGACCCCACCACCGAAGCCGGTTTATGCGTACAGCTTCATCCATCGAGTTCATTCCTAAATTAGCCTTTATCTCCTCATTCCGAGTACCCTCCTGCCATTGTTCCCACCTGTTTGTACCAGCAATCATTCTTGCTACTTTCATGTCTGTTACTTCTAACTTATGAATAAGATATCCTGAGTCCACCCAGCTTTCGCTCCCGTAAAGCAAAGTTAGTCTGAAAACAGACCGATGTAAAGACAGTTTCGTCTGGGAGCTGACTTCCTTCTTACAGAATACTGCTGATCGCAACTGCGAGCTCACTGCATTAGCTTTACTACACCTTGATTCGATCTCACTTACTATATTACCATCCTGGGAGAACACACAACCTAAATACTTGAAATCATCGACCTGTTCTAGCTTTGTATCACCAATCTGACAATCAATTCTGTTGAATTTCTTACCTACTGACATCAATTTAGTCTTCGAGAGGCTAATTTTCACACCATACTCATTGTACCTATTTTCAAGTTCCAAGATATTAGACTGCAGGCTTTCGGCATAGTCTGCCATTAAGACCAAGTCGTCAGCATAGGCCAAACTGCTTACTACATTTCCACCTAACTGAATCCCTCCCTGCCATTTTATACCTTTCAGCAGATGATCCATGTAAACTACGAACAGCAAAGGTGAAAGATTGCAGCCTTGTCTAACCCCTGTAAGTACCCTGAACCAAGAACTCATTCTACCATCAATTCTCACTGAAGCCCAATTGTCAACATAAATGCCTTTGATTGATTTTAATAATATACCATTAATTCCATAGTCCCCCAGTATGGCGAACATCTTTTCCCTCGGTGCCCTGTCATATGCTTTCTCTAGATCTACGAAACATAAACACAACTGCCTATTCCTCTCGTAGCATTTTTCAATTACCTGGCGCATACTGAAAATCTGATCCTGACAGCCTCTCTGTGGTCTGAAACCACACTGGTTTTCATCCAACTTCCTTTCAACGACTGATCGCACCCTCCCTTCCAAGATGCCAGTGAATACTTTGCCTGGTATACTAATCAATGAGATACCTCGATAGTTGTTGCAATCCTTCCTGTTCCCTTGCTTATAGATGGGTGCAATTACTGCTTTTGTCCAATCTGAAGGTACCTTACCAACACTCCACGCTAATTTTATTACTCTATGAAGCCATTTCATCCCTGCCTTCCCACTATACTTCACCATTTCAGGTCTAATTTCACCTATTCCTGCTGCTTTATGACAATGGAGTTTATTTACTATCCTTTCCACTTCCTCAAGCATAATTTCACCAACGTCATTTTCCTCCTCCCCATGAGCTTGGCTGTTTGCAACACCACCATGAGGATTTCCTTTTACATTGAGAAGATGTTCAAAATATTCCCTCCAACTCTCCAGTGATTCCCTGGGATCTATTATGAGTTCACCTGAATTACTCAAAACACTGTTCATTTCCTTTTTCCCTCCCTTCCAAAGATTCTTTATTACTGTCCAGAAAGGTTTTACTGCTGCTTTACCTAGCCTCTCCAGGTTATTACCAAAATCTTCCCATGACTGCTTTTTGGATTCAACAACTATTTGTTTCGCTCTGTTTCTTTCATCTACGTACAAATCCCTGTCTGCCTCAGCCCTTGTTTGGAGCCATTTCTGATAAGGCTTCTTTTTACGTTTACAAGCTGCTCTCACTTCATCATTCCACCAAGATGTTCGCCTTTTCCCATCTTTACACACAGTTGTTCCTAGGCATTCCCTGCTGTTTCTACTACAGCATCCCTGTATGCCACCCATTCACTTTCTATATGCTGAACCTGCTTACTGTCTACTGTTCGAAACTTCTCACTAATCATATCCATGTACATCTGTCTAATTTCCTCGTCCTGGAGATTTTCTACCCTTATTCGTTTGCAGACAGATTTCACTTTCTCTACCCTAGGCCTAGAGATACTTAGTTCACTACAGATCAGATAGTGGTCTGTATCATCGAAAAATCCGCGAAAAACTCGTACATTCCTAACAGATTTCCTGAATTCAAAGTCTGTTAAGATATAGTCTATTATGGATCTGGTACCCCTAGCCTCCCATGTGTAGCGGTGAATAGCCTTATGCTTGAAGAATGTATTCGTAACAACTAAACCGATACTAGCACAGAAGTCCAGCAAACGCTTCCCATTCCCATTAGCTTCCATATCTTCCCCACATTTACCAATCACCTTTTCGTATTCTTCAGTTCTATTCCCAACTCTCGCATTGAAATCGCCCATTAGCACTATTCTGTCCTGGCTGTTGACCCTGACCACGATGTCACTCAATGCTTCATAAAACTTGTCCACTTCATCCTCATCTGCACCCTCACATGGTGAATACACGGACACAATTCCAGTCCTAATTCCTGCAACTGACAAATCTACCCACATCATTCGCTCATTTACGTGCCTAACAGAAACTATGTTTCGTGCAATGGTATTCCTGATAAAGAGCCCTACCCCAGACTCTGCCATTCCCTTTCTAACACCCGTCAAGTACACTTTATAATCTCCTATCTCTTCCTCATTATCTCCCCTTACCCGAATATCACTTACTCCTAGCACATCCAGATGCATCCTCTTTGCTGACTCATCCAGTTCTAAATTTTCTGTCTTCCATAAGCCCCATTAATATTGATAGCTCCCCATCGAATTGCATTTCGTTCGCCAAGTTGTTTCCAAGGAGTCCCTCGCCTGTCAAATGAGAGTGGGGCTCCATTACTCCCATAGGTCCGAGGCTTGCTTAAAGTGTTCTGAGCTCGGTCAGTTCATGAAGCAGGATGCTGCCCTACTTGCACATAGTCCAAGTGAGGATCTCTCCTCTAACGGGTTATGGACCACCAGTGAGTTGTATAGTCCTAGCCGCCTGAGCACAAGGAGGGCCAGGACTCAGAATATGTCCGAGATGCCCACTCCCATTCCATAGCAACTGGTATCCCGACTCTCAGGACCACTTACTAGGCCACTCAGCCGTTGCCCATGGTTTACGAACTAGGACGTGACTACAGTAACCCACAAACATGAACCACTACAATAATTAAAACTGAGAAAACTTTTTCTCTTAGGGAAACTTACAACTTGACTTTTCATCCCATTTACACTCATACCATTGTCTGCTAGGACAGCTAGGACAGTAAATTTGGTGTCTGTGCTAGTGTAACTGTAATTCACTGGCGCACGATTCACTGTTTCTGCCATGATCTTCATAAAAGAGTAAATCCATTGTAATAAGTGCACTTCCCCTGTGATGTAAACGATGATAATGTCCGTACATTTCCTTGGACCGTGCGTGGAAACTGGGAAGAAACTACACTCAGCATAGTTTCCATCACTCGTGGTTTTTTAACTTCAGTTCTCTAAGATATGTCTGAGTGTCATAATTGAATTCCTCGCTTATGAAGAAAAATAGATCATCAAAACACATGACTGATCCTATTTCATTCATTCTGTACTCTTGCCATGCTCCCTTCCTAACTTCCTGGCTGACTTGAGACCTTGTTAGTGAACCTCTAATGTTTGGCAGTCCCTCTTGCTAACGCATCTCTGTCTCTATATCCCACAACAATGGCGACCACTTCAGCCCGATCAGACTGTATAGCGTGCCTTGCGATGCGTGTGATGGCAGCACGGGTAATTAGTCCGTTTAGCAGCCGTGATGAAACAGTATCCTGATGAGTACGCTGTCGGGACTTCGCACTGGATCAAGCTGGTGCACATAATACGATACGAAATCTCACTGAACAGTAAACTTCATAACAACATCAGTGGCATGGGACTATGAGCCTGCTATAATGAATTTCATGTAGGTTTTTCTCTTCAGGGAAGTGTACCATTGTGATGTAATAATTAACGTCCCGTGAACTGCTATAGATTAGAATTGCTAGAATCTTTTCCCGCAGGACTTCTTTCCAAGTCGGTAATTCAACAGACACCAGGCTGACGTATTTGTGCATCTTCAAATTTCATTGGACTGAGCTGGAATCGAACTCAATAACTCGTCTCGGAATGGCAGCGCTATAATGTCCGAGCCTCGCAGCTTATATACAACGATAGGATAAATATGGCTGATGTCAAAACAAAACACTACTAAATATCTACCGCTGTGTATCTTCACCAACCAAGTAGTTTCAGAAAATACTGTCTGGTATACTTTTAGTGCGTTTTTTATTATAATAAATATAGAATTCTAAATAAAAGATACAGTTTAAGATGGTCAGGTCAGTGATATATTTATACTATTGACATATGCGCGGCCCGGTATACTTTGGCTTTTATACAAATAAGGTCCTCGGAGTTAGGTAAGACTCTCAAATAAAATGAGACAGTCTATTCCTATTAATTATACAAAACTGACAAAAAGTGCATTACAAAAATATGATAAAATATGTGTGTGTCCAAATCAATCAATCAATCAATCAATCAATCAATCAATCAATCAATCAATCAATCAATCAATCAATCAATCAATCAATCAATCAATCAATCAATCAATCAATCAATCAATCAATCACTACTGATCTGCACTTAGGGCAGTCACCCAGGTGACAGATGCCTCATTTGTTGCTTTCCTAGCCTTTTCTTAAATGATTTCAAGAAACTGGAAATTTATTGAACATCGCCATTGTTAATTTATTCCACTCCCTAACTCCCCTTCCTATAAACGAATATTTGGTCCAATTTGTCCCCTTTAATTCCAACTTTATATTCATATTGTGAGCTTTCCTGCTTTTAAAGACACCACTCAAACTTATTCGTCTACTAATGTCCTCCTACGCCATCTCTCCACTGACAGCTCGGAACATACCACTTAGGCGAGCAGCTCCTCTCCTTCCTCAGAAGTGTTCCCAGCCCAAACTTTGCAACATTTTTTGTAACGCTACTGTTTTGTCGGACCAAGCTCGATAGCTGCAGTCGCTTAAGTGCGGGCAGTATCCAGTATTCGGGAGATAGTAGGTTCGAACCCCACTGTCGGCAGCCCTGAAAATGGTGTTCCGTGGTTTCCCATTTTCACACCAGGCAAATGCCGGGGCTGTACCTTAATTAAGGCCACGGCCGCTTCCTTCCAACTCCTAGCCCTTTCCCGTCCCATCATCGCCATAAGACCTATCTGTGTCGGTGCGACGTAAAGCAACTAGCAAAAAAAAAAAAAAAAGTTTTGTCGGAAATAGCACAGAACAAATAGAGCAGCTGTTCTTTGTATTTTTTCAGTTCTTGAATCAAGTAATCCTGGTGAGGGTCGCATACACTGGAATCATACTCTAATTGGGGTCTTACCAGAGGTTCATATGCCCTCTCTTTTTCATCTTTACTACAACACATAAACTCCCTCATAACCATGTGCAGAGATCTGAACCGTTTATTTACATTCCCATTTATGCTATTACCCCAACGAAGATATTTCCTTATATTAACACCTACGAACTTGCAATGATCCACATAAGGAACTTTTACCCCATAAACGCAGTAATTGAAACTGAGAGCACTTTTCTTATATGTGGAACTCAAAATCTGACTTTTAACCTCGTTTATCATCATAACATTGTCTGCTGTCCATCTCACAACATTATCGAGGTCACTTTGCAGGTACTAACAATCTTGTAACTTATTTATTACTCTATACAGAACACATCATATGCAAAAATCCTTATCTCTGATTCCACTTTCACTTACTACCATCTGCCTTATACAGGTCAATCGCGATACAGCCCATTTAACTTCCTGAATCCAATATATCTGCTACATCTTGCTGGAATCCCACAAGATTGATAAGGTTTCGGGGGATATACTAAAGACAATGGGTTGGGATATAGTACGGTACCATTTCTGAAGTACTTGTTTGATAATTGTTTGCATGAAGGAGCTATACCAAATGAATGGAGAGTTGCTATAGTAGCCCCTGTGTATAAAGGAAAGGGTGACTGACATGACGCTGAAAATTACAGGCCAGTCAGTTTGACATGCATTGCATGTAAGCTTTGGGAAAGCATTCTTTCTGATTATATTAGACATGATTGCAAAATTAATAACTGGTTTGATAGAAGGCAGTTTGGGTTTAGGAAGTGTTATTCCACTGAATCTCAACTTGTAGGATTCCAGCAAGATATAGCAGATATCCTGGATTCAGGAGGTCGATTGGACTGTATCGCGATTGACCTATCTAAGGCATTTGATAGGGTATATCATGGGAGACTACTGGCAAAATGAGTGCAATTGGATTTGATAAAAGAGTGACTGAATGGGTGGCTATGTTCCGAGAAAATAGAACTCAGAGAATTAGAGTAGGTGAAGCTTTATCTGTCACTGTGATAACTAAGAGGGGAATTCTTCAAGGCAGTATTATTGGATCTTTATATTTTCTTATATATATCAATGATAATTGTAAAGAAGTGGAATCAGAGATAAGACCTTTTTGCAGATGGTATTTTTCTGTTCAGAGTAAAAAATAAGTTACAAGATTGTGAGAAACTGAAAAATGACCTCGATAATGTTGCGAGATGGACAGTAGGCAATGGTATGATGATAAACGGGGATAAAAGTCAGGTTGTGAATTTCACAAATAGGAAAAGTCCTCTCAGTTTTAATTACTGCGTTGACGGGATGAAAGCTCCCTTTGGGGATCAATGTAAGTACCTAGGTCTTAATGTAAGGAAAGATCTTCATTGGGGTAATCCTATAAATATGATTGCAAATAAACGGTGCAGATCTCTGCACATGGTTATGAGGGTATTTAGGGGTTGTATTAAGAATGTAAAGGAGCGGGCATATAACTCTCTGGTAAGACCCCAACTAGAATATGGTTCTAGTGTACGGGACCCTCACCAGGATTACTTGTGTCAAGAACTGGAAAAAATCCAAAGCAGCTCGATTTGTTCTGGGTGATTTCCGACAAAAGAGTAGCGTTACAAAAATGTTAAAAAGTTTGGGCTGGGAAGACCTGGGAGAAAGGAGACGAGCTGCTCGACTAAGTGGTATGTTCCGAGCTGTCAGTGGAGAGATGGCGTGGAATGACATCAGTAGACGAATAAGTTTGAGTAGTGTCTTTAAAAGTAGGAAATATCACAGTATGGAGATAAAGTTGTAATTCAAGAGGTCAAATTGGGGCAAATATTCATTTATACGAAGGGGAGTTACGGATTGGAATAACTTGCCACGGGAGATGTTCAATAAATTTCCAATTGCATTGCAATCATTTAAGAAAAGGCTAGGAAAACAACAGATAGGGAATCTGCCAACTGAGCGACTGCCCTTAATGCAGATCAGTGGTGATTGATTGATTGATTGATTGATTGATTGATTGATTGATTGATTGATTGATTGATTGATTGATTGAT